>NW_004524683.1:1798962-1805206 GCF_000260255.1 Octodon degus | reverse complement strand
GATCTGATGCTTCATGCTCAGGTCCAGGGCTCTCTTAATGCGAAACATCCTGTTATTATAAAGGTTTTCTGGAAGCCTTCTTATGGCTTCTTTTACATCTTCATCTTCATATATTGTATCATCATGCATTAAGCCCAGCTTATTGAACCCTGCAGCATTGTAATACCACTTCCGAATACCTTCCAGCCACTGGCTTGATGCTGCAACAGCCGGGCGGCCTGCCATCTTGACCCCCAGCATTCATTCTTGTCTGTGATTTGTGTGTCAGCTGTGCTTTCAGCAGCTCATTCTAATGCTCTGTAGGACTGGCTGCTTTTATATGTAGCTGTTATGAATATGATCATCAGATTTCGTGGTTGTGAGTCTGCCATCAGAAAGTTTTTCTTGTGAAGTGATTCCTTTGCTTGGATTGCATATCTGTCAATCAAGTATTGTATTAATTCATTTTTCTGTTGCTAATAACACAATACTGCAGACTACGTAAGTTATAAAGAGGCTTAGTTTGGGTCATGATTCCAGAATTACAAGATCCAGGGATTGCATCTGGTAGGATCCTCCTTGCAGCAGAGTCTTGAGGTATATGGCAGGAGACAAGAAACAAACATGTATGTGCTTCTCTTCTCGTATCTTCTCTCTTATAAAGCTACCAGGATTTAGTCATGGGGCTTCCACCCTACTGACTTAATTTGGTCCTAATCACCTCCCAAAGGCCCCAACTCAAAACAGAGTTGTCAGATTGTTTCTACTCTCTTGGTGTCTTACAATGTGGATTACATTTCTATACATAAAGCTTTAGGGGATACATTTAGACTGTATCCAAGCCATAGTAGTACTTTGTAAATCCTTATGTATTGGTGCTGACTGGGGCTCTATGACCAGCAAAGGCAAGCCATACATATAAGTATCTGTTTTTGTGAGAATCAGCTGCGCTTTCAGGAGCCACTTGTTAGCTCTTCTAAAATAGAAGGGGTTCCAAGTATGGTTACCTTGCCACCTAGGAACTTGTTGGTCTGCGCTGTATATAGGACTACACTGGGAGCTTGGGGTTGGTTTCTGTTACTCACAGGTTGGATGTTCAGAATTGGGCTTGGAAATAGAAGTCTATGCCTCCTGTCTCCATCTCCAATTCTGCTACAGTGATCTCTTCATTATTTTTTCATGCTAGTTCTGGAGTAGCATATGTCAACTTGGCTGAGTCATTTTGTCCATTTTATTATTCAGTGTCTTTTCTGTATTAGATTATTTTTTCTGTTTGTTTTATTTCTTTTCTTTTTGTGGCTCTAGGGATTGAATTCAGTGCCTTTGCACTGAAGTATATCCCCAAGCCCCTTTTAAAATTTTGAGACAGGGCCTTATTAACTCACTAAGTTGCCTAGGCTGAGCTTGCACTTGTAATCCTCATGACTCATTATGTGCTTTCTGATGGGTAAAACACATGACATGAAAATTTTAATGCTTTTTGCCCACTCCCACATGCTTATTCATTTGCTCCTGATAATTCTTGCTTCTCGGTTTTTGTCTTTAAAAACTTCTGACCAATTGGCCTGTTCTTTTGCCATTGTCCAAGAGTCTTTGTATTCTCACACTAGGCCATTTTTCATGGGAAAGTAGTTTTTTGTTTTGTTTTGGTACCAAGGATTGAACTCAGGACCTAGCGCTTGCCAGGCAAGTGTCTATTCTACTGAGCTAGCTTCCCGGCTCCCCTAGGCCATTTTTTCTAAGTAAAATTCATAACCAGTATATCATTTGAAGCTGTCTTAAGAAGAGTTCTGATTTTTACTGTCAAGGTCACCCTTATATATAGCTGTAATGAACTGTTATTTTCAGCTTGCCTTCACATAGTGAATTGATCTATTTATAAGCCAAGCTTTGGGTTTTTCTTCTCTTGTATTGGTCTTATAGGATTCCCCCCAAACAATTACATACATATGTGAACTGAGAAAGAGACTGCTAATATAACTGTGGTGGGTTGCAAAGAAGTCTTGGCTGTCTGCATATATAGGTTACTTATACATTTTTGGTTCTATTTCAGTCAATCTTTGATATACCATTTCCATGTCAGTGCTGCTGAGCTCACTTGGCTTTATGACGTGGAGAGTCCTATTGAACTCATTTTGCAAAGTTCTGGATACATTGTGTCCCATGATCAAGCATTCTGTCTCTTACCAGGACCCAGTAGCTCACCAGGAGCTATTTTTCTAATGTGCTAGCTTGGGTTTCCTGCAGGATTCCAGGGCTCTGCATTGTAATTTTTTACAGTGGGGTTTGTTATCAACTCTATGCTGCAACTGTTCTCCACAATGTATACTTCCAACAGCTTGCAATAAAGTCTATCTAGTGTTGCTACAGAGTTGTTTCTCCCACTCAAAGCTGTTGATCTTTCATGTCACCTAGCATATAGGTCACAGTAGTATTGTGTATATAGAAGTGTTGCCTCTAGAATCTGAGGCCTACCAGATACTGTGCCTTTTTTTTTTTTTTTTTTTTTTTTTTTTTTTTTTTTTGTAGTGGTGGTTCATGTTGCAGCAGTTTGCCTTTTGCTTTAGAGGGGATGTGTTGGCATGACCCCAATCGCTGAACTCTTAAAACTTTACTGAAATGACAGAACCCTAAGCCATTTGTCTGTATCCGTGGATTGTACATTCACAGATTCATTTCACTGTGGATTGAAAATATTTGGAAAAAAATTGCATCTGTGTTGAATACATATAGACTTTCCCCTAAACAATACAGTGTAATGACTTGCATAGAATTTACATTGTACTAGGTTGTTCGTAATATATAAACAACTCAGCAGTAGTTGAAAGTATAAAAGAAGGATGTGCATAGATTTTGTGCAAGTACTATATCATTTTATCTAAGGGATTTGGGCATTCATAGATTTTGGTGTCCCTGGGGGATGTGATCCTGAATAATCTCCCCCTGACCAAAAAAATGAGGATTAACTATATTTATAGGGTTTTCTCCAAACATTTGGAGCACACATATTTTAACAGTCCTTCAGCATGTTAACCATCTCTTGCATGATCAACATGTCATTGATGTAATGAGCCAATGCACTATTCTAAGTCCCTGTCTCTTCATATTATGTCTAGGTTTTAAAACTGGCTCAGGTTCAGGAATTGTACACGGGCTAGTGGCTTTTTATTGGGGCAGCTACGCTCAATTTTCTTATTCTGTGTGTGTGTGAGAGAGAGAGAGAGAGAGAGAGAGAGAGAGAGAGACAGGATTTGCAGCTCAGACTGTTCTTAAACTCACTGTGAGTCCTGGCTGGTCTTGTACTTGTGTTAGTCCTCCTGTCTCAGCCTCCCAAGTGCTGTTTGTTTGTTCTTACCTTGTTTTGATTGTGTGTATTTTTTTTAAACATTTATTTATTTGGTGTGTGTGTGTGTGTGTGTGTGTGTGGCGCCAACTCAGCCCACCAGGGGGCGGGGCTAGCTGGCATGTGGTGCTGGGGGATTGAACCGTGGTCCTTGTGCTCTGCCAAGCTTGTTCCAAGTAGGTGCTTTAGACCACTGAGCCATCTCGCCAGCCCCTGATTGTGTGTATTAAGCAGCACTAGTGTTGACTCATTTTTCTCTTAATGGCACTGTACTGTATTAACTTTTTCCACAGCTCCCTCAGGATCAAGTTTTAGTGGCCATTTCTCACTTTGTCAGTCATGATTATAACTGATTCATTAACTTCTGGTGTAAGTGTTGCAACCTGTCCACTGTTGCTTTAGTGCTCCATCATCCTTATACCATTGAACTTTTATTTGTTGTTTTGTTTTTTGAGATGGTCTTGCATATTCTAAAAGATTGGAATATGTATTCCAATCTTGTCTTGAACTCATGGTGATCCTTCCTTTTGCCTAAGCTTCCTGGGCAAGCACTGGGATTATAGGCATGCAGTACCACACCTGGTTTGCCATTGAGCTTTTTAATGATACTGAGGCTTGTCTTTCAAATGTATTCCTGATGGTATTGTGAATGGCCTGACCTCACATAATATATCCACTCTACCATACCCTCTTTCCTAAGCTGTTTAATCCGACTTTCCATTTTCCACCATGTGAATTCAAGCATTTTAGTTTCATTCATTGTAGGTCATCATCCCCTTCCCAGGTTTATAGGAGCCATTTTGAGCTATCTTTCAAGTTCATGCTCCAGTGTTGATTCCCATATTCTAATACAGTGCCCACCCATACTTCCCCAGTAAACTTTGTCTGAGTATAATATTCTTGGCTTCTTGATTAAGCACCCTCAGCATCTAGTATTGTGGCCATTCTCTCAGGCCTGCTGGTTTATGGTAATTCTTACAGTTTCTTCCAAGTACATAGTTACTTTTCAGGCCCCAGATATCCTTGGCAGGTATAATGTAGCTCCTGTCATGGGAGCTAGGAGTGGAAATGGGGCAGATCCAGAGTATAGCCCATTATCTCACAGGAGTCTCGCTTGTTTTTAATTAGGAGCTACTGGCTTCTTGTTTTCAGTTATATGAAAGGAAAGGAAAGAAAGAGAAAAAGAGAGAAAGAAAGAGAAAGAAAAAACTCTTAAGCTTAATAAAGAGACACAAAGAATTCCTTTTAAATTCAGAAACCAAAGAATATGTTCTGCCAGCTGTTTGGGAGAAACCATTAATATAATTAGATAAGAACGAAGTAAAGGCATTTTCAGTCCCTAGTCCCTGCCCCCGGGGGCGCACTGAGACTGGAAACAGATTGAGCGTGGTGGCGCCCATGCCTGTAATCCCAGCACTTGGGAGGCTGAAAACAGGAGTATCACTTTGAGTCCAATCTGTGTAATGAGACCCCGTAGACCCTGTACTAAATAAAAAAAAAAAAAAAAAAAAAAAAAAGACATTATGAGTAGGTACAGTGGGAGGAAAGACAGGAAACAATGAAGGAGTTCTGTTGACTTCTTTGGACTTTAAATTAGAGAAATAAAATATTCACCAGAAAGATGAGAGGGATCCCTGAATAGTGTGTGAAGGAGAATGTCATGTGGCCCAGCATGTGTACATGCAGATCGATGTGCAAAAGGAAAGAATAAATCAATTGAAACCAGAGTTAAGGAGGGGAATGATTGAATTAGTCCAGAAACTCACTGTTGGGGATGGGTTGATAGGAGACATGAAGTACAAGTTCATAGTATATGTATTTCTCTGCATAGATCTGTCTGCCAAGTTACGTCAGAGTGCTTATTTTCCTATGTGCTGCTGTTGAGATTCTGCTAATAGGGGCTTTTTGTTAAGAGTACCAAGTCAGTTTAGAGTTCTGGAGTCTTCCAAAGGAAAGTTAAGTATTTTATTGCTTTGGTTTGTGTTTTGGTAGTATCAGGGATTGAACTCAGGACGTTGCACTTGCCAGGCAAACACTTACTCCACTGAGCTATCTCCCCATCCCCAGGTTTAGTATTTTATGTTCAGCATTGGTCAAGATAATCACTAGGACGGAAGAAGGTGATTTAGCTTAGAAGAATTTTCAGTGAGAAAGACATGTAAAAATGATAGCAAGCTTAGTTGTTTTTTAGGTTATGGCCTCAATTATTGGAGGATTGAAAGTGTATATTATACCTGGCTTTTCTTTGAACCACTTGCTGCTCGAGCTCTTTTAACTCCTTCATTCTTTGAAGTAACAGTAACAACATTGACAAAGTGGTAGTTTGCATATTCATTATGCAAGACAACAATAGTACTTAAGTATGTGGCAGGAGTGTTTTATTTCCTGTTTCATCGTGTGTGTGTGTGTGTGTGTGTGTGTGTGTGTGTGTGTGTGTGTTTTCCTGCATGATAGGCAAATGCTCAATCATTAACCTATATCTCAGAACACAGAAAATATTAAAAAGATGTTTATGCAAGCAATTTTTTTTCAGTATGCGTGCTGTGGAAGCAAGCACTACTCAAGTTTTATTGCTTCATCCATCAGTTGAAACTGACTCCTGCTTCCTCTGCCATAAAAAGAATATGACTGCTAGTATAATTTGGCTTTGCTGCCTTGATTTGTATTAAGGTATAAGCAGTTTTACCCATTATTTCTTTATTTTATTTTTATTTTTTTTCATAATTTTATTGATAAACAGATAGCAACGAGACAGTTTCAAATCAAATCAGTAGGACAGTTTCAATAACTAAGACACTGCATATATTCTTCTTAGTGGTTAATTGCGGTACAAGATGCGGACTTGAGATCCTATTTACAAACACCATTAGAACAAATCATTCTATTCATTAAGAGAATGTAACTATATATCTATCCTAACCA
>NW_004524683.1:1797268-1798862 GCF_000260255.1 Octodon degus | reverse complement strand
CTGGCTTGAGTTGTGGGGATTGAACCACAGCAACCTAAGCCTGACTGCTTTGTTGAAGCAGCCACTTAAAGAACTGAGCTAAGGGGCAGGCCCCCAACTTTAACTTTTTATTAGGAGAATAAGTCTTTGAAATTTTGGTGGAAAACAGTTTTGATCTTAACTTAGTACAGATATTTTCCAATCCATTTTTAGCTAATAAATTAGTTTCTCAGGGTATTGGATACATTGTTGTACATTATTCTTTTTCACAATTTTACATTGATCTTTACTACACTTATATGTATCTTTTGCCTTACTTAGAGCAATATTCTTAGTATATAATTTTTTTTTTGGCAGAACCAGGGATTGACTTAGTATATAATGATCATTGGAAATGTACACTTGTGGATGAATAGAAATAGATCATATATACTTAGTTTTCAAAAAAAAAAAGTGCCTATTTGTTAAACATATTTAAGAGCTGAAGAGTTTTTATAGGGTTTTTGTTGTTGTTGTTGTTGTTTTGTTTTTTGTTTTTGTGCAGGGTCTTGCCATGCAGCTCTGACTCATAGTGATCCTCCTGATTTCTGCCTTCCTAGTGCTGGGATTACAAGTGCACGACACCATGCCTGGATCCCATTGCTGGCTCAGCGTGCCCCAGGGTGGGGCTGGCATGGCATGTAGAGCCAGGAATCGAACCCTGGCCTCTGCAGTTACCTAAGCAACTGCTTAGTCTGCTGAGCTATACCACTGGCCCTAAGAACTGAAGTTTTCAAAATAGACTTTTTCTTACGTTGTGTAGATTACTCCATATTTTATAACCTGATACACCAATTTCATTCTTATAACCTGTATGTCCTTGGATATCTTTCTTACTGTCTTTTTGTTTTGTAATGTATTTAGTACAGGGTCTACAGGATCTTATTACACAGATCGGACTGGTAGTGATCCTGTTTTTCAGCCCTCCAAATACTAGGCTTACAGGTGCGCACCACCACGGCCAGTCTCATTTGCCATCTAGTGCACTCCAGGGGCAAGGCTGGCACGGCAGGCTGGGGATTGAACCCCCGGCCCCTGTTTCTGCCTACACAGGTGCTTTAATTCCCTGAGCTATCTGGCTGGCCCCTTGCTGTCTTTATACCCTAATTTATTTGCTCATAAAATGAAGTTGATAATACCTACTTTAAAGGATTATTGTGAAGGTTAAATGATACAATGTGTAAATCAGAGGTACAGTTCAGTCCCCAAGGCTTCTGGTAAATAAGCATTATTTTAGAAGTGGAAAGCATATTTCTCTGAGTTTGGGAGTGCCTAAAAGCATTATATGGGGCCGGGGAGATGACTCAGTAGAATAGGCGCTTGCCTGGCAAGTGCAAGGGCCTGAGTTCAATCCCCAGTTCTGAAAAAAAAAAAAAACATTATATTTTACTACTAAGAAATAAAATCAGTGTGATCAACGTTAAAGCACCAGCGAATACTAAATTAAAGATAAACCATGTTACCAGTTTCAGTTAATTATACAGTTAGCATAATACCTTATACTGTACTTTGACAGCAAATTTTATAAATTATGCAGTTAGCATAATACCTTATACTGTACTTTGACAGCAAATTT
>NW_004524683.1:1792119-1795596 GCF_000260255.1 Octodon degus | reverse complement strand
TGTGTGTGTGTGTGTGGCCAGCTCAGCCCACCAGGGGGCAGGGCTGGCTGGCATGTGGTGCTGGGGGATCGAACCGCGGCCCCTGTGCTTTGCCAAGCTTGTTTCAAGTAGGTGCCTTAGACCACTGAGCCATCTCTCCAGCCCGCAAAAATAGTTTTGAAGCCAGTGTAGTATACAGGCTTATAATTCCAACTACTCGAGAGGCTGACACATGATCACAAGTTCAAGGGCAGCCTAAGCAATTTAGTGAGACCTTATCTCAAAATAAAAAATAAAGAGGATTGGGGGTGTAACTCACTGGCAAAAGCATCCCTGAGTTCAGTTGCTGATACTGGGAAGAAAAGTTTTGGCCTAAAAGGGTCTTGTATATTCCTAGGTGGTAGACCACACTTTGGGGAACCACTAGTGTAATTTAAACTCATCCTATTTTGTGTTTGGATGCTTTCTAGCTTTACTTCATAGGATTAGCTGGTCTACTTAAGTTTTTTTTTTTTTTTTTTTGTAAATTCAACAGCCTGCAACCTGATTGAACTCTGCTGAGTGTTTAATTGGCTTGTTCATATAAGAATGTTTAATAATATGATTCTATTCTAATAATATGAATCTATACCCTTCATTATTTTTAGTTTTTTATAATCTTAGTCCTCGTACCTATTAACTCTGTGCTAATAACTTTGAAATACAGATTTTTGGGAAGATCACTAGGGGTTAAACTCTATTGAGTCTTAGCTTTGCTCTATCATAGAACTATATCCCCAACCTTCAAAAGTAGTTTTAAGGCTTGTGTTTCATTTTTCCTTACTTTGAACAAATATTTTTTTAAAAGGCAGCAGTTGATCATTTGACACCTACATCCTGTGACTTTTTTTTTTTTTTTTTTTTTTGGCCGAACCTGGGATTGAACTCAGGCCCTTGTGCTTGCCAGGGAAGCACTTACTCTACTGAGCCATCTTCCCAGCCCCTCTGTGACTTTTTTTTCCCAACAAAAATGTGTATTTCTGTAGCTCCTTGTAAAAAGGCAAATAAGTTTAGACTTGATGAATATTTTCATCAAACTTGATGTATTTGTCGCATTATATTATGTATATTTGTGCATTTTGTTACTGCGTATAAACACAGTGGTTTATTTGTGAAACTTAGGACCACCTTACGAGTAAAGGGAGACTGCTTTCCTTTAGTACACAGTATGTAGTCCTTCCTTTTCCTTTTTGTTTTTTTTCTTCTCTTTTCTTTTTGCAGTGCCAAGGATCCAACCCTTTACCTCCAAACTATACCCGCTGCCTGAGTGTAGTCCTTATTTAAAAAAATTAAAATCTTACAAGTCAGATTTGAAAATCGAAATAAATTACGTTTGTGTTGTGGACTAGATTCTTTTTTTTTATTGTGGTGAAGAATTTTATTTATTTTTTTCAAATCAAATTGGTAGGACAGTTTCAATAATTAACACATTGCATACATTCTTTCTAGTGGTTAATTGCTGTACAAGATGTGGACATAATATCCTATTTACAAACACCATTGGAACAAATCACTCTATTCATTAAGAGAATAACTATATATCTATCCTAACCACTTTGAATACACAGATACAAAATGGACATACATCTGTATACCTTTTTTTGGCTAAGTTCCGTTATTTGAATATTATAGGTGTGTAAACTCAGTAAAATATTCTAAAAGAGTCCAGTCGCCCATAATAGTACTGGGTCTTCCACTTGACTGGCAGTGTCAGAAATTGTTGACCTGAGTCCCCTACAGCTCAGCATAACAGCATGGCTTTCCTTCTTATATTTCATTTTTGCGGACTAGATTCTTTAATAGCAAATTCTAGTCAGAGTGTCAAGATTCTTTTGAAATTTTGTTGTATTGATTTTTTTTTTTTTTTTGGAACCGGGGATTGAACTCAGACTCTTGTGCTTGCCAGGGAAGCACTTGTTCCACTGAGCCATCTCTCTGGCCCTGTTGTATTGATTTTTACTGAAAATAATATGCAGTTTTACAGCCCTAATCTGACTCCTTTGCCCTTCTCTTTTGTCTATATTCTCACCTAATCTGTGTTTTGTCTTTGTCATTCCTTGTATTTGGAGGGGCCAGGGAGATGTCTCAGTAGAATAAGCGCTTGCCTGGCAAGCACAAGGGCCTGAGTTCAAACCCAGGTTCCGCCAAACAAACAAACAAACAAACAAACAAAGCCCTTGTATTTGGAATTCTCTTTTGCCAGATATTTACAGGGAATTTCATTCATAATGCTTCGTGACATTTAGGTCTTGATGTATGGTTCTCTCCGTGAGACTGTTGGTGGTTGCTTCACCTAAGATTCTTTCAATCACATTTCCCCTCTTTATCATATGCCATTTCCACCCATTAGGATGTAAGCCTCATGAAGGCCAGGGTTTTACCTGTTTCCTCTTTAGTGCTTAGACTTGTACCTTGAACAAAATAAGTTTTCAGGTACTGGTTTGATGAATGTTGATATAAATATGAAATATGTATAGAAGTTTTTCTTATAACTATTGCTCTTTAATAAGGTTTGACCAAAAAGATTGCTGGAATGTAGTCTTTTTTAAAATAGGGGTGTGTGTGTGTGTGTGTTGTATTTAGGACAGGGTATACAGAATCTCACTGTGTAGATCTGACTCATAGTGATTCTTTTGCTTACAGCCTCCCAAGTGCTGGAATTACAGGTGCAGGCCACCATGCCCAGTCTCAACTGCCTTCTCAGTGTGCTCTGGGGGCGGGGCTGGCACAGCAGGCCAGGGGATTGATCTCCTGGCCCCTGTGTCTGCCTAAGCAGGTGCTTTAATTGTGGTTTGTTTTTTTGAGACAGGATCTTGCTATGTAGTTCAGGCTGGCCTTGAACTCACTATGTAGCCCAGGTTGGCCTTGAACTTGTAATTATTGACCTACCTCAGTCTCCCAAGTATTGAGATTATAGGCATGCACTACTTTGCTCAGCTCATTATGAAGCCAATATACACTAGTACTTTGTTGTCTTATTTTCACCCTGATTTTGACTTGTAGTAAACTTATATATTTGTGGAGTGGGTTTATCAACCAGAAAAGCACAACTTTTTTTCTGCAAAAATCTAATTTTGTTATATGGTAGAAAATTTGTATTTATTTATTTTATTTAGTGATGTAGGGGATCAAACACAGGCCCTCATGTGTACTAAGCAAATACATTCCCACTGAGCTATACCCCCAGCATTATGGTGGAATAGTTGTATATGTTGAAATAGTTAATGTGTTTTGGTTTACACATTTTACTTAACAATATATTTTTTTTTTTTTTAACTTTCTGCAAAGCTTTATTCCGGAGGGGCTCAGTCCTTCTTGGCAGCTGCCTTCCTCATGGTGGCCAGCACGTTGCTCAGCTCTTCACACTTCCTCTTGGCGCGGATGTGCGTCCCCACTCTTTTCTTGATGAACTTGAGGGCGCGCTTGTCCTTGGAGACCTTGAGCAGCTCCATGGCGCGC
>NW_004524683.1:1789583-1792019 GCF_000260255.1 Octodon degus | reverse complement strand
CGGCGGCGGCTGTGCCTCGGTTTGCTCACATTCTTAGTCACCTTGTGGCCCTTGTTGAGGCCCACGGCCATGGGATAGTGGGGGGCCATGGCTACTCTTTTTCAATGGTTGCTGTGGCGGAAGCAACAATATTAAAAAGCATTGGTTTTTCTATTTTTTTGTCTTAATACTCAGGGTAATGCTTTTCTGTGATGTTTTGTCATGTAATTCTAAGCTATAATGAGTTTTGTTTTCTTCTGGTTTAATATATATTTTTATTTTTATTTACTTGTTTATTAGTTTATTGAGACAGGGTCTCTCTATACAGTGCAGGCGGGTCTTGAACTCACTATATAGTCTAGGGTGGGATTGAACTCTGAGCGATCTTCCTGCCTCAGCCTCCAGAATGCTGGGATTATAGGCATGAAACACTGCCTGTCTCTATATGTTACATTTTAATATTCACATATTTGTAATTTTGACTTTTCTTTTTTATATTGTTACTTAGTTTTTGTAAGTATACATCCTTCTAGTCCATTGCTGTGTGTCCTTAAGCTTTTTAAAGCAGGAGACATATATTTCTTAGCACTCAGTAAAATACATCAATTCATTTGTTCATTTAATAGTCATTAATTCTGGCAAAACTGTGCTTCATTGCTGGAGATAAGAGGAATAATAATCTTTGCTATGAGGGAATTAAAAGGCTCGTTGGAAGGGTAAGTATGTAAACAAACAAATAAATACATTCAGTTCTGTGAAGGACATCCACTGTACCTGGGTAGATTAAGGAAGGCTTTACCAAAATGATGACATTGGTGTTTAGTCATGAAAAATTAGTAGGACTTTGCAGATAGAGAAAGAGCAGGCAAGCATCTTAAGCAGAAGACACTCTGGGTACAAATAAGTAGAAATTATATGGAATAACTTATGTTGTTTTATTGGGCAACTGCAAATAATGTGTTGTGGCAGTTTTGTAGGTTGAAAAAGAGTGAGAGCGGGAGGTGAGATAGAGGCCTCGGAATAGGTACCACATAATGAAAAGCTTCATTTACCATGCAAAGGAGCTTTTAGATTTTTTTTTTTTTTAAGAGAACCTGGAGACTTGATGAAAAGTTTGAAATAGACTCCTTGGTCTTCTCAAAACAGTATTTTGTCATTAATGTAGCAGATGGATTAGAGGGGAGCCAGAATGGATTTAGTGATACTATTGGAAAAACTGTTGGAGAAAATTAAGCCAGGAAAAGTAATATGAATTAAGGTATTAGTATCTGGGATGAAGAGGAAAGAGTGGATGTAAGAGATATATAGAGTTAGAATTATTATGATTGGACTGGAAATGTAGTTTAGTGGTAGAGTGGTGGCCATAGTGTAGCTTATGTTCTATCACTAGCAAAACACATGTGCAGACACATGCACACGTTGAAAATGATTCCTAGGTGTCTAGGCTTAGGTGATTTGAGTATAACGTGAAATATTTAAGTAGGAGAAGGAATGTAGGAAATTTATTAGGTTCTAGGAAGGTTGGAAGGTTTTAGGGAAAAATCACAAGAATGGATGAGTCCTTTCCATGACAACATGGTATCGACAAGTTTACGAGAACATAAAACTATATATTAACATTGAAGAGACAAAGAAGGAGAAACCTCACAAAATGAGATAGAAAGGCGGAGGAAAATCAGTGCCAAGTTTTGTAGAAGATGGGAAGAAAAATTGTAAAAATAATAAGTCATTTGGGGCCAGGGAGATGGCTCAGTAGAATAAGCACTTGCCTGGCAAGCGTAAAGGCCTGAGTTCAATCCCTGGTTCTGCCAAAAAGAAAAAAGAAAAAAAACTGTTAAAAAAAAAGAAAGAAAATAAGTCATCTGTGTTAATTCCTGTGTAATGCAAGAATTTAGGTTTGTTAGGTTTCACAATTGGAAAATTGTTGATGATGACCTTGGCTACAGCAGTTTTGGTGGATTGAAGATGAGAAGATAGATCAATAAATTGAAATGAAAAAGTTACTAAGAAGGAAATGTAAAAGGGCAGTACCTGGAAAAAATGTAGGAATGAAGGAGAGGCTTTAACATTTGTTGTCAAAAGATGTGCGAGAATGTTTACCATGAAAGTGAGAGACTGAAAAGACAGAGGACATAGTATATATGGGGACTGAGATTGTTTTAAAATTAATTAATGTATTCGGAGATAAATTAATTCAAGTTACATGGATTAATTATGAATACTTGGGGACATATTTTTGTTATAAGATTTTAAAGCAGCAATCATCAAAAGTAGAAAGAGTACGCCACTCAGTGTTAGAAGTCATAGGGAATGTAAAGATTTTCTAGACTAGTCCCTTTATTGGATGATAATGAAATTGAGACCTGTGTCAGTACTCTTCTTGCCTTTTATTTTTTTTTATTTTTTATTTATTTATTTATTTTTTTAAATAAATTTTATTTATTTGTGTGTGTGTGG
>NW_004524683.1:1783907-1789070 GCF_000260255.1 Octodon degus | reverse complement strand
CCCAAGAGCTGGGATTACAGGTGCATGGTACCACGCCTAGTCTCACTTGCTGCCTCAGCACACCCCTGGAGCAGGGCCGGCCCAGCACGGCATGCCATGCTATGCTGGGGATCGAATCCGGCCTGCTGTGTCAGCTTAAGCAGGCAGTTTAATCCCCTAAGCTATTTGACTGGCCTTTTAAAAAAATTTTTTAAGATAGGGCTTTGCTGTGTTGCCCAGGCTGGCCTAGAGCCTACAATCTTCCTGCTTTAGCCTCTGGAATACAGGGATTATCTGCACTCCATACTTGGTTTTCCAAATCACCTGGCTTTCTTTAGATCCTTTAGCTCTCTCTCAACTGAATTAAATGTATCTCTGAGCATCCATTATTAGAGATTATGTTGTATTGTTGGCACTTCCCTTGTTTAGCTGGAAATGTAATGTTTTCATAGCTCTTAGCATAGCTTTTATGTATATATAGAGGGTGATCATTAAATAAATGCTTGAATAAATATATATTTGTATAAGTTTAATGCACTGTACAAAAATAGGTTTTTCTTTTTTGTGTGCATACATTTTCCCAGGGTCCAAGGGAGGGATGAGTTTCTGCTATCTTCATTATCTGAGTTTTATTTTCAGAGTTTAGGCATAGCTTCCCTCTCCCATTTTGAAATATTATAATCTTGTATTTACTGATTTGTTTGGCCTAATCTCTGAATTTATTACACTAGCTGGTTTTGAAGATATAATTATTCTAAGCCAGTATTTTAATCACCAGCTGTGAATGATCTTTTATTGTAATGATTGACTAGAGCATGTTAAGAGAATGTTTCTACTTTTGAAAATTCTGAACATACATTCAGAATTCCTTCACCATTAGATTTTTCTCTTTTATTGTTTTTTTTTTTTTTTTTCTCCGAATGCCTTCAGGGCAGGTTTGGCTGGCTTGAGTTGTGGGGATTGAACCACAGCAACCTGAGCCTAACTGCTTTGTTAAAGCAGCCACTTAAAGAACTGAGCTAAGGGGAAAGCCCCCTATTGTTATTCTTTTAGTTGCATCTTTAATAAGAGAATATCACAATTTTCACAATATAAAAATATTTTTAAAAAGATAAAGTAGAGGTGGAGTGAAGCTGTAGAGAGGACATCATGGAGTTTGTCACAAACTCATACACTTGTTAGGTGATTCAGTTTTTATTCTTGGACATATACCTTTCTAGCTGACTTCTTTAAGTCATTTCATACTTTTGGTATCTTTTAAATGACAGGTATGTCTGCCTCCCAGGCATGCTGTTCTTATTATAGTTTGGTAGCAATGTTGTTGGACAGTGTTGTTCTCCTCAAATATTATTTGTAATATGTTAAAAATGTTAAAATAACATTTTTGAGACTTATACCTGAAAAGCTGTAAGGAAAACAATTTTGAATCAGCCTATTCAGCTTTAGGAGGACATGAGAGAATTCTATATCATACATTTAATACATGAGCATAAAAGTTTTTTCTTGATTGTTCAGGATGATTATTACTGAGACAGTCATACATAGTTAATGGGATGCGAATGTTCAGTTTAAAAGAACCAATAAAATGTTTGCAAATCAGGGCTAGTGAGATAGCTCATCGGACTAAGCATCTGCTTAGGCAAGCTCAGGGACCGGGCTTTGATCCCCCGTACCACATGCCGTGGCAGCCTGCCCCTGGGCGCTCTGAGCTGGCCATTGAGAGTGGGTTTGGTGGCGCACATCTGTAATCCCAGCATTGGGGGGTCTGAAAACAGGAGGATCACTATGAGTCTGAGCTGCATAGTGAGACCCTGTACCAAATACATAATTTTTTTTTTTCAAATCCAGTGACATACATCATTTTTTTTTTTTTTTTTCAGAACTGGGGATTGAACTTCCTTGGGCTTGCCAGAGAAGTGCTTATTCTGCTGAGCCGTCTCCCTGGCCCTGACATACATCATTTTTGTTGTTACAATTGTTTGGGAGCAGAACCTTTCCCTGTTAGTGCGGCATTATCATCCCAGTTGTCTACCTCCATTCCAGGTTTATGTTTTCTTATTCTGTATTTAGTAATTTCATGTCTGCTGGTCCAGCATTTTCATTTATCTTCTGATTTTTCATAATAGTCAAAGGGTTTCCCTCTTTTATTGGCATGTTTATTATACATAATATTTATATTTGTTTTAGGGAATTGGTACATAAGTATATTATATCATGATCGTTTGTGATCTCCTTTATCATAGCTTTTCCCTATCTAGACACTATCACTGAACTATAGCCAAGCCTTATTTTGAATAATTTTTTGTATCTGATGGTAGATCCAACTTTGTTTTCTTTTGCATGCAAATATCCAGTTATCCCAGCATTGCTTTTTGAAAGGACTGTTCTCTTGTCATTGAAATTAATTAGTACAGTGCTGAAAACCATTGACCAGACATGTAGTGGCTGGATTCTCAGTTCTTTTCCATTGGCTTATATGATTATTCTTATCCCAGAACCACAGTGTCTTGATTACATTAACTATGTAGTAAGTTTGTTAATTGGATTGTATGAATTGTTTAATTTTTTTCTCTTAGGATGATTTTAGCTTGTATTTTCTCATGAAGTTCTCTTACATTTCTGTGTTCTAAGAACCCTACTTTAGGATTATATTTTCAATTTTTGCAACACAAAGCATGTGGGGTTTTGAAAGGGATTGTGTTGAATCTATAGATCAGTTTGGAAATTATCATCTTAACGAGCATGGTAGATTTTCCATTCATTTAATTCCTCCTTTAACTTCTTTTAACAGTGCTTCATAGTTTTTGATGTACAAATCTTGTACTTATTTCATTAAATTTCCTATGCATCTATTCTTTTTGCTGCAATTATTAATGGAATTGTTTCCTTAATTTCATTTTTGTATTGTTCATTGGTAATGTATAGAAATAAAGGGTTTTTTTGTATATTGTTCTTGTACTCGGCAACCTTGCTGCATTTATTGGTTCTTACACTTTATTATTATTATTTTTTTATATTATTTTTGTGTGTGGTGTGTTTATAGGAATTTTCTTCATGCAAGTTCATATGTTCTAGAGAGTTTTAGTTCTTTTCTAACCTAGATGCCTTTTTATTTCTCATTTTTACCTTACAACTCTGGCTAAAACATCAGTTGCAATCTGGAAGAGAAATTGTTAAGACTGTATACTCTTTTCTTACTTTTGGTGATTGGATGTTTGGGGAGAACATTCAACTTTTTATCAGGCAAACCAGGAATGTCCAACTTGTGTAGAATATACCTAGTCTATAGTTTGCTTGTGATATCAGGGTAATTATTTTGTGTTTGTATATGTGCTGATGATCAAATGCAGGGCCTTACGCAGTCTAGGCAAACACTCTATCACTACTGCACTATCCTCCTGGCTCTCTTCTTTTTAATTTTTTTTTATTTTTGTTGGTACATGTTTGTAGTACATAATGGTTAATTTCATTGTAGGGAGTTGGTGCATGTCTATAACACATCTCAATTCTTTCTTTCCTTCCATTCCCCTTCCCTTCCCTCCCTCCATTTTATGAAAGGTCTGTCTCCTTCCTTCCCATTAACTGTCTCTTATTTGCTCTCTGTGTTTTAGGTTTCTCATATAAGAGAAACCATGTAATATTTAAACGTGTGTCTGATTTATTTCATTTAACATTATGGTTTTTTTTATGGTTTTTTTAAAATTAATTTTAAACATTTATTTATTTATTGTGTGTGTGTGTGTGTGTGTGTGTGTGTGTGTGTGTGGCCAGCTCAGCCCACCAGGGGGCAGGGCTGGCTGGCATGTGGTGCTGGGGGATCGAACCGCGGTCCCTGTGCTTTCCCAAGCTTGTTCCAAGTAGGTGCTCTAGACCACTGAGCCATCTTGCCAGCCCAACATTATGGTTTTAAGGTACATCCATTTTTTAAAAAAGATGACTCACGTTTTATCCTTATTTATGGTAAGATACTACTCCATTTTGTATAAATGCCTATTTTCTTTGTTTATTCATTTGTTAATGGTCATATAGAATGCTTCCAAGATTTAGCTCTATGAAGATGGTTATACATATATCACTGTAATATGCTGCCTTTAACTCTTTTGGGAAGATACCTAGGAGAATAGCTGGATTGAATAGAATTTCTGTTTTAAGTATAGTGAGGAATCAACGTTCTTTTCCAAACTGATAGCACTAATTTACATTCCCATCAACAGTGTAGGAGGGTTTCTTTTTCCCCACAGACTCTCTAGCATGTGTTATTATTTGACATTTTGATGATAACCATTTTTCTGGAGTAAGGTGGAATCTCAGTGCTGATTTAATTTTTATTTCTCTAATGGCCAGAAATGAGTACTTTTTCTTGTATTTATTGCTGTTTTTACTTTTGAGAAGTGTCTTGTTTGTTTCAGTTGCCTATTTTTTGATTTGAGTTTTTTGGGGGCTAGGTTTTTGAGTCTCTTATGTATTCTGGATATTATTTTTGTCAGAAATATTTGGCCAAATGTTTTCCATTCTGGAATTTGTCTCTTCATTCTTTTGGTGGTTTTCTTTGCTGTGCAGAAACTTTTTCATTTTATATGATCTAATTTGTTGATTTTGTGATTTTTTTTTTTTTTTTTTTGTATTTAGTACAGGGTCTACAGGGTCTCACTACACAGATCAGACTCATAGTGATTCTTCTGTTTTCAGCCTCCCAAACCCTGGGATTACAGGTGTGTGCCATCACGCCCGGTCTCATTAGCCCTCTCAATGTGCCCTGGGGGTGGGTCTGGCATGGCACTCTGGGGATCTAATCCTGGCCACTGTGCTCTGCCTAAGCAGGCACTTTAGTCTGCTGAACTATCTGGTTGGCTAATTTGTTGATTTTGGATACTATTTCTGGTGCAACTAGAGTTCAGAAAGTCTTTACCTACACCTATGTATTCAAGAGTTTTATTTTTGTTTTTTACTCTTTTATTTATTTGGTACAGGGTCTTACCACATGGCTTGGACTTGCAGGGATCCTCCTGTTTCAGCCTTCCCAGCACTGGGATTACCCCAGTGGCTGGTGGTGGCTTAGCCTGTGGTACTGATGATCAAACCTGGGTCCTTGCACTTGCCAGGCAGGCGCTTAGACTGCTGAGCTATCCCCTGTTCAAGAAATTTTTTTTTTTTTTCTTCTCTTACCTTTAAGAAATTTTTTTT
>NW_004524683.1:1781560-1783802 GCF_000260255.1 Octodon degus | reverse complement strand
GGTCTGGATCTATGATGTTCGGATTCCTCCAGGTGGGTGTTGTTTGGTTCTGGCTGCTGCGCTCCACTTCTTTCTGCTGCAGGTGTTAGAGATGAACCCTTTGTGACTCTTTGGCAAGATGTTCTGCTCCTGAATCAGCTGTGTGGGTCTTGCCTCTAGCCTCCTTGCAGGAAGTTCTGCTGAAGGGTTCCCTGCTGGGCCTGCAGCCTGGGTCAAAAGAGGATCCCTCGCCCGGGAAGTCTCACTGGATCGCCGGGGCTGCGCTCCGGGTCTGTTCAGGACCGTGCGGCCTGGGTCGTCTCACTCACTCCCGGGCCTGCGCTCTGGGTCTGTTCAGGATCCCGCGGCCTGGGTCATCTCACTCACTCCCGGGCCTGCGCTCTGGGTTGTTCAGGACCCCGCGGCCTGGGTCGTCTCACTCACTCCCCAGGCCTGCGCTCTGGGTTGTTCAGGACCCCGCAGCCTGGGTCGTCTCACTCACTGCCAGGCCTGCGCTCTGGGTTGTTCAGGACCCCGCGGCCTGGGTCGTCTCACTCACTCCCGGGCCTGCGCTCTCTATGACAGCCATTCTTTCTGGGGTGAGATGATATCTCAGTGTAGTTTTAATTTGCATTTCGCGGATGGCTAGTGATGTGGAGCATTTTTTCATATATTTATTCACTTCTTTAATTTCTTCCTCTGAGAAGTGTGTGTTCATCTCTGATGGTGGGCACTGTTTCTTATCCAACTCTAGTCTGCCTTGCAGAAGGAGTCACTTTCAGAGTAAAACCTCGTGCTGTTTTTGTACTTTACCATGACCCAGGGTTTTTCTTGGGGATAGTGTTGCTAACCTTGTCTGTTGTTCTTGGTAACTCTTTCTGAGCTTTTCTTGTGCTATTAGAGACAGGTCCTCTCCCCAGGAGCCAGAGTTAACTTCCTAGACTGTTTTGTTGTTTTTCCGCAAAATCCAGTTTTTCTAGCTTCTCTTTAGTTTGTAGTTTGTTGTTTGTAGGGGCTTTTGTTTGTTTTGTTTTGTTTGGTCAGCTTCCTGTTGATTCTCAGAGAGCTACATTTTTTATTTTTTTATTTACTTAGTTGTTTTCCAGATGTCTTGACTTCAGGTCCCAAAGAGGCTCTTTGTTTTTTTCATGTATTTGTAATAGTGGCAGAAAACTGATAAATCACTGATTTATAAACTCATGATCTGTTTCACCTAAGTAACCACCTTTGTGTTATAGAGTTGTTTAGTAGTTTCTAGTTTTAATCCTTTTAATGTCTATGGTATCTATACTAATGTCTCTTTTATTTCTGATAATTTTAACTTGTGTCTTTCCCTTTTCTTCCTCTTCCCCCTCTTCTCTTCTGTCTCTGACCCAACTTCCTTTTGCATTATTGAGGACTGAACTCAGGCCTTTCATGCTACATCCCCAGATCTTTTTGTTTTTTACTTTAAGACATGGTCTCACTGACTCACTAAATTGAGTACTGGAGCTTACAATCCTCCTGTCTTAGTCATCCAGAAAATGGATTATAGGAGTGTGCCACCACTCTCCTGAGTTTTCAGCTCAGAGTTGTCCACACTAAGCCTGGAACAGTTATCAATTACAGTTCAGTTTTTCTTCCTTCAATAGTTTCTTCACAAACATATATAGGTATGTCATGTGTATAGTGGGGAAGGCAGTTTGTTTTACTTAGTCTAGTTAAAATGCTTATCTCTTGTAGTACTTTTGTTGTTGTTGTTGTTGTTGTTACCGGGAATCAAACTCAGGACCTCGCACTTGCCAGGCAGATGCTGTGCCACTCAACTGCCTCCCTGACCCTCTTCTAGAAGTCTCTTACAGGTACACTGAGAAACATTATTTAATAAGATATATGGGCATCCTTTGGCCCAGTCAAGTAAACATGTAAGAATATTGTCCTAAGAATATTGTATATCTTAATAGTTTCTGACCCTCTATTACTGTATATATAAATTTGATTACATGTTCTTGAGTCTCATTTCAGATGAGAGAATTAAAGATCTCTTTTATGTTAGTGCTAATCTCCAATCAGTTACTGTTTCAGGGATTTCAGTGTCTACATATATTTGATACACTGGTTACCATGCTTTTTAATGTCTGTTAAACCACTATCTTTTTGTTGTTGTTATTGGTAAGTGTACTAGGCAAAAGCAGTCACCTTGTTCTTTATAACAAGTACAGAACTGAGAATTCAATTTTTTTTTAATTTTTTTTAAATTTATTTGAGAGAGAGAGAGAGAGAG
>NW_004524683.1:1779588-1781460 GCF_000260255.1 Octodon degus | reverse complement strand
TGGCGGAACCAGGGATTGAACTCAGGCCCTTGCACTTGCCCAGTAAGTGCTTATTCCACTGAGCCATCTCCCTGGCCCCAAATGGCAGAAGGATTTTTTTGCTCTGAATGCCTTCAGGGAAGGTTTGGCTGGCTTGAGTTGTGGGGATCGAACCACAGCAACGTGAACCTGACTGCTTTGTTGAAGCAGCCACTTAAAGAACTGAGCTAAGGGGCAGGCCGCCTATAATTTTCTTCTTTATACTAGCTTTGGATAATGGAGTCTCATTTTTCTAGGACTTTAAGGTCCATCATTAGTTATTTATTTGGACTCTGCTTCTCTGATGAGGGCATTCATAGCTGTATACTTCCCTCTGAACTCCTTTCATTGTATGTCACAAGCTCTGGTATATCTATCACATTGGTGTGATAACAACATTGGTGTGATAACATATTGGTGTGATTCTAGGAACTGCCCGATACCTTGATTTTTTCTGTGACCCACTTATTACTGAAGAGATTATTATTTAATTTCTGAATTTTTGCATAATATTTGTGGTTTCTGTTTTGTTTTGTTTCACTATGCAGTTCAGGCTGGTCTTGAACTCACTTTGTAGCCCAGGCTGGCCTCAAACTGGCAGTAATCCTCCTGCCCTGGCTTCCTGAGTGCTGAGATTACAGGTATGTGCCACCACAGTTGGCAAGTTTTGTGATTTCTTAAGTTGTTGATTTCCAGATTCGTTGCACTGTAATCTGATAATTTGTATGGTATAGTTTTTATTCTTTTGCACATATTTATGCATGTTTTATGGGCTGGCATATAGTCTGTTTTAGAGAGAGTTCTGTGTGCTGCTGAGAAGAATGCATAATCTGGTGTTGGGTAGAATTTTCTATGTATATCTATTAAGTCCATTTGTTGTGTTCAGCTCTGATATTTCTTTGTTGTTTTTGTCTAGTTGATGTATTTGTGATAATGGGGTATTGAGGTTCCCCACTATAGTTGTATTAATGTTTACATGATCTGTTTTGTCCAGCAGTGTATGTTTTATGGTATTAGATATGCCAGCGTTTGGTGCATCTGTATTTATAATTGTTATCCCTTCTTGTTGAGTTGCTCCCTTAAGTAATATGTATTGACCTTATTTGCCTCTTCTGATCAGTTTTGGCTTGAAGTTCACTTTGTCTGAAAATAAGGCTTCTAAACTAGCTATTCATGCTTATTTTCAGGTTCCTGTTGCATGGCATATTGTTTTCCATCCTTTGATTCTTACTTTGTGAATTTCTTTATGGATTAGATGTGTTTCTTGTATACAGCATATCCTTGGATTTTGTTTTTTAATCTATTCTGGCCATTTGTGTCTTTTGATTGGGGATTTGAGACATTCACATTGGGAATCACTACTAAAAGGTACTGGCTTATTCTTGTTACTGCATCCCCTATTGTTGATTTCCTTTTTTGCCTCTTCTGCTTTCCTGCTTCTCTTGCCTGATGTATGCATTGTTAGACTTTTTGGCCATTTTAATGTTATCTCTTTCTAGGATATACTTTATTTACTTATTTATATTAAAATATTTTATTTATTTGGTACAGGGTCTTGCTGCACAGCTCAGACTTGTAGTGATCCTCCTGTCTCAGCCTGCCCAGCACTGAGGTTACAGGCGTATGCCACCATGCCTGGTTTTGGGACTGGCACAGTTTGCAGTACTGAGGATTGAACTTCAGGAACATGCGCTTACCAGGCAGTTGCTTAGACCACCGAGCTATCTCCCCAGCCCAAGTGGTTTTCTTTAGGGATTAAAAATTTTCAAAGTTTTCCTGGCCTTTAAGGCCTTTTGTGTTAAGAAATCTGCTGTATTTCTTTTTTTAATTTTTTTCCATAATTTTATTGAGAAA
>NW_004524683.1:1765138-1772991 GCF_000260255.1 Octodon degus | reverse complement strand
TGGACCCTAAATTTATTTATTTATTTATTTATTTATTTATTTATTTATTTTACAGAACCAGGGATTGAACTTAGGCCCTTGCACCCTGGTAGGGTTTTAATTGTACAGACAAACCAGTTCAGTGGTTGGTTTCATGGTTCAGATCTCACTGCCTATATGTGTTAATTCTTTTATACAAATTGCTGTTGACTGATCAACAATAATAGCTACCATTTAATGAACACTGTGTTAGGTATTTCAAATAAAGTAAAATTATTCGTCATTGTTAAAAATATTCTGCAACAAGGACGGGGGAGATGGCTCAGTGGAATAAGCGCTTCCCTGGCAAGCACAAGAGTCTGAGTTCAATCCCCAGTTCCACAAAATAAATAAATAAACTTCTGCAACAGCCAGTGGCATAAGTTCCTGCCTGGCAAGCACTAGGTCCCAAGTTTCATCTCCAGTACTGCAATTAATTGATTAATTAATTAATTCTGCAAATAGCCAGGAATGGTGGTGCACACCTGTAATCCCAGTATTCAGGAGGCCAAGGGAAGAAGATTGCTATAGGTTTAAGACTAACAAAGCCAGCCTGAACTGCATAGCGAGACCCTGTCTTAAAAATACAAAAAAGAAATAAAACCAAACAAAAATCTATAAAGTAAGATATTTTTGTACAGCTAAAGGTTGATTTGAAGCTCCAGTTCCATTTTGGCAGATCATATGCTGTTTTAGTCATATTTTTGAGTCCTACTTTTTCTTTTTTTAAGGTAAGTCACTAAACTAATAGGAACTTTCTGAAGTTGTGCTTATTGGTAAAGAATGCAAAACCTTTATAGAATATGATTTAAATTTGAACTGTTCTTTGATAAGCACACAAGTAATTTTATGTTGATATTAATAAACTTTGAAATTTTAAGTATTTGGAGTTTTGGCAGGTGCAGCACAACCCTTAGGATCCCTTGTGTGGAAAAATTCCTAGGTAGAAACACATTGAGTCTTTTAGTCATTTCAGCTGATGTCACAGTTGACTAAGTGAGTACTGTACACAGTAAGGTATGCCAGAGATACAATGATAAAAAGACAGGAACAGTTTCTCTCCTAAAAAAAACCCAAAACTTTAATTCCCAGGAGTAACAGTATCAGAAGCAAAGTGTTAGAAAGTATTCAAGGCTTAAATAATATACATGAAAATGTCATGTTTTGTTTGTTTTTGTGGTGCTGAGATCAAACCCAGGGCTTTTTTTTTTTAACATTATAATTTAGAAGTAATTTACATGCCATAAGATTAACTGTATATTTTGTTTGTGTGTGTGTGTGTGTGTGTGTGTGTGTGCTGAGAATCAGACTCATGATCTCATGATTGCCAGGCATATGCTGTATCTACTAGGTGGTTTTCATTTAACATGGTGTTGTGCAACCATCACCAGCAATACAGAACATTTTCATCACCCTGGAAAGAATGCCTATACTCATTTGCAGTCATTCCCAGCTTTTCTTTCTCTAAGCCCTGTCAGTCTATTTTCTGCCTCTATGGATTTGCTTATTCTGAACAGTTCATACTAATAGAACTACTTTGTCATTCTTGTAACTATTACAAGGCTTTTCACTTATTATAGTGTTTTCAAGGTCCATCTGTGCTGAGCAGGTATTGGTATGAAGAAGGCTTGTTGGGGGGATATAAATAGGCAAGATTAAGAATTGAAAGTTCACATCAATCAAGGTGACCAGTGCCTAGAGGAGTTTGAGAACAGAAAGGTGTCATACTAGAGAGATAAGTGAAAACCAAATCAAACAACACTGTTAGCTTTGGTGTGGAGGTGTGGGTTTCAACTTAGGTGGAAATATCAATGCCTTTTTAATGGTGTAAATATGAAAATGATACATGTTGGATGGGAGAGTAACAATATGATCTGCCAGACAGGACTGAGGAAGAGTAACTTGATAATCAATGCAATTTTGTACATACTGAGTTTAAACTTGTGAGATTTGTTGGTAGAAATATTAAGAAATTTCATTAGTAGGCAGATACTGAATTTGTTCTGTGAGGAATAGTTTTAGAGCCAAAATGGACATTTAACTGAGAACTATTTCTGCTTTTTCTTCCCAATTTTTTCTTTTGTAAACCAAGTTTCAGGATTTTAGAACTTATAACCTTCATACATTTCTTATTTTATAAAAATGCCCATATAAGAGATTCCTGTAACATGCTTGTATTTTATATTTTAAACATCATTTTTCTGTGTGTGGGCGGGTACTGGGAATCGAACTCAGGACCTTAAGCTTGCCAGACAGGCACTGTGCCACTGAGCTCTATCTCTGGCGCTAAACATTATCTTTATTTCTATATTTTTTCCTAGGGATAGTTATTTCTTTATTTATGTGGTACAGGGTCTCACTACGCAGTTCAGACTCCTAGTGATCCTCCTGTGTCAACCTGTGCATTGCTGGGATTATAGGCACATGCACCACCATGCCTGGTTTCAGTGGCCGGTGTGGTGTAGGGCCAGGGCAGACATATGGTATCAGGGATTGAACTCAGGCCCTTGTGCTTGCCAGGCAGGCGCTTAGACCACTGAGCTACCTATCTCTCCAGCCCAAGATGGTTTTGCAATACATGATATTTACATCTTTTTTCAAATTGGTACATATATAATGTAGAATGTTGATCATTTTTGATCATCCTTTTCCCTCATAACTTTATTTTTTAAGATTTCCTTTAAATTTATTGGTGACTACATTTATTATAGAGAATTTGGGTATGTACATGATATATCTTGATTCCTCACACCCTCACTCTCAGCCTCTTTTCAAATCTTCAAATCCCCTTCTACTCCCTGTTCCCAAAGCTCAGTTTTCATTTTATCCTTTTTTCTCATTTTTTTTCCTTCCTTCCTTTCCTCTTTCCCTATTTCTCTTTTCCTTTTAAACAGTTTATTCCTATTTTATAACATCTGTTGTACATTTATGTTTTTATTTACATTTCTTTTTCTCACACCAGAGAGATATGATGATATTTACACGTGTGTCAGATTTGTTTCACTTATGACATGGTTTCAAGGTTAATCCATTTAGCTTTGAATGTCTCAGTTATATCTTTCTTTATTTTTTTTCTGTGTCAAAACCAAGAAACATATTCATATAATTAGAATTCTCAAAGTAGAAAGGAGTAGGCAATAAATATTTAAAGATTTAAAATTTCTGAATGTAGTTCAACTTATAATACCACATTTCCAAGAAAAATGAACCTTTTTGCACAAGAAATTTAAATAAATCATACCAAGATACACAAAAAATGAAATTGCCCAAAACTTATTGTAAAGAAAAAAAATCTTTAAAGCATATACATAAAAAATATTAGCTATGGAACAACAAAATTAAATAGCATCTTATTCCACATTAGATAGAAAAAAAAGGACCAAGTATCTAAGAAACTAGACTAATTAAAGGACTGAAAGAATCTGTTCTCTTTGAATTTTATACTTAGCAAACATACCTTTGAAAACTAAAAGTAAAATATTTTCCAGTTATACAAACTTGAAATATTTTAATACCTCCAGATGTAGCATATAGGAAATAACAAAGAGCATAATTCAAAAGGCAAGAGAAGTTACAGTATGCTCCTGGATGAACAATAAAGAGCTCTCACTATGATAGTTATGCAGGACTATATAAAATATATTAGATGAAACCTTATTTAAAGGTCATTGAAGATTTCTATGAAACAGTAGCAATCTTATGTTGGGTTATACACGTATTTTTTTTCATATATATGTGTGTGTATGTGTGTATAAAAGACAGGGAAGAAGTAATACAAAGTCAACAGAAAATAGAAATATACTTTTTAAAGTTTCTAATACTAGGAAAAGATATCATACGATGTCTTTTAAATAAATTGTAAGTCAAAGATATAGTATAAGTCTTAGAACAAAATTAAGATTAAGCGATATTCAGAAAATTAAATATTAATTAATTAAAAATTAAATGTTTCAAAACAATTGAACTAAGAAAAAAGTTTTCATGATAGTAAAGAATGACAGAGTAAAACATAAGATAAATACTGGAATGGCAAATAAATGGCCAGCACTTCTAACAGTTTGGGGATAGGATATTGCACAAAGTTCTAGTGTGTTGTGAACATGCATGATGACCATGACAGTTACTGGTGGCCAGGTGTCACTTGTGGGTCAATTATGTCTTTTTTATGGCTGAGTAATACTCCATTATATTAAAAACACATCTTTTTTATCCATTCATTTGCTGATGGACATTTGTGTTGCTTCTAAGCTTTAGCTATTATGAATTATGCCATAGTAAACATGGGTGCACATAGATTGCCATGTTAATATGATTTTATTTCTTTTGGGAAGATACCCAGTAGGAGAATATCTGGGTCAAATGGGACCACTGATCCTAGTTTTTGAAGACTGAAACTGGGCCCGTGTCTATTATCATGCACTAAACTAAAATCAAAATGGATGAAAATCTAAATATTAAAACACTAAATCTGTTGGAAGATAGAATGGGTAGAACTCTGGCAGACAGGTATAGGCGAAGACTTTATGAGCAAAACCCCAGTCACATAGGAATTATCACCAAGAGTCAATAACTGGAATTATCATATTCTTAATTTTTTTTCTGTATTTTAGGGATGGGTCTACAGAGTGTTCAGGATTGAACTCATAGTGATTCTCCTGTTTACAGCCTCCCAAGTGCTGGGATTACAGGTGTGCACCACCACACCCAGTCTCAATCACTGTCTCAGCGCGCCCTGAGGGCGGGGCCGGCACAACTGGTCCGGGGTTGAACCCCTGGACCCTTCACCTGCTTGTAGGCACTTTAATCAGCTGAGCTATTTGGTCAGCCTGGGATTATCATATTAAAAAGCTTTCGCACAGCAAAAAAACCTATCAACAGTGAAAAACAACGCACAGAGCAGGAAAAATTTATGCCAGCTGTTCTTCAAAAGACTAATATTTAGAATATATAAAGAACTGAAAAAAACAGACCTTCCAGATTCAAATAATGGGCATCCGAGATGAATAAACATTTCTCAGAAGAAGTACAAATGGCAAATAAATACATGAAAAAAATGTTCAGCATCACTGGTCATATGAGAAATGCACATTAAAACAACTCTGAGATTCTATCTCACTCCAGAAAGAATAGCTGTTATCAAGAAGACAACTAATAGCAAAAGTTCCCAGGGCCATGGGAGGAAAGGAATCTGTCTTCACTATTGATGGAAGCATGAGGTGGTGCAACCACTGTGGTTTCTTACTTTTAAATGATTCTTCTTTAACTTTATTCATATTGTAGCTGGACTTTTAGTCTTACACTTTGCCTCTCATGGAGATAATCTTTATAAATATTTGCCTATCCTATTCCTTTTGCTTTCTAGCTTTCATATCTCAGAGTGAAAATGTAAGTAGCTTGAGTTTTTATTAATCAAAATTTATATATTCCTAAAATCCCCTTTCCCCTTATTATACATATATATGTATAATACATATTATTTCCCTTATTATAGTTTTTAAAAATTGTAGTGTAGAGGCTTAACAATTTAAATCCCCCAAATGTTAACTATTTAGAGATTTTCTGTTACATTTTGGTATAAATGCTTTAATTCTTCTAAATTTTCTCCCAAATACCTGTTTTTTGCTTGACATTTAGATTTTTCCAATTCTTTTACTATTTTGAACATCATTCCAATAGTTATTCATATCTGTTGTTTTATTCAAGTATTTTCTTAAGATAAATCTAAAAGGCCAATTAGTATGTCAAAGGGCTTAGCTTTATAGAATAAATTTTCCCGTTTTTTATATACATTTTTAAATGTAAATCTTTATCACTTTTTTCTGTTAGAGAATTTTGTTTTTCTCTTATATTTGATTCCTCTTATATTTGTTTTTCTTTTTTTACTTTTATGTTTCTTTCCCCTTCCAACACACTCTATCTTTCACACACACACACACACACACACACACACACACACACCGTCACAAATGCTGATTTTTGTGGAAGAAATATGTATCATGAGGTTGATTATTTAAATATGGGCTTCATTAATTTGACAGTATATTTCTTCATGAGACATTTATTCAGTAGTATTTGTGCTATGGCCTGGGCTATACAGAATGAAAATATAGGCCCTGCCCTCACTGAATGTACAGTCTCTTGGGGGAAATAGGCAAACTGACCATATAAATTCATTTGATAAGTACTGCCATTAATAGAACGATGTATTATATTATTATTCAGTGACTCTTGTACAACAAGTAGAGATTCAGGGATGGCTTCTTAGATTAAGTTGAGAGTGTGTTTCAGTTGAGAATTGGGTATGTGTCAGTGAGCTAGGCAAATAGTGACAAGATTATTCCAAAATAGGATAAAGGGGGCCAGGGATGTAGCTCAGTAGCATAAGCTCTTGTCTGGCAAGTACAGGGTCCTGAAGCATAGTAAATCAAAGTAATATATGATGTGACATTGTTATGGTTTCTGTCTAGTTGTCTCCCGAAAGCCTCATGTAAGTCACGGCATAGACTTCTAGAGTTTGTGATTAACTCATGGTCTACTGGGATGATGGGTGTGAGTTCTGCTGGGATTATGGGTGCTAATGGTAGACCTACCCTGGGGCAGATACCCTTAATATAATATAAGGGAGACAGACTTGCTCCATCTTGCCATTGCTGCCACTGCTGCCACCATTTTGCTCTTGCTGTTTGGTTGTTTTCTGCTGCTATAATTGGTTGCTCTTTGCCATGTGCCACTCTGCCTTGAAGCCAGCTGAGTATGGAATGAAAGCTCCACTAATTGTGAGCTACATAAACCTTTCCTTCCTTAATTTTGGGTGTTGGGTATTTGGTCCCAGCAACAAGAGAAAAATAACAGAGGCACACAAAAAGACAATCACCATGACATCCAGTGATACATTCTTCTGTAGATTAGGAAGCCATTAGATAATTTTTTTTGGCAGAACTGGGGATTAAACTCAGGCCCTTGTGCTTGCCAGGCAAGCACTTATTCTACTGAGCCATATCCCTGGCCCCTCATATGATAATTTTTAAGCAAAGGAATGGCATACTGATTTTCTTTTTAGAAAATATTTCAGTAAAATTTTGAAGGATATATTTTATAGACAAGTAGAGGCATTAGTACCAGTTTGAAAACTATATTGTAATAATCTAGGTGAAAACTGATAAGGAGAGTGCAGGCCCGGTGAGTGAGTGAGATGACCCATGGCCCTCCGGATCCTGAATAGACCCAGGAGCGCAGGCCGGGCGAGTGAGTGAGACTGACCGGGGCCACGGGATCCTGAATAGACCCAGAACCCAGGCCCAGAGAGTGAGTGAGAGGACCCAGGGCCGTGGAATCCTAAATAGACCCAGAGTGCAGGCCCAGCGAGTGAGTGAGATGACCTGGGGCCCACCGGATCCTGAATAGACCCAGAGCACAGGCCCGGCATGTGAGTGAGACCACCCAGAGCCCGTGGATCTTTATTCGACCCAGAGCGCAGGTCCAGCATGGAACCCTTCAGCAGAACTCCCTGCAAAGAGGCTAGAGGCAAGACCCACCCAGCTGATTCAGGAGCAGAACACCTTGCCAGAGAGACACAAAGGGTTCCACTCTTAACAGCTGCAGCAGAAAGAAGTGGAGCACAGCAACCAGATCCAAACAACACCCACCTGGAGGAATCCGAACTTCATAGATCCGGACCTGGTGCTAAGGTAATTACTCTATCTAAGCTGTACACCAAAGGTCAGAAGACAGTGGTATACAAAATGACAAAGAGAAGGAGCAAAATGTAGTCTCAGGCCCTGAGTCCACCCAGTACAACTGCAGAAGACACTAGCACTGAGGAAACTGGAAATCAC
>NW_004524683.1:1762711-1763263 GCF_000260255.1 Octodon degus | reverse complement strand
TCTAATGTGGAATAAGATGCTATTTAATTTTGTTCTTCCATAGCTAATATTTTTATGTATAAGCTTTAATGATTTTTTTCTTTACAAGAAGTTTTGGACAGTTTCATTTTTGTGCATCTTGGTATGATCTTATTTAAATGTCTTTGCAAAGGTTCATTTTTCTTGGAAATGTGGTATTATAAGTTGAACTAAATTCAAAAATTTTAAATCTTTTAAAAAAATGCTTGAAACTATTGTTTGAAGCAAGGTACAATTCCCCTATGATGAATGCTTCACTATGTATATATAAAATGTACTAATAAAAAAATTCAAGGAAAAAAAAAGACAACTGATAAGGGCCAAACTAATGCTGTAATAGAAGAAATTGGATAAGAGGGATGAAATTAGGAACTATTTATTTAGAATCTTTGCCATAATAGTGCATTATATGGATTAAATCATTCCATATATTTTGAAGAATAAGAATTGTGTTGGGGCCTTGGCACTGAAGGAAGAATTAAAATAATTTTCTGCCTTAGGTGAGTTTAAGAATTGGTATGGGTGCAGTAGTTT
>NW_004524683.1:1746402-1755781 GCF_000260255.1 Octodon degus | reverse complement strand
TTTGCTAAGCTTGTTCTAAGTAGATGCTTTAGACCACTGAGCCATCTCACCAGCCCCCAAGACAGGCTAATTTTATAAAGAGGTTTATCTAAGTCAGAGAGTTGGAGGCTGAAAAGTTCAACACTGGATAGCCCTGGTGGTTTGGCTTCTCATGAGAGCCTAATGGTGACGGTAACTTGACAGGAGTATGTTAGAGGGAGAGATCACATCACTGTGATCACATCATGTCCTTCTCTGATAGGAAGCCAGAGAACAATTTAGAGGTTAGTTTCACTTTTATAACACCTCACTCTTGTAAAAAGCTGAGGGGTCCCATGAGAGTTACCTTAATCCTTCCCAAGAACATCTCTCCAAATAACCTAAAGTTCTTCCACTAGGCTCCACCTCTTAAAGGTTCCCTCACCTCAGTCATCACAGAGACTGAGATTCCAACTCAAGGGGCACACTTAGACCATATCCAAAATATAGCAGAATGTAGTAATATATTTCATTTTAGTCACTTCTCTTTTTTTATGTATTTAGTACAGGGTGTACAGGGTCTCACTACACAGATGGAACTCATAGTGATCTTCCTGTTTTCAGCCTCCTAAGTGCTGGGATTACAGGCTCATGCTGCCACTCCCAGTCTCAGTTGCTGTCTTAGTGAGCCCCAGGGGCAAAGTTAGCATGCACACTGGGGATAGAACCCCATTGCTGAGCCTGCCTAATCAGGCGCTTTAATCTGATGAGCTATCTGGCCTCCCTTATAGTCACTTCTTGATGATAAGAACGGTGAATTTTAATTAGACAGAGGGTCTCTCTCCCTTCCTCCCTTCGTCTTCCCTTCTTCCCTCTCCCTCTCCTCCTCCCTCCCTTCCTCTCTCTCTTTCTTTCACCTCTCATTTTCTTTCTTGAGCCCTCCACTAAATAGTAAGAGTAAACCAAAGGAGCAGAGATAAGAATGGATGAAGATTTCAACAACTGGAAAGAGTGAAGATCTTCAAACTAAAGAAGCAGTAAGCTACAGAAAAGGAGATAAGCTGTACAAGTGAGGTACCCTCAGAGAACCTTAGGTAGATGTGTGTTATTGAAACTCCCAGAATCTCTGAAAACTCAGAGAGATGCTAAAACAGATGAGTTGGAAGACAATTCAAAGAATACTTAGTTTTACAGATAATGTGTTATTTCCTTGGTAACACGTAACTTACATCTTTGTCTTGCAGGGATATAAAAGTATATTTTCTGGAAGGACTGAATAAGAAATGTTTTAAATTAAAGGATATCAGTATATTAGGCGAAGAGATTTGGTGGCATTGAAAGTTGAGTAAAGAAGATGTATGCAGTCATAAATGTAATGTTGACACTAGTCATTATCTTGTATCATTTTCCACCAGGCACATTTCAGCTGCTTTAGGGAAATATAGCGAGTAGGTAGATGGTTGTACTTAACCACCTGAAGTCTTTCCAGCAGAGTCTGGAAGATCAAAGCAATACAATTTTGGCAGGAAAAAACCCTCTGATATTTAGAAACATTTTATAATACTACTTGTATTAGAGTTTCCCAAAGAAAGTGAGGCAACAATATATAAGTTCTGTGTGTACATAGACACACACACACACACACACACACACACACACACAGAGTCATGGACCATACAAAGTTTCAGTCAGCTTTTCGGTAGTATATTGGGGAGGTTTAATTTGTTTAGTTTTTGTTTTTGGTGCCAAGGACCAAACCCAGGGCTTCCAGCTTCCTAGGCAAGTGTTCTACTCCTGAGCCAAATCCCCAGCTCTAATAGTGGTGGATAGAACTATAGTCTTACACAATTATATCACTTGGTAATGTTATAACCATCTTAGTTTGTGTAAGTACACTCTATGATGGTTTGCACAATGAAACTGCCCAAGAATTCCAGAATGTATCCCTGTCATTAAGCCATGCATGATTTATGTGCATATACAAATTTATTGCATAGAACTGGCAAATATGTGATTTTGGAGTCTGAGAATTTTTTTTCCTTCTTCTCTTTTTTAGGCAAGGCTTTCTCTATAGTTCAGGCTGGCCTTGACCTTATTATGTAGTCCAGACTGGCCTTGAACTTGTGATTCTCCTGCCTCAGTCTCCCAAGTGCTGAGATTACAGGTGTGTGCCACTGTGCCTGGAGGAATTTGAGAAATTTCATGATCTGTTGTCTGTAAGCTGGAGACCCAGGAACACTGGTATGTAGTTCTGAGACTGGAAGGCTGATGATTTTAAGTCCCAGTTTGATGACAGGAAAAGACCAGTGGTCAAGCTAAATTAATGGGTCTGGGGCAGAGAGAGAAAGAAAGAAGGGAGGGAGAGATGAAGGGAAGGAGGGAGGGAGGATTTTCTCTTTCTTCACCTTGTTTTCTTCAGTCCCTTAGTGGCCTAGATTATGCCATTTCATTGGAGAGGACAGTATGTATTACTCATTCCATGGATTGAAATGTTAATCATCCAAAAGCACTCTTGCAGACACATCTACAAATAGTATTTCATGTGAGTGCCTTGTATCCAGTCAAATTGACACACAAAAGTAATTACCATGCACACATCAAAGTAACCATTACATTAGTGGACTTGCCTCATACATTAAAAATTTATATATGAATACACACAGAGAGAATTTGAGGTTGAATCTATAGAGTTGATTTTAAGAAAATCTTCAATTAGCTTAGCATTAAAGGGAGAGATGTTATTTTTGCTTCATCCTTATTTTGATCCTGTTACTCCATGAAGCCCTTTCATACTGGTATGATTTAGTTTTTTATTTGATAGATGGCTGTTAGCAGACTTAGACTATATCATAGCATGTGTGTATTTTTTTAAGTTCTCAAAGACAAAATAGTCCTTCATTAGTGGTTTTCATTCTGTATTTTTTTATTGGTCTCTGGCAACTTGAATTTAGGTGTTTTTCTTACCCTCTGATTTTTTAGTAAGCATATCATTTTCACATCAGATAATAAAGTATTCATAATGTCAGCAAGTTTCTTTCTTTCTTTCTTTCTTTCTTTCTTTCTTTCTTTCTTTCTTTCTTTTTTTTTTTTTTTGGAACCAGGAATTGAACTCAGGCCCTTGTGCTTGCCAGGGAAGCGCTTATTCCACTGAGCCATTTCCCCAGCCCCTAGAAAGTTTCTTTTTTCGTTTTGTTTTGTTTTTAGTACCAGGAATCCAACTCATGACCTTGAGATTGTCAGGCAGGTGCTTATGCTGCTGAGCTATATCCCTGGCCCAAGAAGTTTCTTCCTGTGTCAGTTTATCTTTAAAATTAAGGAGATATTCATTAGACTATCTATCAGATATCTATTCTGGAATTGCTATGGTAACTTGTTAAACATTTATGTATGTATGTATGTATGTATATATGTATGTATGTATTTTGATACATGGTCTGGGCAGTATGGGCTAGCCCTGTGCTCACTTTTGTAGCCCCTGGACTGGTATCAAACTTGCAGGGATCTTCCTGTCTCAGTCTCCCAAGTACTGGAATTATAGGTGTACACCACCATGCTGGATTCTGTTAGACCTTTTATACTGATAATAAGATACTCTTAGGACCCCTACCCCTGACACACTAGAGATTGAACTCAGGGCCTTGCTGTGAGCTATATCCCAGAATATTATTGTATTTGGGATATAGAATATAAAGAATGTAGATTATATTCTGTTTTTTTTTAATTAGTTTAAGCTGCTAGTGTTGTTCAAGGCTAAATTATGTCATTAAGGAATTTTATATTATCTCTAAGGAGTTACAGAGGCAATTATGTTGGACTATTCTTACTTAATTTATATTTTCAGAAGAAATAAGCCACATTTGAGTCTTTTGCATACCACTGATAATAAAGGTTAATTCTGAACTAATAGATCTGTGCTTTTAAGTAGAAGAAAACTGGACTCCAAATACATTCAGGGGAAAAATAATTGTTTGGCAACAAAAATCTCAATAGGAAGCTTTTGAGATTCAATTTAAAAATCCCAGTACTCTGGAAGGCTGAGGAAGGAGGATTGAAGCTCATACTGTACAGTTTAACAATTTAGAGGGACACTATATCAAAATTAAAAAGAAATAATAATTTTAAAAAATGGACTGGGGACGTAGCTTACTGCAAAGGCCCTACATTTAATTTCCAGTACTGGATAAAAATGTTACATGTATGTAAAAAAAATTATAGAGGGCATTCCTTTTTTTTTTTAAATTATGTATTTGGTACAGGGTCTTACTACACAGCTCCAACTCCTAGTGATCCTCCTGCTTTCAGCCTCCCTAGCACTGTGATTACAGGTTGTGTCACCACACCCAGGATCAGTACTGGCTCAGGGCACCTGGGGGTGGCGCCGGCTCATCATGTAGTGCTGGCAGTCCAACCCAGGTCCCTGTGCTTGCCTAAGTAGGCGCTCAATCTTCTGAGCTATGTCTCTGAGAGGGCTTTTTAAAATTTTATTTTAGGGAAGGGTCTACAGGGTGTTCATTGTCTCGCTACTAGATTGGACTCCTAGTGATCCGCCTTTGTACAGCCTCCCAAGAGCTGGGATTATAGGCGTGCACCATCACTCCCAGTCTCAATTGCCATATCAGTGTGCCCCTGGGGTGGGGCTGGCACAGCAGGCCCGGGGATAGAACCCCTGGCCCACGCACTTGCTTGCAGGTTCTTTAATCTGCTGAGCTAGTTGGCCCGTGGAGAGGGCACTTTTTTTTTTTTTTTGGCAGAACCAGGGATTGAACTCAGGCCTTTGAGCTTGCCGGGCAAGCACTCATTCTACTGAGCCATCTCCCTGGCCTGGGAGGGCATTTTTTTTACAGCAGCAGTTCTTCGGATTCCTGGAAGTCTCATTTTTCACTAACATAACTACAATCACTAGGTAGAAAGTGCCTGCTCTGATATTTTCGCTGTATGTTAGCCATTGAAAATAAGTGTATAGAAATTATTAACTCTTTCTTGGCTCATTTAATTTCTGGCCTGCTTAGATAATAAAATTTATTGCTGCTACGTTCCAGTGCTGATCAAGTCTTTGAATCTGAAAGGTGCAATTGTAATTTATTATTAAACACTATTGCTTTTGTCTGCTATGATAGCTTTATATGATAAAAATTGGGGTTTGCTTATTGTTTAGCAAATGTAATGAGCAACTTGCTTTTTTCTTTAGGATCAAACGAAGCATATCAAATTAGCAGGACTAGCTGGTGGCACAGTAATCATGAATAAAAACAGAATCTGTTCCTTATCACGTGCATAAGGGGGAAAGGTAAGAAAACCAGTGTTCTTATTTTTCTTAGTGACTGAGCTTAAGAAAAACAACTAGCTTTGTAGAAAATGATAATATATAAGGAGTGATCGAAATATATATATATATATATATATAGTGAATTTTGACATTAAAAACATTAATCACAGTGAAAAACATTGTCATTAATCTCCCTCAAAATACTCCCCCTCAGTTTGACTATACTTTATTCCATCATTTACCCCTTTCTGAAGTAGTTTTAGAAATTCTCTTGTGGCAACTGTCTTAGTTACTTTTCTCATTGCTGAGACAAAATGCCCAACACACAAAATTAAGGAAGGGAAGTTTCAGTCTGTAATCAGCTGGCTCAAAGGCAGAGTGGCACAGCCCCAGGGCAGCAGTTCAAGGTGGCAGAAGATAGCAAAAGCAGCAAGAGCAAAAGGGGTGTGTATGTAGAACAAGCCCCTTTTCCTCCCTTATATTATAAGCAGGCTACCATACTCCCCAGGGTAGGTTTACCACTCACACAATCTCCATGTCCCCCTCTTGCACAGGAGGATGTTCACAAAGTAAGGACTCTGGCTTTGTGCTATAACATATTTAAACTTCTAAACTCAAGTTGACACAATGTATCAACCAAGTGCTATACAATTAGAAAAGCAGGCTTGTAAAAATACATTGTTTCCTTATCTACCTTTATCAACTAATCTGGTACTATGTTGGCTTCTCCCTAAAACTAAAATGATTCTGAAAGGTAGTAAATGTTTTGAATCAGTTTAGAACATAGAGTTGCCTATGACAATGCATCCAAGGATATTTATTCATAAAAGCAAACTTTGAGAAGTTTCACAAAGTGATAAGAATGCTGGGATAAATGTGTTTGAGTAGTTTGTGGGAGAATTAATGCAATGTCTTTTATATTATAAATTCAGTAAATAGATTCATTGTATTTTTTAATCACACTACCTCTCCTGCTTGCTTCATTTGGAGTGTGGTCTCTTTTTAAATAAAAAGTGTAATTTTTCAAAAAGATTTTACTTTAATCTAGAGAAACAGTATTTTCAAATTACTGTTAAATTATGACAAAACATTAGTGAATTAGTCAGATTTCTCATCACTGAGACATAATACCCAACGTGCACAATTTAAAGGAGGAACAGTTTAATGTAGCTCACATTTTTGGATTGCTGATCAACTGACTTGAAGGCAGAAGCATCAAAAGGGAAGGCTGTGGATGAGAACTGCTTAGTTCATAGTGGCCAGAAAACAGTACAGAGAGGAAGTGAGGGACCTGCTATACCCATTGTAATGCCTTCATCATGACCCACCCATACTTACCCAGAAGAGTGCTTTGCTAATCTGCTAGGCATTTCCCCTTTTGTTTTTTTATTAGTACGTGTTTGCAGTACATACTGTTTACAGTCTTTGTGTAGAGTCAGTAGCTGTATGTAACACTTCTCAATTAGTTTTTTTCAATCCTCCATCTCTTGTTTCCCCTTCCTTGTTGGAAGAACTATCTCCATACTTTATCTTTTTTTTTTTTCTGTATTTTTTAGGGAAGGGTCTACAGGGTGTTCAGGGTCTCACTACTAGATCAGACTCTCTTGTTTATAGCCTCCCAAGTGCTGGGATTACAGGTGTGTGCCACCATGCCCAGTCTCAATGGGCATCTCAGCGTGCCCTGCAGGTGGGGCCAGCACCACTGGGCTATTTGGCTGGCCCTCCTACTTTCCATTATCTATCTTTATTTTGTTCTTTATTTATAATTTGGGCCTCATGTAAGAGAAACCTTGCCTCAAGTTCATTGTCACTACATTATCTAGGGTTTTTAAATCATCTGTCTATTCATTTCAGATGTCCATTTTTTAATTGGGTCTTTAAACTTGGGAGGCATGGATATAGGCAAAGACTTTATGAACTCTTTTTTTTGGAGTTCTTTATATTGTTTAGATATTGGAGCCTGTATCTGAAGAGTAATTGGTAAAAATTTTTCCCACATTGTGGGTTGTCTCTTCACTCTGTTGGAGGTTTTCTAGGCTGTGCAAAAGCTTTTTAATTTGATGAGGTTCCAGTTGTTGATTCTTTGTTATGTTTCCTGTGCAGTTAGGGTTTTGTTCATGAAGTCTTCTCCTATACCCACGCCTTCAATAGATTTACCTGCTGTGTCTTCCAGCAGATTAAGTGTATGTGTTTTAGTATTTAGACCTTTTTCCATTTCAATTTTAATTTAGTGCATGATAGAGATATGGGTTTAGTTTTAATTTTTGGCATGTGGAAAGCCAGTTTTCCTAGCATCATTTATTAAAGAGGCTTTCTTTCAGTGAAAGTGTTTGGCCCCTTTGTCAAAGGTAAGGTAGCTGAGTGTGCTTGGAGTTGTTTCTGATCTTCCATTCTCTTCCACTTATCTTTGGGTCTGTGCTGAGGTAACCATGTAGTTCAACCAACAGTTTTTGCCTGTGATAATCTATCTTTCTAGAGAACTGGCACCTTAAATCTTATATGGTAGAGAACCAAGATGAAATGAACCTGGATCCTTGCATTGTACCAGTGTTCCCTGTAGGTTTGGAAGGCTTGATTTTGATTTTTAGAACTTGTAAACTTTGCTCTTATTTGAGCTTTAGAAAAATTACTGGAATATTTGATGTAATAATCTAGTCTATCTCAGATAATACACTCTCACATCAGTCTGATGTTGATCATCTTTTGGAATAAGGATTTTTTTTTTTTGTTCCTCGAATGCCTTCAGGGCACCTTTGGCCAGCAGGAGAGTTGTGAGGTTCGAACTCCAGCAACCTGAGGCTGACAGCTTTGTGGAGGCAGCCACTTAAAGGACTGAGCTAGGGCCAGGCCCCCGTGATGTTGATCATCTTTTTGGCTTCTTAACACACAGTGCATGTGTCAGTACATACTATATTATTTTATATTTTAGATCTGCTCATCCTGTGATATATTGAGTCCTTTTAGGTCAGAGACACTGTCTTCTTTGACATTGCAACCTAGTGAATAGGACAGTGCTTTGTACATAGTAGATACTCAGTATTTGATCTTTGTAATTAATATATATAGCATAAAGAGGAAGTGTCAATGAAGAGAACATAAAAGTAGCAATCAGATTAGTCCTGTAAAAGCAGAATTTCTAAGACTAAAATTCCACAAGAAAACACTAGAATGTTGAAAAACGTCAGAGTGAAAATAGATCTAAACTGGGTGTGGTGATGCATACCTGTAATCCCAACTGAGGCAGGAGGATTGCTGCAAATTTGAGGCCAGCCTGAACTGCATAGTGAGACCCTGTCTGAAAAACCAATCAAAAGAGATCTAGAAGCAAAAAGACAAAAGAGATCCTTAGAAAGAAACGATACTCAAGTAATGATATTCCTCTTTGAAATATACAGGTATGAATATTTAATAAGCTTCTATTTTGGTTAAGAGATGGATGATTTTATAAGAAGGCAAATAGAGTCCTGCTATAAGGTTTTAATCTCCCCAGAGATTTAGCTTATATAGTGTCAAAACTGCCTTGCTCCCAAGTCTTCACTAAACTGCAGGTTTTTCTTTAGTAATTGAAACCAGAGTTTCAAGACTTGGAAACCAGAAACATAACAGAGATCAGAAATGAGCACTATAGGGGCCAGGGATATAGCTCAGTGACATAAGCGCCTGCCTAAGTGCAAGGTCCTGAGTTTGATCCATGGTACTGGAAACAAACAAACAAACAAACAAACAACAACAAAAACACTATAGTGAAGGCAGGGCTAAGAAAGGAAGTCGTACACTGAAAGGTAAGACCTTCATTTTACCCTTCCTCTGCTCTTTCAAAAGGTGGCTGAAAAACATTGGATCAGTGCACTCTTTTATACATTGTGTAATATTTCTCTGGAATTGAAAGAAAATACCTATACATGCTGACATTTGGAAGTTTCCCAGTGATATAGCTGTGTTTCCATCCAGTCACTATGTAGTAGAAGCCACTCAGCTCATCACACACACAGAGCTTCTGGTTGGGCTTTAGTATTGCATGTGTTTTTAGGTAAGAATTTGGACAAAGACTCCATTGTGAAAGACATTAGAACATGCAAATACATTAAAGAAATTTCTTTCTTTCTTTTTTTTTTTTTTTGGTATGGTCACTTTTATTTTTATTTTATTTTATTT
>NW_004524683.1:1744084-1745202 GCF_000260255.1 Octodon degus | reverse complement strand
TTTTTTTTTTTTTTCCAGAACCGGGGATTGAACTCAGGCCCTTGCACTTGCCAGGGAAGCGCTTATTCCACTGAGCCATCTTCCCGGCCCTCATTTTGTGTTTTTAAAAAATTCTCAAGCTTATTCAGAAGTTGAAAGTATAGTACAGAGAACATTTTTTTCTTTGAACCATTTGAGAGTAAGTTGCTAGCTAACATACAGTTTCTACTACATAAATATAATACAGCCATTAAAGGAAATCAACACGGATATATCTAATCCTTTGTCTTCATTCATGTTTTGCTAGATGTCTAAGTAATGTTTTTTTCATCAGGATGTCCAGTTTAGAATAATGAATTATGTTTAGTTGTCCCTCCTATCTAGTTTCATTCTAAAACAATTGGATGGTCTTTGACTCCCTTCACCTTGGTAGCGTTTTTTTTTTTTTTAAACAGCATCTCATTATGTGGCTCAGGCTGGTCTTGAGCTTGTGTCAATCTTCCTGCCTTAGCCTGTTGAGTGCTGGGATTACAGGCATGTGTCAACATGCCTGGATACCTTAATACTTTTGAATAGTGGTCCCTAACCTTTTTGACACAGGGACCAGTTTTGTGAAAGATAATTTTTTCCATGGATGAGGGCCATTGTTTTTATTTTCTTTTTTATTACTGTGTGTTTGTTATACATAATAATTACATTCTCATAATTGCATTACTACCTCAGCTCTACCACAGATCATCAGGCATTAGATTCTCATAAAGACCAAGCAACAAAGAGTCCTTGTACCCATAGTTCAAAGTAGGATTCATGCCCTTGTCAGAGTCGAGGGCCTTTGCTGATCTGAAAGGAAGCTTAGCTCAGGCAGGAATGTGAGCAGTGGGGAGCAGCTATAAATATAGATTCAGGGGCCAGGGAGATGGCTCAGTGGAATAAGTGCTTCCCTGGCAAGCACAAGGGCCTGAGTTCAATCCCCGGTTCCAGAAAAAAAAAAAAAGAAAAAAAAATATAGATTCAGCATTGCTCACTAGCCCATTGCCTATCTTCTGCTCTGCATTCTGGTTCTTAACTACCAACTTGTAGCAATCCATGGCCCTTGTTTTTATATATTTATATATTTTACATATTTAATTTTAAAACAT
>NW_004524683.1:1726271-1739239 GCF_000260255.1 Octodon degus | reverse complement strand
AAAAAAAATGAAATATAAGAAGTAAAGCCATGCTGTTATGTTGAGCTGTAGGGGACTCAGGTCAACAATTTCTGACATTGCTAGTCAAGCGGAAGACCCAATGCTATTATGGGCTACTGGACTCTTTTAGAATATTTCACTGAGTTTACACACCTATAATATTCAAATAATGGAACTTAACCAAATAGGGTATATAAATGAATGTCCATTTTGTATCTGTGTATTCAAAGTGGTTAGGATAGATATATAGTTTCATTCTCTTAATGTATAGAGTGATTTGTTCTAATGGTGTTTGTAAATAGGATATTATGTCCGCATCTTGTACAACAATTAACCAGTAGGAAGAATGTATGCAATGTGCTAATTATTGAAACTGTCCTACCAATTTGATTTGAAACTGTCTCATTGCTGTTTGTTTATCAATAAAATTATGGGGGAAAAAAACAGAAGTGATACAGTATTTTACTAAACAAAATGATAGGAATTCACTAATGGTTGTTATATTGCATATTGTTATCTTCAAACTAGTTGCTCAGATTATCAGATACAAGCATGAAGAATTGGTTACAAAATAAATAAAAAGAAGAGAAAAATATTTAAGCTTTAGCTTCTCTCAGTAGACCAGCAGAAATCAACAGTACAACTATCCAAGCTATCCTGTTTATATACATATATATTTCTTTTTCTTTGCTTCTTTCCCACATCCCAGTTACTCCTTTTCTTTGAACAGATCCTTTTCCTTTCACAGTATCTATTTTTTCCTTTCTTTCTTTTTTTTAAATTAATTTTATTGAGAAACAAATAGCAATGAGACAGTTTCAAAACAGGTTAGTAGCACAGTTACAATAATTAATGTTACATATTGTTGTCTTCATAGTAGTTAGATTACCATCACAGTATCTATTATACCTTTCAGATTTTATTTACTCCTTCGCATTCATATTGGTCTGATTTATTTAATTTATGAGTGTGGTCTCTAGTTGCATTCACTTACCTTCCATTTGTTGTGTTACTGATGTTCACTTTGATCACTTGTCCAAGGTAATATCGATCAGGATTTTTCACTGTGTTACTCTTTTTCCTTTTGTAATTAGTATTTCTGTAGAAGAACATCTTTTTTTATATTAGCAATTTTAAACTTTTTCTTAATACATGTTGATAGTATAAAATGTTTATATTTCCTATGTGGAGTTGATACACATACATCACACGTCCTAATTTCTTTTTTTATCCCCCCTACCATCCCTCAGTGTTAATGCCCTTACCCTTTGAGAAAGATCTATCTGCTTACTTCTTAATTTCTGTCTTTTTTTTTCTCATTATTTATAATTTGCTTTTCTTATATAAGAAAAATAATTTAGTATTTAAGTTGGTGTATGTCTGTTTTATTTCACTTAATATTGTGGTCCTAAGGTGCATCCATTTTCCTACAAATGGCCCAAATTCAACTTTCTGAAAAGATATTTTGAAATTATATAAATCTCTCTTTTCTCAACTTGCTTGCTATTCATTTTTTTAAATATTTATTTATTTTTATTTATTACATTTATTTATTGTGTGTGTGTGTGGCCAGCTCAGCCCACCAGGGGGCGGGGCTGGCTGGCATGTGGTGCTGGGGATCGAACCGCGGGTCCCTGTGCTTTGCCAAGCTTGTTTCAAGTAGGTGCTTTAGACCACTGAGCCATCTCTCCAGCCCCTGCTATTCATTTTTGACCCATGGTTGTGTGCTTTCCTTTCCTTTGCTTTTTCTCTGGTACTTGGGATTAAACTTGAGAACATCAAACTATGTTCCCAGCCCTTTTTATTTTATTTTGAGCTAGGATGTTGCTAAGTTTTCCTCATTGGCCTCCAGCCTGTTATCCTACTGCTTCAGTCTCCTGAGTAGCAGGGAGTAGAGGTATGGTTTTCTTTTTTATTCAGTATATATACAGATAATATATCAGTATATTATCTGTTATATGTTGAGACAGGATCTGGTGATAGTTTTAGCTGTCCTTAAACTCACTATGTAGCCTAGACTGGCTTTAAGGTCATGACAATCCTCCTGCCTCAGCCTCTCTAGTGCTGGGACTTCAGGTGTGTGCTACACACCCAGCCTGTGGTTTGTTTTGATGTTCAAATTGTCCCTGATTTGCCTATTGGAACATCTTTAAGCTTGCAATTGTGTTTGTTTATGTATTTTATTTTTGGCATGTCTACATTCATTCTTGGAGAATTTGCTTACTTTTCAGCACAGAAGATATTTAAGCTATTTTTCCTTTTTAAAATATATTGACATATACTATATGCCTATCATAAAACTCATCCTTTTAAGTAGTTTTGTGGCTTTTACTATTACTGTTATAACACAACTATCAGAACATTTTCACTACCCTCAAAAGAAACTCTTCTAATTAACAGTCACTCATTGTCACCAACTTCTAATACCCTGGCCTGTTGAAACCATTAATTTACTCCTCTTTCTATTGATTTGCCTAATTTAGACATCTCATGTAAGTGGAATCATATATAGCTTTCAGTTGCCATATTGTAATTAAAGAAAATTATTATTTATTTTAATTGCTGGGTATTGAATTCAGGGCCTTGCACATGCAAGGCAAGCACTCTGTCACTAGGCTATCTCCCTAGGTCATGCCATATTATTTTTAAAGTTTGTCCATATTGTAGCATATAGCAGTACTTAATTTTTATTTTTACATCTTGTCTTATAATACTCCATTATATCAATATATAATACTGCATTTTATTCAGTCATTGGTGACAGACATTTGTATTTTTCCACTTTTTAACTGTTATGAATAATGCTGCATGAGCATTTTGTATACAAATTTTTATGTGAATATGTATTTTCATTCTCTTGAGTGTATACCAAAGCATAGAATTGCTGTATTACATGTCAGCTATGTTTAACTTTTTTGAGGAACTTTGAAATTGTTTTCCAAAGGAGCCACACCATTTTACATTCCTTTCGCTTAATCATTAGTAGGGTTCATATTTCTCTACATTTTCATCAAGGTTCTTGAAGTTTTTCTGTTTCAGCCATGGAATAGCCACTTTGTCAGTAAGTCTTATCCCTTTTAAAGGAGAATAATACTGCATTTAGAAGTCAAATAAGCTGCTAGGTATGCTCATTACTGCATGAGGAGGGGGAGTATATCTCCAGATATAGACATATATACAAGTGTACTTATTTGCATCTCTCTTTAATGGTTGTCAGCATCTATGTATATGAAATTGCATTAGTTTACACTGATACCTTGAATTCCAGATCAGAACTGTATGATCCTCTCTAGTGTTCCTTTTCTACATTTAATGTAGTGTTCTTTGATAGTCAGAAATCCTGCTCTCATTGCCTTCCATGTAGTCACTTGTGTAATCCATTTCTCCTTGTATTACTAATCTCCTATTACTACTCTACTGGTCCATTTTCTGTTCCTTTTTTTTTTTTTTACAGAACCGGGGTTTGAACTCAGACCATTGCACTTGCCAGGGAAGCACTTATTCCTCTGAGCCATCTCTCCAGCCCTGTTCTTTATTTTTTTGCTTGTTTGTTTTGTTTCTAGTCTTTTTCTGAGTGAGGGTTTCACTGTGCAATTCAGGCTGTCCTTGAGCTCACTTTGTAGCCTAGGATGGCCCCAAACTCACTGTGATCCTCCTGCCTCAACATCCCAAGTACTGGGATTACAGGTGTGCAACTTCACACCCAGCCCCTGTTCCTTATTCTTTATAGGTTCTAACCTACTGCCCTGGACTTTTTCCTCCCTTTTTCATACCTCTTCTGCATGTGGATACCCTACTCACCCACTTACCTTTGACTCCCCATACCAGACCATCCCCTTCATGTGAATTCTTTTCCTTCTTCTCTTGGGCTCTGACATCCCACAGTAGACCCGTTCCACTGTCTGTATGACTTTCTCACCCTCCTAGGGCTCTGATATGCCCATCCACTCCTAAGAAAGGACATCTGCCTCTCCATTCCAGGGATGTCTTCATCTTGCTTCCATGTTTATTCACTTTGTTTTCCTTTGACTGTTCTGAGAATTGAACCCAGGGCCTGGTGCCTGTTAGAGTAATGCTATATACTGAGCTATATTCCCAACCCTACTTACTCAATTTTTAACAATGTTTTTCTCTTTTATTTTTTATTTTTATTTTTTATTTTTTTGTTCCTCGAATGCCTTCAGGGCACTTTTGGCCAGCGGGAGAGTTGTGAGGTTCGAACTCCAGCCACCTGAGGCTGACAGCTTTGTGGAAGCAGCCACTTAAAGGACTGAGCTAGGGCCAGGCCCCCTTTCTCTTTTATTTTTAAAAACACTATTGTAGTTGCACAAGAAGTTACAAAATGTGTGCAAAGATTTTTTCATTCAATTTTTCTCATTGGTTACTCTTACATAAATATAAACAACATCCAAACCAAGAAATTGACATTAATGTGTTTGTATACTTCTCTGCCTTTTACCACATGTACAGCTTTGTGTAACCACCATGACAATTGAGGTACAGTACAATCCTGTTGACCTAAAGATCTCCTTACACTATTACTTTAAAGTCATGTGCACTTTTCTCTCTTGACTATGTAATATTTAATGACTTTTATAATTAAAAAATTATTAAAACTCACAGGAAGAGCTAAGGAAGTGTAGAGATAAGAGATAAAATGTATTATGTTTCTGGCTAGGAAAACTTAATGTCAGTCCCACTCCTGAGTGCAAAGCATGATAGGAATTCTGCTGTCTCAAGACTAATTTTAGTAGCATCCTGTTCCATCCCACTCTATTTGAGTTTTCAGACCATTAAAGGGAGTAGCTTCAGAAAGTCCTATCAGGCCCCTCTCCTATAAGTTTGCAGTTAGTGATTTTCATACTACCTGCTAGCTTTCAAACTCCAGGGCTGAGAGATGCTGTCTAGCTTCAAGGATTGTTACTCTTAAGTTCCTGGGTATTGTTACCCTTCAGTTCCTTCTTTCTGTGGCTTGGTTGGTTTTGTTTTGTTGTTATAGATTTATAGCACTTGTATATTTCCCTTTGTTTGTTTGTTTGTTTATTGTTTGTATTTTAGGACAGGGTATACAGGGTGTTCAGGGTCTCACTGCATAGATCGGACTAGTAGTGATTCTCTTGTTTACAGCCTCCCAAGTGCTGGGATTACAAGTGTGCACCACCATGCCCAGTGTCAGTTGCTGTCTCAGTGCGCCCCGGGGGTGGGACCGGCACCACAGGTCTAGGATTGAATCCCTGGGCCCTGCACCTGCTTGCAGGTGCTTTAATCCGCTGAACTTTTTGGCCAGCCCTTGGCTATTTTCTCTACATTGGTTCTGCCTATCCAAGAAGAGGGAATATTTTTCCTCTTTCTTTCCTTTTTTGTTTTTTCTTTTCTTCTTTCTTTTCTTTCCTTTTTTTTTGAGACAGTGTCTCATCAGGTAGTGCAGGATGGCTTTGAATTCACTTGTGTAGCTCTGGCTGGCCTCAAACATAAAGTGATCCTCTTGTTTTAGATTGCCAAGTGCTGGGACTGCAGGTGTGAGCCATCACATCCAGCTCTCCCTTTTCTGATATTTTCTTTGATCTCTTGTTTTAGAGTACTATAGTTTTCATTGTAGAGGCCTTTCACTTCACTGGTTAGGTTAATTCCTAAGTATTTCATTTTTCTTGATGCTGTTGTGAAAGATGTTGTTTCCATAATTTTCCTTCAGTCAGTTTGTTCATCATATATAGGAATAAAGTTGATTTTTGAGTATTGACTTTGTATCCTACTATGCTACTAAATTTGGTTATTTTAGGAGTCTTTTGGTGGGCATTTTGGTGTTCTTTGTGGAGAACCATTTCATCAGTAAGACATACTCAATTACATTATCATTGAGAAAGGGGTAAACACCTTTGCTGTTTATCAAATGGTGCTGGGAAAGCTGGCTTTCAACATGTTGAAGATTGACCCTAAATCCATATCTCTCACCATGCACTAAAATAAAAGTGGATCAAAAGATCTAAATATTGCAGCCAGAAACACTTAATCTGCTGGTTGGTAGAATAGATAAAACTTTTGAAGACATAGGTGTAGGCAAAAACTTTATGAACAAAATCCTGACTGCACAGGAAATATTACAAAGAATCATCAATTAGGTTCACATCCAGTCAAAAGGCTTTTTCACAGCCTAAGAAACCACCAAAAGAGGTAAGAGACAACTCACAAAATGGGAAAAATTTTTGGCAGTTACTCCTCAAATAAAGGACCAATATCTAAACAATATAAAAAAACTCAACAAAACCAGACCTTCCCACATTTAAAGACCCAATCCAAAAATGAGCATCTGAAATGAATAGTTATTTTTCATATAAAGAAATAGAAGCAACAACTATATGAAAAAAATATTTGGGCTGTGGAGATAGCTCAGCAGCTTAAGTGCCTGCCTGGCAAGCACAGGGTTGTGAGTTTAATCCCTGATTCCAAAAAAAAAAAAAAGCTCAACATCACTGGTCATTTGAGAGATACAAAATAAAACACTGAGATTTCATCTCATTCTAAAAAGAATAGCTGTTACCAACATCAAATGCTGGTGAAGCTACAAGAGGAAAAAAAACAAAAACCAAACTACAGCCTTTCTGCATTGCCACTGTGGAAACCAGTATAGAGATTCCTTAAAAAATGAAAAGTAGAGGTTCCATTTGACCTAGCTGTTCCCTTCTTAGGCATCTTCTTGAAGAGTTAAAAGCATCCTACCATAGTGATACATGCATATTCATGTTTATAGTGGCATAATTTATAATAGCAAAATCTTGGAAATAGTCCATATCCCCATCAACAGATAAGAAGATAAAGAAAATGCGGTAATTATATTTTGTGGCAAGTACTAATCTTCCATAAAGAAAGATAATATTGAGTCATTTGTAGGTAAATGGATGCACCATAATTTTAAATGAAATTAATCAGACACAATTTTATTAAATATTGCATTGTTTCTCTTGTGTGAGAAACTCATGGTGTAAATAAGGAGCAAAATGGAAGATAGATATTAAGATGTAGGAAGAACTTTTCAAATGGGAAAGGGAACAAGAGATAACAAGAAGAAGGAAGGATAGGAAAAGGTATATAAAGAAAAAAGGTATATAAAGAAAAAAGTTGAGGGAAGAAAAGACAATGGATCTTTATACATGGGGAGGGGCAGAAGGGTTAGAGGGGAGGGAAAGAGGACAAAAATTGAAGGTCTGTTACATATAAGTCCTCTATGATGAATGTGATCATTAGGTATTGTAAACATGTACTAATAGAATTTTTAAAATTTCAAGTCTAGAGGAAAGATTCAAGAATATTGGATTTCAGACACATATATCTTTTACCTATATTTATCAGTTTTTTCCATTTTGGCCTTATTGTACATCTCTCTCTCCTTTCCTCCCACTCTTTCACAACGTTTTCTTGTTCTTATGTTTGGTTTTTCAGTACTGGGGATTAAACTCCGGGTTTAATGATGCTAAGCAAGTGTCTACAACTAGTTATAATTCTAGTCCAGCAAGCTGTTTTTTTCCTTAATCATTTAAAAGTTAGTTGCATATCATACTTCTTCACAAAACACTTCAGGCATCTCCTATAAAATCAGGATATCATTATTATTGAATCCAAGAAAAATGACTGTTATTTCAATGCACATCATCTGATATATATAGTCCATGACGAGATTTCCCCAAATCCCCCAAATATTTCTTGCTCTATGTGAGTATATATGTTGCCTTTCCCTCCTTCCTTCCCTCCTTGACTTTTGCCTTCTTTCTTTTCCTTTTTGCTCCCTTTCTCCCTTCCTTTGCCCTTCTCTAGAAATCAGACTCAGGTCCTAGCACATGATAGGCCAACATTTTGCTATGTCTACAGCCCCTGTATGTTTTCTGGGTGCAGGACCCATTGTAAAGATCTGTGGGCCTCAGTATGATCCATTCTACCTGGGGAGAAATGGTGGCAGGAATAGGAAAATATAGACAAGGAGACAAGAGCTGGGTTAGGTGGTGACTTGGTTGCCTGGTTGGTGAGACAACCTCTCCCCCAGAAACAATATGGACGTTTATTTATACCTTTGCAAAGTTAGTAACATGTGACACAAAGTTGCCTTGTGACTCATAGCTGGCATTAACCAGTCAGGATGCTTATCTCAGGACTAAGGTAGCTTGTCTGCTTTAGTTATTCTCTCACTACTGGGACAAATACCCAACACTCAAAATGAGGGAAAGAAAGGTTTATTTAGCTCAGTTACTGGAGGTTTCAGTTCATACTCAGCTGGCTCCAAGGTAGAGCAGCACATGGCAGAGAGCAGCCTTTTGTGGCAGTGGTAAAGAGTGAGAGCAAAGGGAGTAGTAGTAGCTTAAGCAGCTAGCTAGCTTCTCTCCCTTCCTTATATTGTAATGAAATTACCTGTCCCAAGGGCAGGTGTAGCATCTATACCTACAATAATCTATCACAAACTCCCGAAGCCCCCATGACTGCATGAAGCTTTTGGGAGACAAGAAGACACAAATCATAACAGATGCCTAGTCCTGCTTACACACATCTGACCAATTTTTTTTAGTTTCCATGGCTCCCAACAACCCAGACATTGTTAACATAGGTCATTTGGTTATATAATCTCTTTAGAGCCTTTAGAGTCTTTTAATTTAGAATAATCATGTCTATCGTAATTTTTCTTACTATGTTGAAAGCATTGATTTTTTTTAAGAGCTCAGATCATTTGTCTTATAGAATCTTCACATTCTAGATTTGCCTAATTGTTTCCTTATGATTAAATTTAAAGTAAATATTTTTGGCAAAAATGTGGCATAGGTGGGCCAGTGATATAGCTCAGTGTCACAGTGCTTGCTTGGCAAGAGCAAGGTCCTGAATTTGACTCCCAGTACAAGGAAAAAAAAAAAAAAAGAATGCAACACAATTGATACTCTGTACTTTGTTTACTGTATCACATTTGAAAGTACATGATGTCCACACATTAAACTCTCAGTGATACTAAGTCAGATAATTTTGCTTAGATGGTAATTGTCATATCTCTTCATTGTAAATGTATAGTTCCTCCTTTGAAATTAACAATTCATCTGTGGAATGATACCTTGAGACACTCTTCCTCAGTAACCATTTGTCTGATGATGTAGCTAACATTGGATGCTTGCCTTAGCTAGTAATTAGAGTTCAGTATAACTTATTGACTAGCTGTTTATTCATTGTTGTTTGAATAGCATAAGTATTAAAACTTAAGGATACCATACTAGTTTCTGTGGTTCACTGGGGGTACACAGTGAACACAGCCTGAAGAGTACTCTCCTGTTTATAGTCTGATTGCCAAGCTTGATATTAATTGAATAATCATAGTGGCCTATATTTATAGATGGTAATAAGTATCATAAAGGCAAAGAATGGAAAGTTGTGAGAGATTATGAAGGGTGTGGGTATCATCTTTCTTGGGAGCTTAGAGAGACTGCTTCCATGTGAAAATGATATTTGAGCTAAGACTTTAGGCAAGAATGATGAACTTAAATTACTTCTTGAATTTCTGTAATACTTATTTTGTGGCACTTACAATATTTTCATCTAGCAATTGATCACATGGTAAGTGGTCATATACTGTATCTTGTGTAGTGGTGCATGCATGTAATCCCAGCATTGAGTAGGCTGAGGCAGGAGGATGATTGGAAGTTCAAGGCCAGCCTGGGCTACAAAGTGAGTTCAAGGCCAGCCTGAACTGCACAGTTTCAAAAAGAAAAAAAATAGATATTTATTATCATTTAAATTTTCTTTATTTAGCATTGTTCCTCATTAACCACATTATAAACTTCTTGACATTATGGAAGATACCTGAAATTTGAATTGGTTCTAGTATCCTGTACACAGTAGGTATACATACATATATTTTGATCTGATTCCCTGTACACTAATATTTTTCCTATAATGTTGTAAACTGCTGTTAAGTAACTTTCAGTATTCAGCAAAATGAAATGGCATGTTTTTCAAAATGTTATTGAAGTATAGTTAGGAAATTTTTAAAATAATATGGCCTATTTGTCTATATCAACTTGAATAGCTTAATAGTCATTCAATAAATGGAAATTGACTAATAATATGGGAAAATACTAGAATAAGTTATTTAAATTCCCTAAGTTTATTTTCTTATTTGTAAAATGACAGAAATAATATAGACACTTAATATATACCTGGGATAAGCAGAACACTACAAATTAAAGATTTCCCCCCCCCCTTTTTTTTGTGGTACCAAGGATTGAACTCAGGACCCAGTGCTTGCCAGGCAAGCACTTACTCTACTGAGCTATCTCCCCGGCCCCTCCCCTTTTTATATAATATTTAAGGTTTGAGATAGCAAGATACTGCTTTCAGATTTTCCTAGGTTTTTTCCCCCCCTACTTAGACTTTTTTGCAGAAATTGTAATCTGACCTCTTTCCTATTTATATCAGTAAAAAGCCAAATAGAATTTCCAGTTCAAAAAGAAAATTTTGGGTCAGCCAAATAGCTCAGTGGATTAAAGCACTTGCAAGCAAGTACAGTGGCTGGGGGTTCCATCTTCAGGCCTGCTGTCTGGCCCTGCCCCCAGGACACACCGAGATGGGTGATTAAGAGTGGGCATGATAGCATGTACCTGTAATCCCAGCTCTTGGGAGGCTGTAGACAGGCAGATCACTACGAGTCTGATCTAGTAGTGAGACTCTGAATACCCTGTAGACCCTTCCTTAAAATACAAACAAAAAACCAAAAAGAAAATTTTCAGAAATTGAGAAGATAGATAAGCATGGATGTCATGATAATAGGTAAGGGGAATAATGAATAGTATGTTAGCACTTACTTAACACCTGCTATGAACTCTTAGCATCCTTTACAACAGTTAATTCAACTAATATATATGTGCAGAGGATGCTTTAAATCTTTTAACAGTAAGGCAAGCTTAGAAGTGGTACTTGAAGAAGTTTACGGGGAGGGGGGACTACCCCTCGGCTCAGTTAGCTAGGTGGCTGCTCTAACAAAGCAGTCAGGCTCAGGTTGCTGTGGTTCGATCCCCACAACTCAAGCCAGCCAAACCTGCCCCGAAGGCATTTGGAGCAAAAAAAAAAAAAAGTTTACAAAGAATAATTAGTCATTAGAATTTAGGAACTAATACTCCTTACTTCATGCTTAAGCTGTCCTATAATTTTCACATTTGAAGGAAGTTTCTTTCCTTTTTATTTTTTTGGAAGTTTCTTTTTAAAAAACTTAAAAAAAATTATTTGTTTTACTTATTTGGTACAGGGTCTTGCTACACAGCTTGGACTTGTAGTGATCCTCCTGTCTCAGCCTTCCCAGCGCTGGAATTACAGGTGTGCTCTACCACGCCTGGTTTTGATGGCTGGCATGGCATGCAGTACAGGGGATCAAACTTGGGACCTTGCACTTGCTAGGCAGGTGCTTATACCACCAATCTCTCTCCCTACTCTGAAGAAAGTTTCATTTAAATAGAAGTTTAATTTTATCTTAAAGTGATGATACCCTTCCCAACATCTTTTTTGTCCTTTGAAGCATGTTCCAGTGAATGATGAAGTCTTCCTTTGTATGTTTAGTTCTATAATTGTTCTTTGATATATGTAGAAGATTGGTTGCAGGTTCCCTGAAGATACCAAAATCCATGATGCTCAAATTCCTTATGTACACTTGATGTTAGCCAAAAGGCTGAGAAGCAATTGAAATTCCTTACGTAACATGATGGAATATTTGCATATAACCTATGCAAATCCTCCCATATACTTTAAATCATCTAGATTACTTATAAAACCTAATATAGTGTAAATGATAAATAGATATTATACTAGTAGTATGGTTTCAGGACAAAAAAAAAATGTCTCTCCAAGTTCAGTATAGATGAAAAATTGTTTCAAATATTTTCTATCCATGGTTGGATAGAAATCTGGAGATTCAGAGTTCATAGATATGAGGGGGCAACTATATTTTGATGATTGTCATTAAAGGTTTCTAAACTTTGTTTTTTTATGTATTTAGTACAGAGTCTACAGGATCTCACTACACAGATCAGACTCATAGTGGTCCTCTTGTTTTCATCCTCCCAAGCGCTGGCATGCACCACCATGCCTAGTTTTTATCACCATCTCAGTGCACCCTGGGGGCAGGGCTGTCATGCAGGGGATCAAACCCTAGTTAGTCTACTGAGCTATCTGGCTGACCCTTAGACTTTATTAATGTTGATAAGTTTTATTGTTTACTGTTGTTTGTGTATATTTGTAAGAGATTTTATCCTCATATACTTAAGATTTATAAATCATATTACGAATTTGGTCTACTTTTTAGGTTTAAACAAGTCTCTTAAGTGGTTTCCTCACTGATGGAGAATTATTTCCAAGCAGAAGCTTACAACCTGGACAAGGTGTTAGATGAATTTGAACAAAACGAAGGTGAGAATTTGCACTGATGAATCTGTTCTGATTTATGATATTCAAAATGTGAGGACAAAAATGGATGTAGTACTTTAAAAATAAATAAAATCATCTCTGATAACCTAATGATAATACCCAGAGGAAGAAATAACATTTTTAACACTGTGTGCCAGATAGTTACATTGATTATTTCATTTAACGTTTAGAATAATCTCATAAAATTTGACCATCTTAGCTCCATTTTACAGATGAGAATAGATGTACAGTGAGTTTAAGCTAGTTCCCCCAAATTTATCATGCTAACAATTGGCTTGGGATCCAAGCAGTGTGATACTAGAATTTAAATTTACTCACTTATAAGTTAGCAGATCAAAATTGGAGAAAAGGAAGGGCTGCATGGTTAGCCAACATTTTGGCCCTAGCCTTTCAAGGTCAGTGAAGACTCGGGACATTGGAGAACCTGTACTATAGCAACATGTAACTCAGTTGTGCTCCAAATTTTCTGATCAAGAAGATTATGGAGCCACAGAGAAATGTGTTCGATGATCTAAAGTGAGCCTGGGGAG
>NW_004524683.1:1696745-1724901 GCF_000260255.1 Octodon degus | reverse complement strand
CATGTGATAGTTTTGCAAACTGGTATATTTCCATATAAGTTCAAGATTTTGGTAGTGACCTCCAAACCTTCCTTGTAGCTCGTAGTTCATGTCATTCTTTAATAGCAGTGAGAAGAAAGATTAGTTTTGATTTTGTTACTTTGAGGTTATGCTAGAACAAATCCTAAATAGAATATGAGACCATGGGGATAAGGAAAGAGATACCTGGAATGACCAGCTATTCTCATATTTTACCTCCGACGACCCAGTATCCTTAGACTCATTGCAGATTCATGTAAATGTGAAATCTTGTGATTTGGGATTTTATTGGATCCAGATGAGGTTTGTATATAACAAGCAAGAAGGTATTTCTGAGAAAAAAAAAACTATTTATACAAATATTTTGTTAGTACTTTCTTCTGTTTAGCCAGCTGCATATCATATATACTTAAGTTGCTAAATATCTATGCACATGTTATACCTACCCATATAAATGATGTTTTCAGAATACCACTGACTCTACTAAAACTATTAGTTTGTTACGTTAGTCCTTTTCTAATTTCTGTAGATTCTAATAAAGTGTACTTTGTGGTTGTTTTAGAGTACATTTTTTTTGTTGAATCTGTAAAAATATCTTAGCCAAGAGTAGCATTTGTTAAAAAGAATAATTTCTTTGAAAGGAGAAAGATTTTCCAAACCCATTTATTCTTTGTAACTATGTGTTTTTTGTTTTTGTTTTTGTTTTTTTGTTTGAACTGTTTTTTCAGTATCAGCACCATTTGCATTTCAGTGTCAGTAACTACAGTATCTAGCCTGGTACCTTAGAGAGTATGTTTTAAATGAAGTGATTTCTTATTTTGTATTTCTTCTTTAAGTAAATTTCAAATTTATTCTAGCGCAAATTTGGATTTAAACTTAGAATTTAGAAACTCAAAGGATACTAAATCTATTCTTTATGTCAAAACAATATCTATTCTTCATGTAAAATGCTCTGATGTTTTATGGCTTTATTATCTGTCCTTTGTAGTTTCTCCTCACTGCTTCCTTATTTTCTTCTTCTTCTACTTATTTTCTTAGCCCAAACTGATATACTTAATGTTCTTTTGAATTGTTGTTATAGCTATGTTTTTTCCTCTTCTTTTCTAAACATAAAGAAAATTTTCAAGCCTAGCTGAGTTCCTCACACCTCCATGAATTGAATACAGTTCAATTACCTCATCTTGTAAAATTTTTCTCCTCTGAACTTATTTTCTATTTCTGCATAATAGTTTTCAAGTACATATGCTACTGTTAATTAGAAAGTCATGTATATTGTATTTGTATCTTACTATTCCAATTAGATTATATACTTTATAATAGAGATACAGAATGTCAATCTAATTTTCATGTTCCACAAACTCAATTCCTTTGCAGTAGTAGCTATTCACTTAATATATGTGTATTATGTACCTGCTACATATTAGGAGCTCTACAAAGTGAGAATTTACATTGATGGCCTAAAATGGTTTCTGCCTTCAGAAATCATTGAGTTGATGAAAAAGAAGTTAAATAAGTTGTTGCACTACCATGTACTAAATGTCTTAATAAAAACATGAGCAAGCTGCTATGGGTATATTGAAGATTAATGTTATGAACATAGATGCATAATTTCAGAACCATGATAATGTTATTGGAGGAAGACAGGAAAGACAATAATACATTGTTTCTTATTTCCATAATTTACTTAAAGATACACAGTAGCATAATTTGGGAAAATAATTTAGCTGTCTTAGGTATGATCTGTTAAAAAATAAAGAGAATTTTTATATGAAATTATAGCATAAATTGATTTAATAAGATAAATGAATATGCTTTGCCAAATATCTTCAGATAATATAAATATGAACCTAATTAATAATATATTGTGACATGGTTAGAGCATAATTTCATATACTATAGCAGACTTTTAAAAATATATAATGGGATAAGTAATTACATATTGATTGATTATAATTATTACAATCAATTATTTGATTGATTTGGGGAATTAGTACATAAACAAAATGGACAAATTTAAAATACACCAATTAAACAGAATAGTATAAAAAATCAATGTACCCATTATTTACTTTCAACGGTGACAGACATGCTGCCATTTTTGTTTCGTTTATTCCTTTATCTGTTTCTTGATCCCTTTGTTTACTTTTATAAAGTTAAACTTTGTTTTCACTAAAATGAATAGATCTTAGTTGTACAGTCTTTCTGTTTTCAGAGAGGGCCTCACCTCATTGCCCAGACTACTTTTGAACTTGTCAGTCAAGAGATCCTCCCATATCAACCTCCCACATAGCTTGGACTATGGGCATGTACCCCTATGCCTAGTTAATTGTACAATTTTGACAAATGGAGCTGTGAAACCCATATACCAATCACGATATAGATCGTAGGCTTCTAGCTATCCACAGAAATTTCTTGTTTTTCCTCCTGACTTGATTGTATTTTTATTACTGAGCCTTCTCCCATTAGTATGTGTTTTGTTTTGTATACAGACAATGCAAGAATGCTTTCTCCAATCCTCAGTTAGAATATATCTTTTTTGTTTATACTGGGTATTGAACTCAGGACTTTGCACTTGCCAGGTAGGTACTTGTACCACTGACATACCCGCCTTAAGGAAGAAGTCTTTTGTTTGAAATGTTCTGAGATATTACTGCTTGATGACATAATTAAGGAAAATATTTTAATATGTTTTCTTATTCCTACTTAAAAATTAGATACGTATCCTAGGAATGCATTTTATTTTCAGAGTATAGTTGGAAATGTTGCTTAACTTAGTCTTATTAGATTTTCACTATTACCAGCCAACTTACTGTAGCAACTTATTTTTTTCAGATGAAACAATTTCCCCTACTTTATTGGACGCAAAGTGGAATAAAATTCTAGATCCCTCTTCCCACCGACTGTCGTTTAATCCTGCATTGGCTAGTGTGAATGAACCTGCAGTTTCTAATGAATCACAGCCACAGCTAAAAGTCTTCTCTTTGGCTCATTCAGCTCCAACTGAGGGAGAAGATCACTGTGCTAATGGGCAGAACTGTAGTCTAAATCCAGAGATTGCCACAATGTGGATTGATGGAAATGCTGTTGCAGAAGATCAGTTAATCAAGAAAAACTATAATCGAGATGGTCAGTACAGTGCTGCTGAAGCAGGAGAGAAAAAATGTGGAAACTTAACTTGTCTTCCAGATGAGAAAAGTGTTCTTGTTGTAGCTGTCATGCATAATTGTGATAAAAGGACATTACAAAGTGACTTGCAGGACTGTAATAATTATAATAGCCAATCTCTCATGGATTCTTTTAGCTGTTCACTGGATAATGAAAACAGACAAACTGATCAATTTAGTTTTAGTATGAATGGATCCACTGAAAAAGATATGAACTCAGAAAAACAAATGGATCCATTGAAAAGACCCAAAACAGAAGGGAGTTCTGTTAATCATCTATGTACAACTTCTTCTGATAGTCTAACCAGTGTATGTTCCACTTCACAATTAAAGGATGATGAAAGTATAGGTAGAGACTCCTCAGTGTCTATGATTACAAGTTTAACAGTTGATTCAGTGATCTCATCCCAGGCAACAGATAAAGGCTCTACTGTTAAAAGACAAGAAGATTGTATGCCAGATGAGGACATTATTGGCAAAATCAGCTCTCCTTGGACAGACATGGGGAATCCAAACACCTTTTCCCACTTGGGGGAGGAGATTTTGAGAGAAAAGAAGCCAGCAGAGGAGAGAACAACTGAAGAATCACTCCAGTCTGGTTTACCTTTGTGTCTCAAACCAGACATGCCTCGAAAAGATAACTCTGAAAAGTTTTCAGATTGCCTTGTGCCTAATGAAGTTAGAGCTGATGAAAATGAACATTATGAACATGAAGAAATTCTTGGCACTACAGAACTACTTAATATGACAGAGCATTTCTCTCTCTCTCAGGAGATGAGTAATTGGAAATTGACTAAACTAAATGAGATGAATGAAGATAGCCAAGTAAATGAAGAAAGTGAAAAATTTTTACAAGTTAATCAGCCTGATGACACTAATGGTGATAATGTAGGAGAGTGTGTTGGAGTAGTAGATGCAGATCTAGATTTAAAAGGAACTTGCACGAGTGAAAGTGGAGGATGTGATTTCTCCACTGTTACAGATTCATCAGCAGCAAATTCTTTATCTAATGGTTGTGATTCCTATGGAATGCAGAGCCCAGTTGTTTCTTTTGTTCCAAAGACTTTACCCTCCAAAGAAGATTCAGTAACAGAAGAAAAAGAAATAGAGGAGAGCAAGTCAGAATGCTACTCAAACATTTATGAACACAGAGGAAATGAGGCGACAGAGGGGAGTGGACTACTTTTAAACAGCACTGGTGACCTAATGAAGAAAAATTATTTACATAATTTCTGTAGTCAAGTTCCATCAGTCCTTGTGCAGTCTTCCCCCAAGATTGTAGCAAATCTGCAATCCATCAGTGTTCCTTTTGGCGGTGCAAGACCCAAGCAACCTTCTAATCTTAAACTTCAAATTCCAAAGCCATTATCAGACCATTTAAAAAACGACCTGTCCACAAACAATGGAAATAGTATTAAAAACAAAAACGATATTCTGGGGAAAGCAAAACTAGGGGAAAACTCAGCAACCAATGCCTCTTTGGGAAGCATCTCTAGTGCTGATACAAATGGGGAGCATACAGAGAGTTATGAGGCTTCCAGTAGACCGTGCCTTGCAGTAGCTCCAGATAGCCCAGATAATGATCTGAGAGCTGGTCAGTTTGGAATTTCTGCCAGAAAGCCATTTACCACTCTGGGTGAAGTAGCTCCAGTATGGGTACCAGATTCCCAGGCTCCAAATTGCATGAAATGTGAAGCCCGGTTTACATTCACCAAAAGAAGGCATCATTGCAGAGCATGTGGGAAGGTAAGTTGCATATATGAGCTCAAATCTGGTTGAGATGACAAGATTGCTTTTGAAAACCCAGTTCTGATAAGTCTCAATAACAAATGATCTTGCTGATCTTAGATAGTAGGTGCTTTGTTGTCCATCTTTGTACTGTTATCAGTTTCTATGAAGAGATGAGAATTGAGGAAGTGTTAGCTTTGTGGTTTCTGTATTGTTAGATACTTGGTTCATGGAGTCATCTGAAATAAGGAAGTTATTATAGCTTAGGAAATACTTGCAATTGTTTTTATTTTTTGTTTGTTCATTTGTTTTTCTTGGGTTTTTAAAATTTATTTATTTATTTGTGTGTGTGTGGCCAGCTCAGCTCACCAGGGGGTGGGGCTGGCTGGCATGTGGTGCTGGGGGATTGAACCGCGGTCCCTGTGGTTTACTAAGCTTGTTCTAAGTAGGTGCTTTAGACCACTGAGCCATCTCACTAGCCCCATCTTGGGTTGTTTCTGAGACACTATGTAACCCAGGCTGGTCTTAGGCTCATGGCAATTCTCCTGCCTCAGCCTGCTAAATGCTGGGATTACAGCTGTGCACCACCACACCTGGTGACTTACTTTTTAATTCTTGGAAAACTATTAAACTTAGAATCTGGGGAACAACCCACTCAGGCCCCCCTCCTGTCCCTCTCTCGGACAGGAGCTTTCTTTCCCTCAGTAAATATATTCTGCTCATAACCTCCGTTTGTTCCTAAAATTCATTCTCGGGTCTTAGAGAACACAGACTCATGCAGGTCAGGGCTCTTTGCAAGGGTATCTGGAAGTAATTTGCACCAAGCTGGCAGCTGCAATAACTACAGTTTAACTTCAACTCCACAATGTTTCCCTTGGCCAAAAACACATTAGGTTGTTTTCCATTGCGAAGCATTCAACAAATAGTGACAAGGCAGAGCCACCAGAAACATACACCTGATTTCCATGACAAATATGGTAATGCTATATTAGTTGGTGGAGTCACATTCTGTATTGCTGCATGGACCTACACAGCAACACAGATTGGAATAGAATGGAACCTTTTCCCTATTGGCAGAGTCACCTCCAAGGAATGGAGAGATCAGTACTCATGCCAGCTGATATGATACAGCTAAATTATTTTTAAGTGAAATCATAATTGATGCCAAGTAAAAGTGCTGTGTATCCATTAAAATATGGCCTATTGAAGAAATAAAGTACAATTGAAACCTTAAAAAAAATAAACTTAGAATCTATTTTACTAGTCCTACAGGATTTTATTTTCTTTTTTCTTTTTTTCTTTTTTTTTTTGGTACTGAGAATCAAACTCAGGATCTTGCACTTGCCAGGCCAATGCCCTTCTACAAGATTTTTATGATTATACTAGACATTCTGGGACTTTATATAGATGTGCATATATACTTTTGTCTTTCCCAATATAACAGTTGAAGCTTGTGTATCCTTATTTTTTTTTTTCTGTGTATCCTTATGACAGTTACAAGAATAGTTGATATTCCTTGGCTCTCCCCCAAAATTCTGTTAGCTAATAACACAGTATTTGATACTATTTTTCTTTTAAGAAGAGCTATAAATAAGGAAGACAGGGGTTTTATATTGTATATTTTTAAAAGTTGATCGTTGAGAATAGAAGTTTGTACTAATATTATTTAGACAAGATATCATGTCTGTGGGCTGGTGAGATGGCTCAGTGGTCTAAAGCATCTACTTAGAACAAGCTTAGCAAAGCATAGGGACCGCGGTTCAATCTCCCAGCACCACATCCCAGCCAGCCCGCCCCCTGGTGGGCTGAGCTGGCCACACACACACACACACACACACACACACACACATAAATAAATAAAAAGATATCATGTCTGCATCTTGTCCTCTGAATAACTGCTATGAAGACAACAATATACAATGTATTAATATATAACTGTCCTACCAGCCTGTTTTGAAGCTGTTTCATTGCTATTTTATCTTTTTTTCTCATTAAAATGAATAAAAATAAATAAGTTGAGTTTGATTCAAGTCTAGGTTAAAATTTTATTGTTTGTTACTATTAACTATAACCTTGTTAATCCTTAGTTTTCTAATTTGTAAAAGCAAGCAAAATGAGATGCTTTTTCATTGGGTTGTTTTGAAAATTTTATAAGATTACAGAAATTATTTCTGTAAATAATAAAGGATGTAGTTAATCTACATACCTTCTCACCTTGTTTATATTAATTAGGATGTTTTCAGTTTCAGGGAAGTATATCTGATCGTCAGTGACTTAGACAAACAACATTTATTTCACATAAGAAGCTATGGGGCTCAGTTATGTCTAGGTGAAAAGTTAAGATTGTGGACGTTCTCTTGGTCTTTGACGTATAGTCTCAAGACAGTGATGTAGCTCTCCTAAGTATCAGGTTCAACTAGACAACATTGTATGTGCAAAATAACTGGTTGGGAGGCAAAAAAACTATTTCGTTTGCTACCCTCTTATACTGAAGGAAGGAATCCAAGAGCTTCCTTCAGTTCAGTGGCCAGTTCTAGACTATAACCTTTGACCAATTATTACTGTCAAAAGATATCAAGATTGCAAGAATTGGCTAATCATAATTAGGCTGGGCTGTTTTTGATTATTAATGTTTAAAAATATATCTAATTCTGAAATATTCTGTAGTTTATGTTTATTTAGATAAAGTAGACCTGTGTTCAGTAGCCATTTTTTTTTTATTAGAATACGTTCATTGTTTTTATATTGTTTGTTTTGCATACTATATATAATCCATTTTGAGATGTTTGCTTCATTAAGCAAATAACAAAAATTTTTGGTACAGACCCACATATCCTGATTTAATTGAATAAATGAAGTACTTTTGGTAGACTCATACATTTGAGGTTTTTAAATATAATTATAAAAATGGGCATTTATACTGTTATTATAAAATGTCATACCTTACATAAGTAGATAGAGATTAATACTTATCTAACTTACATTTAAGTATCAAATTATAGTCAGTTCCTTATTCCATATATTTAATTTGAGTTAGTGTTCCACTGTAAAGTCAGAAGTAATTTTATCAAAAAAGATATATCAAGAACTGTGTAGAAGTTTTATTACTATATTATATTCTCTTTAAAAAATAAAATATAGCAGAACCATTCAGGGAAATAATAAAATTTAAAAAGTATAATTCAAAATACCACATTTTAGTTTAAGTGAGAAAACACCTTTAATAATTCAATTATCATTAGAAATAACTGAGTTAAAAATTGAAACTAGAGGGCCACCCAGATATCTCAGTGGATTAAAGCACCTACTTAGGCAGATGCAGGGACTGGGGTTCAATCCCCAGCATGCCATGCTGGCACTGCCCTATGGGCACACTGAGATGGCAACTGAGAGTGGGCATTGTGGTGTGCACCTGTAATCCCCGTACTTGGGAGGCTAAAAACAGGAGGATTACTTTGAGTCTGATCTGTGTAGTGAGACCCTGTAGACCTTGTACTAAATACATTTGGAAAAAAAATATTGAAACTAAAAATAACCATTTTGAATTGTGATAGAAAAGTCTAAGACAGTACTTTCATTTAGAACCCAGAAGTATATTCCTAAGAATATCAGCCTTTTGCCTGCTTCTGCTTATCTCTGGACCAGCTTGTAGTAATACCCATTTTTAAAAGATTGATAGACTTTTTTAGAACAAAAGAGTAGAGTGGGAAGTACAGTTCCCACATCTTACCCCTCTACACAGCTCATCCTGTTATTGACATTTGACATTAAAGGGGAATATATGTTACAATTGATGAATCAATATTTACACAGTGGAATTCTGTTTTTGTTTTACAATAGCGGGAATTGAACATAAATGCTGTTGTTTTGAGACAAGGTCTTACTGTGTAGTTCAGGCTGGCTTTGAACTCATGGCAATCCTTCTGCCTCAGCCTCCTGAGTGCTAGGATTATAGGCATGTATCACCACTCTTGGCAGAATCCAGAGGCATTTAGTTAGGCAGGTGCTCTACCACTGAGCCACATTCTTAGCCCTTTTTATTTTGAGATGTTTCATTAAGTGCCTGAACTGAATTTGATCTTCTGATTCTTGTGCTTTAGCCTTCCAAGTAGCTGGGATTATAGATGTGTGCTACTATATCCAACAATATATTGTTTATAAATAAAACAAATATAGATACTACAGTTTGCACTAGGGTTCAATCTGTGTTGAGTTTTTGATTGATGCACATTATATCTCCTATCACAGTATAATTTAACAGTGGCACTGAACTAAAAAGCCAATCTGTTCAAAAGGAAGAAATTACTGAGATGAAGATGACGGGGTTGGGGGAGATAGATCTGTGTATGTGTATATGTATGCAGGATGGCTTGGATAATTGTACTGTGGATCTCTACTGGTATATGGAAAGGAGCAGTTAATGCCTAAGTTTTTTCTCTTCTTAATTTCTTATAACTTTTTTTGTGTTTTCTAATTTTATATGCCTATATCTGGTAATCTAAACAACTGTGTTGAAAATAGCACTATGCAATATAATAAATACTGTTGAATTCATATTTTGTTTAGTGAAATTCTGTATCATTTCTATTTTTTATTACTGTATTATGTTCTCTTTAAAAAATAAAAAATAATAAATATAGCAGAACCATACTGAGGAAATAATAAGCCCGCGCTCCATTTGTTTTTCATTCCCCTTGTTTCTGAGCTCCTTAGTATTGCTTGCACAATTTTGCCTTTTCTAGAATGTTGTATGTTGGAATCATGCAATATGTAGCTTTTTGAGACAGCCTACCTCTACTTAAAAAGTGGATTAACTCACCTCAATATAGCTCATTGGTACTTACTGCCTAGCATGTGTAAGAACCTGGGTTAAATCTTTAGCACAGAGAAGTGGGGTGGGGAGAGAGGGAAGAAAGAAAAGGAGAGCAAGAACAATAATGAATAAATATATGTGTCATACATATTGATCACATTCATTATAGAGACTTTGTACCTGTATATAATAGATCTCAGGGTCTTTATTTCCTTCCCTCTTCTCCCTCTCCCTTACTCCACTTGTTTCCTTTTCCATTTCAACATGTGCCTCCTACTTCCCAGTGTCTGTCCTCCAGTATGCTCCTTGTTTACCCTTTGAGTTTCTCACACAAGACAAACAGTGCAATATTTAAAATTGGGTGTCAGATTCGCTTCACTTAGGAGCATGATCTTGACATGCATGTAGTTTTCTACAAATGACTGAAGTTTATCCTTCTTGATGGCAGTGTAGTAGTCCATTGTATAAAAAAACATATTTTCTTTATCCATTCATCTGTTGATGAGCATCTGGGTTGCTTCCAATATTTTATTTTATTTTATTTTTTGTGGAACTGAGGATTGAACTCAGGCCCTTGTGTCTGCCAGGCAAGCGCTTAATCTACTGAGCTATCTCCCTGGCCCCGGCTTCTAAGATTTTAAATTGTGCCACCGTAAGCATGAGTATGTATGTATCACTATGGTATGTATGATGCTTTTAACTCTTCAGGAAGATGCCTAAGAAGGAAACAGCTGGGTCAACTAGAACCTCTAGTTTAATTTTTTTGAGGAATTGCCATACTGATTTTCATAGTGGTTGTACTAGTTTATGCTCCCACAGGCAATGCAGAAAGGCTCTTTTTCACCAACGTGTGTTATTGGTAATAGCCATTCTTTTTGGAATGAGGTGAAATCTCAGTGTTGTAATTTGTGTCTCTCAAATGATCAGTGATTTTGAACATTTGATCCTCCTGTTTTCAGCCTCCCCAGAGCTGGGATTACAGGTGTGCACAACCACTCCCGTCTCGGTGGCCAGCTCATTGCAACCAGGGATGGGGTTGGCAGGGCATGGAGTACTGGGGATTGAACCCTGGTTCTTGTGCTTGCCAAAGAAGGTGCTTAGTCTGCTGAGCTATCTCACTGGACCTTATTTGGTTTTTTTGTTTTGTTTTTTTAATGTATTTAGTACAGGGTCTACAGGGTCTCACTATGTAAATCGGACTTGTAGTGATTCTCTTGTTTTCAGCCTCCCAAGTGCTGGTATTACAGGCGCGCACCACCATCCCCAGTCTCAATGGCCCTCTCAGCGCACCTGGGGGCGGGGTCAGCAAGGCACACTGGAGATCGAACCCCTGCTGCCATGCTTTGCCTAAGCTGAGGACAATCTGTTGAAAGACACAGTACAGGACAATCTGTTTGTCCTCAGCTCTGTTAATGTGGTGTATTACCTTTATTGACTTACGTGTGTTGAACCATCCCTGTGTCCCTGGAATTAATCCTATTTGGCCATGGCAAAGTCTGCTGAGCTACCTGGCCAGCCCTGTTTTTACTTCTTTATCTGAGAAGTGTCTATCCATTTCAAATGCCCATTTTTGGATTGCCCATTTAGTCCTTAAATTTGTGAGGGTCTAATTTTTTTTTAAAGTTCTTTATATTGTTTAGATGTTGGTCCTTTATCTGAAGAGTAACTAGTAAAAATTTTTACCACATTGTAGGTTGTTTTTTCACTTTGTTGGTGGTTTCTTAAGCTGTGTAAAACTTTTTAATTTGATGAGCTTGCAGTTGTTGATTCTTTGTGGTATTTCCTGTGCAGTCAGAGTTTTGTTTATAAAGTCTTTGCCTGAACCCATGTATTCAAGAGCAGATTGTTTCCGCTATAATATTTAGATCTTTTATCCATTTTTATTTTAATTGAGTGCATAGTAGAGATACAGGTTTAATTTTAATTTTTGGTGTATGAAAAGCCAGTTTTCCTAGCATCATTTGTTAAAGAGGATTTCTCTCTGTGAAAGTGTTTGGCCTCTTTGTCAAAGATTAGGTAGCTGAGTGTGCTTAGAGTTGTTTCTACATCTTCTGTTCTCTTCCACTGATGTTTTGTGTTTTTTTTGTGTGTGTGTTTTGTTTTGGTTTTTTTGGCCAGTACCATGCTGCTTTTATAATATTTATTTATTTATTTATTTAGTGGTTCCAAGATCGAACTCAGGACATTGTGTTTGCCAGGCAAGCACTTATTGCACTGAGCTATCTCCCCAACCCCTGCTTTTATAATAGTAGCTTTGTAGTATAACTCCAGATTGTGAGTTGTGCTGCTCCTTGCCTTTCTCTTGTTGTCCAGCATTATTTTTGCTATTCTAGGTCTCTTTTGGTTCCATGTGAATTTTAGGATCTAGTTCTGTGAAGTATGATATTGATGTTTTTATTTGGATTGTATTAAATCTGTATGTTTTGGAAATACTGCCATTTTTACTATATTGGTTCTGTCTATCCAAGAACAGGTGATATCTTTACATTTTCTTAGATCCTCTTTGGTCGACCTTTTTATATTACTATAGTTATCCATATATAGGTATTTCACTTTTGTTAGATGATTGCTAAGTATTTTATTTTTCTTGCTGCTATTGTGAAATGTGTTGTTTTCCTAAATTTCTCTTGCAGTTGAGTTGGTTATCTATGTATAGGAATGCTGTTGATTTTTGAGTGTTTAGTTTGTATCCTGCTATGCTGCTAAATATATTTATTAATTCTGGGAAGCTTTTGGTGGAGTTTTTGGGAACTTCTATGTAAAGTATCATGTCATCGGCAAATAATGTTTATTTAATTCATAGTATATATATATTCGTTTTATTTTTTTCTCTTGTCTAATTGCTCTGGATAATGTTTTCAGAATTGTATTGAACATTCCTGATTTTGGAATGAAAGCTTTTAGTTTTTGACCATTTAGTATGATATTGGCTATTGACTTGTTATAGATGGCTTTTATCAAACTGAGATAAGACTTTGTATTCCAATTCTCTGTAGGGATTTTTATCATGAATGGGGATTGAACTTTGCCAATCACTTTTTCTCATGTATTGAGATGATCATGTGATTTTTGTCCTCAGGTCTGTTAGTATGGTATATTACCGTTATTGACTTGCATGTGTTGAACCATCCCTTTGTCCCTGGAATTAATCCTATATGGCCTTGGAATGCAATATTCTTGATGATTTGCTGAATTCTGATTCTTGCATCTATGATTAATAAGGTCATTGTCCTTTAGTTCTTTTATTATTGGATTTTTCCCTGGTTTTGTTATCAGGGTAATACCTGCTCCCAGGAATAAGTTTGAGAGTATTGCTTCCCTTTCAATTTTATTAAAGGGTTAGAGAAATAGTGGCATTAGATCTTCTCTAAAGTTCTTGTGAAATTCAGTAGTGAATCCACCAGGACCTGGGCTTTTCTTTGATGTAGGTTTTGTTTTGTTTTAATAACCCAGGATCATTGACTGATCCTGGGTTATTTAGAATTTTATTAGAATTTTTATATTTTCTTGATTCAGCTTTGGTAATTCCTGTTGTTTCAGTTACTTTTTACTCATTGCCAGGACAAAATACTGACACCCAAAATTAAGGAAGGAAAGGTTTATTTAGCTCACAGTTAGTGGAGGTTCAGTCCATACTCTGCTGGCTCCAAGGCAGATGGCAGCAGTTCATGGCAGTGGAAATCACCTAAGAGCAGAGGAGGAGCAGCAACTGGGATGGTCTAGCAAGCCTCTCTTCTTTCCATATGACTGTGAAGACCAGAGCTCCTCCAAGGAGTAGCAATGGCTGCTGTGAAGATCCAAGCTCCTCTGAAGTACGTGGCTGCAACAATCAAGCTCCTCCAAGGAAGTGGAGCTGCAGAGCACAGAATTCCTCCAAGGAAGTGGGGCTTGCACAAGCTTTCCACAACCCCTTTATATACCCTTACTGTGCTGAGTCACTCTAGAGCAGGCTCTCCCTGCCCTAGGGTGGGGCCCCTCATGCCCCAGGGTATGGAATTGCCAAGCCAGCTAACCACATCTCAGGTTGGCACAAAGTATCAAACACCACACCTGTGTATGTAGGAATCTGTCTATTTCTTTTCAGCTTTTCATCTTATTGGAGTACAAATTCTCAAAGTAAAGATTTGTATTCCTACAGGGTCCATTATGATTCCACCCTTTCCCCCCAACCATTTTTTATAATGTTGACTAAGGGTTTGTCAATTTTATTTAATCCTTTAGTGATCCAACTCTTCATTTCATTAATTCTTTGTATTGTTTTCCTAGTCTCAGTTGCATTAATTTCTGCTCTATATTTTTAATTTCCTCCCTTCTAAAGTCTTTGGGTTTAACTTGCTCATCTTTTTTTTAGAACTTAAGGCTCAACATTAGGTTATTTGAGCTCTCTTTTTTTTTTTCTTTTTTTTTTGTATTTTAGTACAAGGTCTACAGGGTGTACACGGTCTCACTACTAGATCAGACTCGTAGTGATCCGCCTGTGTTCAGCCTCCCATAAGCTGGGATTACAGGCTCATGCCACCACACCCAGTCTCAATCACCATCTCAGTGCACCTTGGGGGCAGTGCCAGCACAGCAGGATGGGGACCAAACCCCCAGCCCCTGTGTCTGCTTAAGCAGGCCTTTTAGTCCACTGAGCTATTTGGCCAGTCCTCACTTTTTTTTTTTTGATGTGGGAATTCATCACTAAATTGTCCCTTGTAGAACTGCTTTCATTACATCTCCTAAATGCTAGTATTTCATATCGATGTTATCATTTAATTGTAAAAACTGTTTAATTTCTTCTTCCTCTTCTTCTTTTTGTATTTTGTTACTGAAGGGTCTACAGGGTGTTCAGAGTCTCACTACTAGATCAGACGCATAGTAATCTGCCTGTTTGAAGCCTCCCAAGAGCTAGGATTACAAGTGTGTGCCTCCACATCCAGTCCCAATTGCTGTCTCAGCACACCCTGGGAGCACGGTGGGCATGGCAAACCTAGGGATCAAACCCCCGGCTCCTACGCCTGCTTGCAGGCATTTTAATTTGATCAGCTATTTGGCCGGCCCTTTCTTCTTTAATTTTACCTGTGACTCATTGGTTATTCAGGAGGGTGTTTAATTTCTGTATTCATTTTAAAAATTATTTTCTATTGATTTCCAGTTTCATTGTATAGGTTTATGTAAGCATAATTTTCATCTCATTTGTTTAAATATGTAGAAGCCAGATTGCTTTATTCTCCATCACCCACCTTTTCATTGAGCTACATCCCACCCATTTATAATTTTGATACAGTCTTGCTAGAATTTCCCGGGTTGGGCTTGAATTTATAATCTTCCTGCATCTATGTCCCAGAGTGCTTCAGTTGCAGGCATGTGTCACAGTACTCAGCTTATATTTCTGTCAGACTGTCTTCCAAAGTGGAAGTTAATTCTGTGTTTAATTTTTAAAAGAATGACCATATTTTTTCCATAGTAATTGCACAACTTTCCATTCATGTAGACAATACACAGGGGTTCCAGTTTTTCCACATTCTTGTCAATACTTCTCTGTTTTTGTTTGCTTGTTTGTTTGTTTTTGGTTTTGGTGGAACTGAGGATTAAACTCAGGCCCTTGCACTTGCCAGGGAAGACTTATTCTACTGAGCTATCTCCCCAGCCCCTTTTCTGTTATTTTGATAATAGCTATACTGAATATGGATGTGAAGTGGTACCTTTTTGTGATTTTGATTTGCATTTCTCTGATGATTAATGATGTGGAGCATCTCTTCATGTGCTTATTTTCTATTTGAGTATCTTTGGACAAATGTCTTTGGAAATCTTTTGTCAACTTTTAAACTGTGGTGTATTTTGTTGGTGAGTTATAGATGTTTGTATATATCCTGGCTATCAATCTCTTACCAGATATAAGATTAATAAATATTTTCTTCTGTTCTGTGGATTGTTCCTATCCTTTCATCCTCTGATGCAGGAGTTTTTAATCTTGATGAAGCCCAACCCTGTTTTATGTTTTGTTGTACCTTTGAGATCATATCTAAGAAATCATTTTCATATCCTGTGTCATGAAGCTTTTCCCTTATGTTTTCATCTAAATTTTTTTTTAGTTTTAATGTTTACATTTAAGTCTTCAGTACATATTGTTAGTTTTGTATGTGGTATAAGATTCTAGTTTCATTCTTTGGAATATGAATATCAAGTTTTCCCAGGACAGTTTGTAGGAAAGACTATTGTTTCCCCATTAAGTGGTCTTGGTATGCTTGTAAAAATATTACTGGACTACATATGTAATTTATTTCTGGGCTTTCTATTTCTTTGGTCTTTATGCTAGCACTACATTATTTTGGTTACTGCATCTTTGTAGATTTTTTTTTTAATCAGAGTATAAATTTGTCAGCTTTGTTCTTTGTTGCAATTATTTTAACTCTTAAAGATCTCTTGAGGTGCTATATAAATTTAAAGATATATTTTATTTCTCCAAAAATATTGTTAGAATTAAATAATGTTGGGCCAGTCAAATAGCTCAGTGGATTAAAGTGCCTGCAAGCAGGCACAGGGGCTGGGGTTTAATCCCTGGGACTGCTGTGCCAGCCCTGCCCCTGGGATATGCTGAGATAGCAATGGAGACTGGGCATGGTAGCATGCACCTGTAATCCCAGCTCTTGGGAGGCTGTAAACAGGCAGATCACTATGAGTCTGGTCTAGTAGTGAGACCCTAAACACCTTGTAGACCCTTCCCTAAAATACAAAAAAAAAAAAAAAGAATTAAATAATGTTGGAATTCTTTTGCACCTTAATCACTTCAGGTAGTATTGACATATTAACAATATTAGGTTTTCTAATTCATGAACATTGCATTTATTTATATCTTTTTAAAATTGCTTTCAGCAATTTTATAACTTACTGTGCAGTTCTTTTATCTCCTTGGTTAGTTCCTAAGTATATACTTCTTTTTGATGCTACTGTAAGTGCAGTTGTCATCCTGACTTCATTTTTGGGTTGTTTCATTATTGATGTACAGAAAACAACTAGTTTTTCTTTTTTCTTTTTTTTCCAAGACAGGGTCTTACTATGTAGTTCCAACTGGCCTTGAACTCGCTGTGATCCTCCTGTCTCAGCCTCCCCAGGTGCTGAGATTACAGGAGTGTACCATCAACCTTGCTTCAGGTTGATTTTGAATCCTATAGCTTTTCTGAGTTTTTCTTAAAAGTTAGTTCTAACAGTTTTTTTATGTGCTGTTTTAAGAATTTTCTACAGTATAGCTCCTGTCAAGTATATAAACAGACATAATTTCCAATTTGTCTTTTTTTTAAATTTATCCTGGGTAACTTCCAATACTATATTAAATAGGTACAACAAAAGAACGTATTTGTATCTTGTTCCTATCGTAAAGGGAAAGTAGTCAATCTTTTGAATATGATGTGAGCTATAGTTTTTTTAATAGATATGCCATTTATTATGTTTAGTTGGGTTTTTGGATTTTTTTTTTTTTAATCATGAGTGTTATGCCTAAGCTGGACACTTAGGCAAGATCCTGTCTCAAAGTACAAATGAAAAAGGGGAGTTTGTAGCTCAGTGTCAAGATCCCAGTACCAGGGGAAAAAAAGGTTTAAGTGGGCTAATAAATTATAGCAAAATACTTAAATCGATTTTCAGATGCAAATTTTAAAAAGTTCTTATATGACAAAAATAGAAAATGTCAAAATGTTGATAATACCTGATATAAGTAATGTTGATACCAGTGTATTTATACATTTAGAAAACCATATGTGTAATTCTTGGAATTAATAATTCCTTATGTGTGGAGAATTCAGAAAGAACAAGAGCTGTAAACAGAAAGGTGTTCAGTTTGGTGTTATTTAGAATAACATATACATTTAAAATAATTTACATTCAAATCAATATTTGAAATAGAAAAGGTTCAAGTGGGAAAAGCAACTAACTAGGGATGGGTGAATGGGAAAGGCGGGAAGGGAAAAGAAAAAAAAATGATAAGAAAAGGAAAAAGTGGGAACAAAGCTTTTGTAGATAAGGAGGGGAATGAGGACTGAAGGGAGAGTAGAATAGGGAAAAAATAATTAAGTTTTGTCATGTACAAATACAAATTCCTTATGATGAATGTGATCATTATGTATATCTCAAATGTACCAATAAGTGAAATTAATTTAGAAAAGAAATGGAAAAATTCCTGTCCAAATTTGGATAATGCTAAGCTGAATATAATATCTATATTTGATTCATCCTATTAAAATAATTATTGTAGGACAGTATGAAAAATGCCTATGACAGCATGATTAAAGTAGAACGTAAACTTGTGCTTTGTTTATAATTATAAAAATTATTCTTGGATGGGGCTGGTGAGATGGCTCAGTGGTCTAAAGCACCTACTTAGAACAAGCTCAGCAAACACAGGGACTGCGGTTCAATCCCCCAGCACCACATGCCAGCCCGCCCCCTGGTGGGCTGAGCGGGCCACACACACACACACACACACACACACACACACATGCACTCTCACACACACACATAAATAAATAAAATTTAAAAAACAATTATTCTTGGGTATACAAACAAGTATGTCTGAAGGGAGTATTGAAAGTCAAAAACAAGTAATTTTAAGTGGTGAAATTTTGTTGTTGTTTTTTTTTTTTTTTCTTTTTTAGTCTTGCAGTGGTTCTTACTATTTATTCAGTTCAGAATGCAGGATCTATTCTTGTGAAAAAAGTAAACTAGAATATGATTAAATTTATGTATCTAACAATTTATGGGAAATACAGAATTAAACACATTACATACCACAGTGAGGCAGATTGTGGAAAAGTACACCACCAATGACTCAGTTTCTTTTTAAATTTATTTTTCATTAGTACATGTTTGGTATATGTGTATAGTAAGATATTTCCATAGTTTAATAATTTCAAGTGTGAACATATATAATTCTCTTTATTTCTAACATTAACTTTATGACTCTGAGCCTTTAGCTTAGAGAAGTTGGAAGAAAGTACCTAGATGATATTTGCAATGTGGCAGGGTGTTTTTGGTTGTCACTGTATCACTGTAATCTTGTTGGAGGGCCAAGGGATTTCTCTCAGACATCTTTTTGTGAGGAAGCCAATCCTAGTCATGAAGATTATAATCTCATCACTTTCACCAAAGGCCCTACTACCTTATACCATCATTTTGGGGGCTAGGAGTTTAAAGTATTTATTTTGAAGGGGCACAAACATTCAGACAGTAGCACTTGTCTGTTACTATCTAAACTCAATTTCTTCATACAAAAAATAAGGGTACTTGAACTTGTCTTCTGTCTACATGTTAAGAGTTATTTAGAGAATGTAAGGCCCTTTGAAGACTAAATTAGCAATTATAGTATCTAAGTGTTAATTTTGCCAAGTAGGGAGGAAGACGATCATCTAACATTAACTTTTTTTCATTTCACATTATTTCCTTTATATGAAAAACCAAAGTATGAGTGTGTATGGGTATGAGTGTGTGTGTGTGTGTGTGTGTGTGTGTGTGTGTTTTTAAAGAGCAAAATAAAAGATAGGTAACAGAGAGATATATCTTTTACAAATGGAAAGAAGACTGGGTGATGGAGAAAAGAGCAAAGGAGGGGAGGAGAAGGCGAGGTAAAAGAATTTAAGATGTAAAGGGATGGGGAGATGGCTCAGTGGAATAAGCACTTCCCTGGCAAGTGCAAGGGCCTGACTTCAATCCCTGGTTCCGCAAAAAAAAAAAAAAAAAAAGAATTAAGATGTATTATATACATGTACCAATTCCCCATGATGAATGTAATTGTTATGTACTTACTATAAATGTGTATTAATAGAAATAAATAATAATTTTAGAAAATACTTTTGTTTGCCTCTGCATTGTTTATACCTAAACCTCGATTGATCATGCACTGATGACAAGACCCAGTATGAGTGCCACAAAGGGAATGATTTCATTCGTCCACCATCTCTCCCATGAAGCACCTGGCTCCGTACTGCTGTCTAATAAGTGTCACATTCTTCGAATCCCTCACCACTACTGAAACAGCCAAAACCAGATACCCATTGAAGTAATAGGAACAGTGTGTCAGGAAACTTCCAATCATCTGATAAGGCCCACCAGTCTTCTAATATTAACTTTGTTATAACTTTATATCACTTGGTTCGGCTTTGTAAGATATCGGATACTTCCTCACTATCAAAGCTGGAAATTGATTCTACTCAAAACAGCCTTCTTCCTCTACAAAGCTCTGTGTAGTGAAATACTAAAGAATCCTCAAAAAAATATTAAATAATTCTGAAGAACTAAAGGAGATTATTGTTGAATGATGTGGAAAGGAGAAGGAAGTGAGATTCAGCTAAGCCCACAAAGTGCAAATGAGGTTTTGAAAATTAGCATGTCTGATTTTGGTTGCCTGCTTTGATTTCCTGTATCTGGAGCTGTTCTTATTTTTATGCTTCAGTTGTGTATTTTGATCCTTTCATAGAAAACCAATGAAAACAGCTGGTGTGGTTATTATTCTATAAGTAAGATTTCTGGAAAAAAAAGTTAATATTCAGACATTCCAATCTTTGTTCATTTTATCCTGCTATAATTCCTTTCCAAACAGAAGTGACACATGCAACTGTCTTTCAATGCCTGTGTTATGTGATTCTACACACAGAAATTTGCCTAAGGGTAATTTAAGTGTTTTGATCTGTTTTCCCTTGCTGTGTGCCTTAAGCCACGATTTTTATTTTGAACAGACTTTATTGATTTCCTTATTGTTGAGAGATTTCTAAATCTCTCCCTTACCTATGAATCTCTGCTTCCTTGATAGCTTGTCTAGAGGTTCTAGCTGGGGGTGAAGCTACTTCCCCTTGACTGGGGAAAAGATCTTCCCCTATAGGGATTGATCTTCTTCCAGCAAACCTGCAGCTTTGACAGGGAGGGATGTACATGGAGCTGTGAAGGAGGAAGTAGACATCCACCTAGCCAGCCTGATTACCTGAATCAACCCTGGGTATCAATATAGTGGTAGATGTTGCAGCAAGGTCACCCTTACATCCTGCTTATGCAGCTCCCTGACTTCATTTTTTTCCTCTCCCCCCCCCCCCATGGAGGATTTCACCCAGAGCCTCATATCTGCTAGGCAGGCACTTTAACACTGAGCTATGTCCTCATCCCTTTAGAACATATCTTACTTTGAAACAGGTTCTTGCCAAGTTGTCCAGGCTAGTATTGGATTTGGGATTCTCCTTTTTTAACAGCCTCTTGAGTCACTGGAATTACAGGTATGCACATTCACACTTGGCCGGAACTGCATTTTCTTTTGAAAATTTTTTTGTATTGTAGTCAGCTCCTTGTCAATCAGTGGTGATCAGAATTGTTTTGTTTCCCTTGTACTATGATATGAATATGTTTAGTATGTCCTTTTTCATCACAGGTTTTCTGTGCTTCCTGCTGTAGCCTGAAGTGTAAACTATTGTACATGGATAGAAAAGAAGCTAGAGTGTGTGTAATCTGCCATTCAGTGCTAATGAATGGTAAGTATTAAAACATGTTGATGTCATAGTCACTCAAACAGCAAAAACCACTGTGAAAAAGCTACCTTAAAATATTGAGCTTAATTTGTTATTGAAAGTGGCTTAGCATTTCTTAATTTTTGTGCCTAACTTAATGAATGAATGCTAAAACCAGGTAAGTTTTGTGGGAGAAATAAAGTTCTTTGGAAATCTTGTGTTGTTTATCTGTTGTTGTTTGTGTGAAGTGATTAGAAGAGTGAAGTTGGGATACTGTTGACCACTTGGTGAAATATTGAAATTGGGCCAAAGTTTTCATTTTCAAAGAAGCTATCTCTTTCTAGCAAACACCCTAATAATTTAGAGTATGTTATCTCTCTCTTTTTTAAGTCCTGTTACTTGAGATTGAATCCAGAGTCTGTGTATGCTAGGAAAACACTCTACTACTGAACTATATCCCTATCCCAGAATGCATTCTTTTTTTTTTACTCACTCAGGATGCCTTCAGGGCAGGTCCGATAAGGCTTGAGGATCCAGAATGCATTCTTAACAGAACCTTTTTTCTTTCATTTTCATAAAAATATAGTATCAAGGATCAATTATAAAAGTGCATCTTTTACACTTTATTTCTTTAGTTCTGTTTAGATTTGTTGTAAGGATAATGGCTTTAAATTTAATTGCTATGTAGTGAAATAATATGGTTAGATACTCATTTTGTTCATATTTTGTGTGAATGGAAATGAATTTCAAGGGCATTTTAGGTTAAAAAAACCCCCACAAAACGCCAATGGATGAGGCTGTATATTATTTTTTTCTCTCTGAATGTGTCTTTGTATACTTACTGGTACAGTTGCTAAGACATCAAATGTCAAACCTAGATACCACTGCTGCCTGTGCCTGGATGGTATGCCTCCTCCAGGCTGAAACTTACCTGCTCTGAGGTCCCTCTTGCTCTGTCTGTCTGCATTGCTCATAGTGATGTTTTCCTGTTGCTGGCTTATTAACCTGTTGCATGTCAGTTAATCTGATCTGTTCTAATCTCCTGTAAACCACCTAATTTCCTCCCATTTCTGAATTCTTGTAATTTTGATCAAATGTGAATCATTTACTCTTAAGGGTCACTTTTTAGATGGTGGTTGTTCCATTTAGGGGCTCAATTGATTTTTATTCTACTGCTTTTATCTTTGGACACAAATCCACAGACAAGAGGATGCTGTTTAAGTATAATGCCTAATACCTCTTTTATATGATGAGGTCTTCCAACCTTTTTTTTTTTAACTTGACATAGCTAAAGATGAAAGAAATGGCAGAGGATACATATTGAATACTTTTTGTTAAGCTAAGGAGGCCCTTAACAGGGATCCTAAAATAATCTACTTCTGGTTTTTCTAGCATCTTTCCTCTTGCATGGCTTAGCCTGGTCTTTTTCTGAATATTTAATTTGATGCTTTTCAGTGTTCCCTATCTCTTTCCCCTTTCTCCTTTTCTCTTTCTCTCCCCTTTCTGCCAGTGCTTTCAAAAGAACACAGCGTTTGTTACTAGCCTTGTCTTGCAGTTTGGAGACAAATATTCAAAATCTTATAGATCATTCTTTGATGCTGAATGAGATTTTTCAGAAGCTGCTCAAAAATTGAATGGTTTCTATTCCTGGGTATATAATATTACCTAAACTCAAAGATAAAATCTGATGTCGTTCATTTCTATGGCACTTTTCATCCTGTTTACTTTTAAAGACAGTAGTAAATATGTCAGTATCTAGTTAGCAAAACAATAGTGTATATAGAAACTTAATGTATTTGTGATCATTCATACAGGTTGGTCACATTTATACTGGCACATTTTCATGTTCAAATCAGTCCTATGGTTTTGAGACACACTAAAGATGTGAAATGGTTGTTATTGCTGAATATTTTTCTATAGGGTAGTGACTACATAAAAGCAGAATTCATAAATATATTGATATCTGTTCGCCTGAGCTTTAGGCTTCTGAAATTTTCAGTTGAGGTTTTAATCTCAACTAAGAACCTGAAAGCCTAGGAATAAAACCAAAAATTTTATAATGGAGTTACTATTTTTGCTCCAGATTTTGATTTTTTGGTAGAAGCTTATGAAATACATTAACTATTAAAACAAATCAGAAAATTCCTAATAGCCATCTCCACTGCAAATCCTTAAAGTTGATGTTGGTGTAATCTTCTTAAAGAAATATGTAATCTCCTTTCAAAAAGCCACAGGCTTTGTTTCTTAACAGACTGATTTCCTCAGTCTGTATCCAAAGTATATTGTAATTCTTATTTTCTCCAACCAGAAAGTTTATTTAGCTACATGGTCTCCTTTACTGAATAAAATCAGCTATCTCCTTAACACCTTCACTAGCTGGAAAAGAGACATACTATGAGTACTAGTGAAGAAGAGCTACATTATTTATCCAATATTGTGGAGGTCTTGATGTCCATATTTTGTAATCCATTCACATTGATTGTGTCTGTATTTGCTTTAGCTCAAGCCTGGGAGAACATGATGAGTGCCTCAAGCCAGAGCCCTAACCCTAACAATCCTGCTGAATACTGTTCTACTATCCCTCCCTTGCAGCAAGCTCAGGCCTCAGGAGCCCTGAGCTCTCCACCTCCCACTGTGATGGTACCTGTGGGAGTTTTAAAGCACCCTGGAGCAGAAGGTAGGGGATCATGTGCTATTCTCTCTCTTTTTCCTCACCCAGTTCCTCTGAAAAGGTGCTGATGACTTTATAGCACAAGTCTTTAAAATACTGCAGTAAGTCCCTTTGGGTGGTTATTAAAGTGGAAAAATAAGGTGAGAAATGTGTCAAAACTATATCTGGGCAAGTACAAAATAAAAATTTTGCTGCCTAATATTCCAATTGGGAGGCATTTCTGAAAATATGCCAGTCTCCTTTCCAGCTTAAGAATGGAATAACTGCACTGCTTATACCTGAACAAGCTAACAGAATTTGCAGTGAGCCTGTAAAATTTAGTCCCATGCTTACCTTCACTTTTTTTTGTAGGAATTTACTAAGTGATCAAAATAAGAGTTTTCCTTATAACCAGCCCATTCTGCTATTGCTTTTACAGAATATTCATTGCCATTTTGTCTTCTAATTTTTAATCTATCCATTGTAAAATATTAAATTTTATCTTAGGAACATATACTTTAAAATCTAGGATTTTAATTCTTTCATGTAACAAATAGGAATTTATGGATTCAGCTTATTTAGATTACTACCTTTTAGATGAAAGGCACTTTGTAAAGTTCAGGGAATAATGAATAATAAAAATAACAATCACTTATATATTTCCTTAAATGATCTTGTCAGAATTTTTCTCTTGATAACTAAAATCGGTCTTCTTTCATTCATTTTACATCTTTTTATTATTAATAATCCCTTCCCTTTGCTAAATGGCCCTCTCCCACTTTGGAAGATCAAAGATGTCTGTTAAGATTATCATACTCTTCTTTATTTTCCCCTCTTTTCAGATTGTCCCTCAATGACATATTTTTGTGAGGTCAGTCTTTCTTTAAGTCTTTATTCTCTTTACTTCATTTGTCGTTTTTGTTGTTCTTCCCTAGTCTCTCTTTGTATTGACTGTTTGATTTCCAAGACTAGATTTAAAGAGATCATTTCATCAGACTTAATTTTCCAGCTTTTCTATGTCCTTTTACTAAAATGCAGACTACTTTTGTACTGCCAGATCAGTTATTTTTCCTTTTCAGTCATACTTTAGCCAAAGGTCTGGTCAGTTTGCTACATAATTCTTATCTATCTGTGCTTAGTCTTCTTTTATTAATAATTCATCAACATTCTTCAGAGCATCTCTTGCCCTTTAAAAATATCATATCACTTTTTCAGATATTTAATTTCTATGGAAACCTCAAGACTTTGAGATGTGGATTTCTGCTACTGCTATGAATTTGTTTTCTAGGTACTTGTAGCACTTTCTTTAGTTTCTGTAAGTGATGCAGGACAGAGTATGTGGTCAAAGATTCTTAATAGTTTAAAGAAAATTATTTTAAGTCTTTGTATATAAGTTATAAAAAGAAATTATATATTTAAGTATATATTTTATTAAAGTATTTCTAATTGTTAAGGTGTTAAATAATGATTTCCTTGTAATGATTTCCTATCTGGAATTGGTAACCTTCTCTTCTTTGATATTAGAAATCTTACCAATGTCACATTGATGCCTGTTTTATTTTTCTGGCTCCTCAAGTGGCTCAGCCCAGAGAGCAGAGGAGAGTTTGGTTTGCTGATGGGATTTTGCCCAATGGAGAAGTTGCTGATGCAGCCAAATTAACAATGAATGGAACTTCTTCAGCAGGAACCCTGGCTGTGTCACATGACCCAGTCAAGCCAGTAGCTACCAGTCCTTTACCAGCAGAGGTAAGAAAAACTAAAGAGCAAGTAGAACATTGTGGTGTCTTTTTGTTGCCTTTTTCTAAATTAAGTGATTGTTGGGTAGAACCATGTAGCATTTAGGTACAATGGAGCAAGCATTTACTGGTATTCATAGGGGAATAAAGTAAATGTAGCAAAATCAGATGGTCTTATTTGTAAGTATTTTCAGAAGATTTTCATGGAGGTTTTTCTCAGATGAGCTCAGGCTGTTGCTGTAGCTAGAGGTCAGGCTATAAGAAATTCTGGCTCCTTTGTTGTATTTTTCCCAAACCATGGTCCCCAGGTTCTGTGGTGGGCTCTTGGGAGTATGTAGTGAGAAGGATAGGGCAGTAGGAAGTGGTTAAGGAACCACTCTTTTTCTTTCTCTTCAACCTAATCATCTTAACTGTTTTTTGTTTGACCTGTTATGCTTTCATGTAAGATTTTTTAAATAGAATTTCAAAGTTTGAATAATTAATGAATCATTGGCTTAACAAATGGAAGGTTGATACAGTTATCTAAAGAAGCTAGCTTATAATGTGCTCTTGTTTTCATCTTTGTAGAAGTACCAGTAATAATTTACAGGTAATGGGGATCTCTTTACAGCCTAGTTTGATTTGGTTTGGCTTTTTAAACAGGGTCTTTCTGTGTAGCTCAGGCTAATGTTAAAGTCATTAACTGTAGCCCACAGTTTAGTTGTGTTTTATTTGGCTTGTCTTAGTTTGGTTTTTTTAGATATCATCTTGCTGTGTAGCTTGGGCTGATGTTGAATTCACGAGGTAGTTTGGGCTAGCCTTTAACTTTTATTCCTCCTCCTGCCTCAGCTTCCTAAGCATTGGGATTACAAGTATGTGCAACCATGTCCAACAGAGCTATGTAGAAGAGAACAAATACAAATGACTTTTTGGAGTCAGTGAGAGAACATGGTTACCTAGAACCAAAATTAGAAAGCTTACACAATTGGTTATCAGTCCCATACTGACATAGCTACTAAGAGGGGCTCCACCAGTAAATATAGGTTTGTTGTGTAAGAAGATACCTTCTAGGCTGGCCAGATAGCTCAGCTGATTAAAGCGCCTGCTTAGGAAGAGCACAGTGACCGGGGTTCGATCCCTGGTGTGCCGTGCCAGCCCTGTCCCTGGCATGCGCTGAGGCCGTGATTGAGACTGGGTATGGTGTCACGCGCCTAAAATCCCAGCACTTGGGAGGCTGAAAACAGGAGAATCACTACTAGTCCAGTCTACATAGTGAGACCCTGTAGACCCTGTACTCAATTAAAAAAAAAAAAAACCCACCTTCTGAGTGTTCTCATAGGGGACTGAGTCAAGCAATTGAGATTTGGGAGGTGAAGCAAGCAGAGTGGACTGCATTTAAATTTGATTCCATCTAATTGTTGCTAATATATAAGAGAAGTCTCATTCACCTTTCTCTTGTACTTGTGTTTCCCCCCGCCCCAGAGTATCCACTATCCCAATCAGTATTGCAGTACACATCGTCTCCAGAATCCATAAATGTGTTTCTGGTTCACTCTGTAATAGCATGACAAACACAGTTTATCCATTTGCAATATTCAAGAAAGAGCTTGTATTTCTATAACAGGAAAAATATGTTATGTTCTGTTGTATGGAGGAGCATATTTTGCTGACTTAAAAGAACATGATGTATACAGTTTTCTAGCAATTTTTTTTTGGGGGGTGGCGGAACCAGGGATTGAACTCAGGCCCTTGTGCTTGCCAGGGAAGCACTTATTCCACTGAGCCATCTCCCCAGCCCTTCTAGCAATTTTCTTTGTTTCTATTTACAGCATTTCCTTTGCTGTACCTTGGCTGGTGGCTGCTAGATTTTAATTTGTTTTCCTGCTTGATAACATTAGTGATTCTGATTTCAGGTTTTCATTTGCTTTGATTTTGTTTTTCCTCATGTAACATTGGTAAAAGATCCAGGAATATAACACAAGGGTGGAATAAATATTAATTTTGTACATTCTTTGGTAATTGTTTTTATAACTACAAAGCTTGTTACAGGGCTGGTGAGATGGCTCAATGGTCTAAAGCACCTACTTAGAACAAGCTAAGCAAAGCATAGGGACCGTGGTTCAATCCCCCAGCACCATATGCCAGCCAGCCCCGCCCCCTGGTGGGCTGAACTGGCCACACGCAAAATAAATAAATAAATTTTTTAAAAAAGCTTGTTACAGATTTATGCATTTCATTCAAATTAGTGATCTATGTTTGTGTGATTGCCTAAACACAATTGTGGATTATAAAAAAGTGTAAAATCATAATTACGTTCCTAACTAGAAGTAATATGTCTGTTTTTGTATCTTTATGCTGTATTTTAATACTTTATATCACTTAGGTTATTTTGCTTTCGTTAAAAATGGCTTAAGTAGAAAAGCTGTGCCATTCATATTGACAGTGTACAAAAGTGTAAATATAGGGGCTGGAGAGATGGCTCAGTGGTCTAAAGCACCTACTTAGAACAAGTTTAGCAAAGCATCGGGGACCGCGGTTCAATCCCCCAGCACCACATGCCAGCCAGCCTCGCCCCCTGGTGGGCTGAGCTGGCCACACACCTC
>NW_004524683.1:1691433-1692187 GCF_000260255.1 Octodon degus | reverse complement strand
TACATCATCGATCACTTTCCTCTTTGGCCCCATAATCTCCTTGATCAGAAAATTTGGGACACAACTGAGTTACATGACGTTACAGTACAAGTTCTGATATGTCCTGAGTCTTAATTGACTACTTGGTACTTTAGTGTTTCTTAAAAGCAGGTCATTTTTTTAAATAAACTCAATGATCACATGAGAAGAAAATATATAATTCTGTTATTTAGTGTATAATCCACATTCAAATTTCTCCAGTTTTCTCAAAAATGTTCCTTGTAGTTTTAACATATTATGTGTGCGTACATGCACAAATTTCCAATTAAATAAACTTTGTTTTTAAAAATCAGGATCTCATCAAAGGATTACACTTAAATTTAGTTGTCCTGTTTCGTAGGTTTTCTTTAATCTTGAACAGTTTTCCTATTTTTTGGGTCCTATTATTAATATTTTTTAAACCTCTAGACCATGTTTTGCTTAATATTCTCAGTATTTATGTTCATTTTGTCTTATGATTAAGATTAAAATTTTGGAGCATTAATAATATTGCAGAAGGGGTGTTCGTTTCTTAGTGGATCATATCAAGAAATATCAATTTAATGATAGGTTAAGAAGATGTCTACTATGTTTCTCCAATACAAGATTACTTTTTTAATTAGTAAGTAATATGAAGGGTCATATGGGGGCTGGAGAGATGGCTCAGTGGTCTAAAGCACCTACTTAGAACAAGCTTGGCAAGGCATCAGGGACCGCGGTTCAATCCCCCAGCACC
>NW_004524683.1:1681726-1690758 GCF_000260255.1 Octodon degus | reverse complement strand
GCGGAACTGGGGATTGAACTCAGGCCCTTGCGCTTGCCAGGCAAGTGCTTATTCTACTGAGCTAAATCCCCAGCCCCCCAAGTCAGTTATTTTATTTCAGTGCTTTTACATTGTTCACTTATATGTTTTAATATTTATTTGGTAAATTGATGAAAAACAAACTATTTAGACTGGAATTTTTTTCTCTCTCAGGCTTAGTAAAGTGCCTGACACTTAATAAATGCTTAGTAAATGGAGTAAATTATTTTTCACAGAAGGTATTTAATTAGATGCTAGATGACCATTTCAGTTGATATTAACAGGTAGATTTATTTATTATTAAATATCAGGTTGGAATCAATGATTTCCTATACCAGCCCTTCAAATCAATTAATAATGGTTCATTAATAAAATTTTCCAGGAGCCGGCCAAATAGCTCAGTGGATTAAAGCACCTACTTTTTTTCTTTTTTTGCAGAACTGGGTATTGAACTCAGACCCTAGTGCTTGCCAAGGAAGCACTTATTCCACTGAGGCATCTCCCCGGTCCCTTAAAGCACCTGCTTTGATCCCCCGTATGCCGTGCTGTCTCCACTCTTGGGGCACGCTGAGACAGCAGTTGAGACTGGCCTTGGTGGCATGTGCCTATAATCCCAGCTCTTTGGGAGACTGCACACAGAAGAATCAGTATGAGTTTGATTTACGTAGTGAGACCCTGTAGACCCTTACTAAAATTAAAAAAAAAAAAATCCAGGGCTGGTGAGATGGCTCAGTGGTCTAAAGCACCTACTTAGAACAAGCTCAGCAAAGCACAAGGGACTGCGGTTCAATCCCCCAGCACCACATGCCAGCCAGCCCCGCCCCCTGGTGGGCTGAGCTGGCCACACACACAAACACAATAAATAAATGTAATAAATAAAAATAAATAAATATTTTAAAAAAAAATTAGAAAAAAAAAATCCAAATCTCTTTTTATATGATTCCATATTAACCACCCAGGAAAATTTTAGCAAAAACCCACTAAAATCTCATAGTCCTGAATTATACTTAGTAAAAATCAAAGTGTGGCAAGATACAGACATATTTTTTTAAAATAGCTTTAAATTTTTTCAGTGCTTTAAGTGCTTAAAGAGCATTAACTTCTAGTAGACAACTTGATATATACAGAATCTGTCCAAAAATATATACACATGACAGGAAAAGAATTTATATAAATATTTTAATACCAAATGTATTTACACATCATGAGAGTCATACAAGTTACCTTTGGCTGCTACAATTTCAAGAGGTGATCAGTATGATGGCCATAGGACCAAGGACTTGGCTCAGCAGCAGAAGCATTATCCTGGTGAGCAAAAAGGTCCTGAGTTTGACTCTTAGTAAAAAAAAAAAAAAAAAATCAATCTAAATGTGACAGCCATTAACTTCCAGACACTTATTAGTGGGGTGGGGTCAACTGCTGCTTGGGTAACCTTGGTCATCAAGATGCTGCACATTCATTTTCAATTTCTTTTCTAAGGGCCAGCAATATGTAGTGGCTTTTCTATGATATATGATGTCCTTTAGAGTCCCTCAAACAAGGGTACCACTATCTATTGATGTACACACGTATACACATATGTGGGTTATATTATCTATAGCTATATGAACTAGATGAAGAGACAAAGCTTACCACTGCAGAGGGTTTACTTATATACTTTATCTATCAATACCTGCCCCTCCACAACCAGGTAACCACTATTCTGACTTGTTACCATAGATCAGTGGTAGCAAACTTAAGGTACACTTTCAAAGTATGTATCATTGAAAGCTTTAAAGATTAGCTATCAAAAGTGCTACAAATTTTTTTGCCTATTCTTGAATTTTATATAAATGGAAATATGCTATATAATGTTTTAGGTTTAACTTTATAAACTCAGCCTTATCAAAATTTATCTTTGTTGTGTATACCTCAAAAATTTCTTTTTTGAAAGAGTCTTGCTACGTAGTTCAGGATGGCCTTGAACTCACTTTGTAGCTCTAGCTGGCCTCAAACTCTTTGTCATTCTCCTACCTCAGCTTCTCAAGTGCTGGTGGTGCACATGCATGCACTACCATACCTGGCAAAAAATTAATTTTTTAATCACTGATGAGTATTCCATTATATAGATATGCTACACTTCATCTATTTACCTATTGGTGGGACATTAGGATTTTTTCTTTATTTTATTATGAATAAAGCTGACTGAATATTTTCGTTATCTTGAGCAGTCTTTCAATAAGAATGAATTTCAGCTGGTTGTGTCATGCCTGTAATCTTAGCAGTTGGGGAGGAACTCACTGTCAGTTTGTGGCCAGTCTGGCTACATAGTGAGTTCAAGGCAGCCTTAACTACATAGTGAGACCCTGTCTCAAAAACCAAAACAAAAGTATGGCTTTCAAATTTTCACTTAAATTCCCATTTACATTACTAACTATATTCTACAAAAAACTTGCACTCTATAATGCTCGCTTTGCCGGTTTGATTTTCCTAGGTGGATATTTCTCTGTTCTCTGGGAATATAACTCAGGTTGGAAGTCCTGTTGGAAGTGCAATGAATCTTATTCCTGAAGATGGCCTTCCTCCCATTCTTATCTCCACTGGTGTGAAAGGAGGTATGTAGAATTTGTACATTTAAGCAAGGCTAATTATATATGCCAAATGTTGCCTTCTGATGAAGAGGAGACAGAATTTGAGTGATAACCCTTCATCTCCTGTATAGCAAAAAAGCATCTATCCCAATGTCATGAAAACAGATGTTGCTATTACCAATTATTTGATAGCAACTGAGTGTAATGGTGCATGCTTGTAATCTCAGAGCTTGGGCAGTTGAGGCTGGAGGGATGCTGTGAGTTCAAGGACAGCCTGGGCTACAAAGTGATTTCAAGGCCAGCCTCCAATACATATGATCCCCTGTCTCAAAGAAACCAAACAACAAAACAAAACAGAATAAAACAAGTACTATATTATGGCAGATGTTCGTATTCTTACTTATGATGTCATGTCATTATTTGGGGTGATATGATGTTAATTGCAATGTAAATACATTTTGTTAGAAGCTTTTTAAAAAATCCTTCAAAGAACATGATACTCTGGAGTGCTGCTCATTGTCTTAGAATTGACTTACCCTGATACAATTAGAACATTCATTTTAGCTTTCCATTTTGAAATAAGACAAAAAGATACATATAATAAGTACAAAGGAGGTTTAAATATCAGTTTTAGTGTAAAAATATTTTTAGCTGTATATTAGGCTTTGGATTTGATCTTTAATGTTCCAAAAATTACACATACATACATATAAATATGATATATGATATGTGTATGTATATATATGTCTTTTTAAGGAATTCTATTAGGAAGTACAATTATTATCCAGTCAAAAGAACATTTCACTTTGGTGGAGTTTGTTGATATATACAGATCAGCATCCAGTCAGTTCATTTTCAGGAGAAAGCTTTTAGTACTTTTGCGTCTTTGTCTTAGTCTTTTACCTGATCTCACCTTCAGACTTTCATTTATTTTATATTCAATACTATTACCAGTTACCTTCTGAAAAATAGGTATTATCATATATTATTCTACTTTATGGGTTTGTAGATGAGTTATTTAATGAACATTGTACTTATGATACTTCGTATTGAGGGGCTGGGGAGATGGCTTGGGGCCGGGGAGATGGCTCAGTGGAATAAGTGCATGCCTGTCAAGTGCAGGGGCCTGAATTCAATTCCTGGTTCCACAAAAAAAAAGTTCTTTAAGATATTTCATATTGAATATTTTTGAAGTCTAATTTTTTAATGGTCAACAATATTAGTACAATAGTACAGAATAAAAAGGAACTCTCTTTTTCCAACTCCTTAACATCCTTTTCAGAGGTAAATATTATCACTTTTTGTGTATGTTGAAGTATTTCAAATGTTGGTCTTAGAACATTTGTTATATGTCATTCTTATTATGTAAGTTGGAAATTTTTTGCTTAATAAAGGGTTCATTTACCACAAAGCACTTGGAGAGAGGGCTATAAATAGAGTAAACTTACTATCATCCAAACTGGGCAGAGTCCCTTTTCAAAGTAAAAGACATTATTCTCATGAATAATGTCTGGCCCAACAGGTAAAAATCAGGACCTGTCTTCACTATATCTATAAAATCAAATGCTTCTATTTTTTATTATGAATAATCAGCCCCTTGTCCATAGGATTTCTTTCTCATTTTGTTCTTTTAACTAATCTATTGCAATGTTTCTCTCCTTATAGACTATGCTGTGGAAGAGAAACCATCACAGATATCTGTAATGCAGCAATTAGAAGATGGTGGCCCTGATCCGCTTGTGTTTGTTTTAAATGCAAATTTGTTGTCAGTGGTTAAAATTGTAAATTGTAAGTTAGAAATGTACTTGTTTTAATTAAAATGAATTAATTTATAGATTCACAAATAGTAAATAAAAAGCTTTCATATTTATTGTACAGAAATGTTTGTAAGTAAAGCTGAATCTTAATTAAAACCTGGGTCTTGAAGAAGTCGATATAGAAATAATATGTCCCAGAAGACAGCTGCGTGGCTAACTGAAACTCTTGCCTTGAATCACTGGGGTGAAGTGAGTTCTCTGTGGAGTGGTCATACAACTCTTGATCTGATCTGAGTTGAGTTCTCAAGATGGTGATATGCTAAGTCACAGCTCACTGCCAGAATAACAGAGAGTCAGTAAATCTTTCAGGAGGGCCAAACAATGTACATGCTAGGTTTTAATCCCAGAAATGTTAGTTGTAGTACAAAATCTTACTTGAAAGTGAAATAGATTCCATCTTAATATAGTTGAATTAGGCACGTCCTATTTAGATTCAAATGATAAAAATTTTCAAGTGAAAGAGAGCTTTTACAAGTTTTTATATAAAAGTAGTATGTGTAATTTTATTTTAATCCTTTTTATTTCCTTTGAGAATTCCATTGTTTTAGGGTATAAATAATACAATTTTCAAGGATTGAACTTTTTTTTTTTAATACGTACATACAGCTTGTGAATTTTGGATTTTTCTCAGCCTTCAAGTGAAGAAGTAAAAGTAAGCAGTCTAGAGAAGCTTGTTTTAAAATCATGTTATAGCAGCTTAAAACTAAGTAAAGTCTGGGCCTTGGGATATATAGCTCAGGGGCATAAGTACCTGCCTGGCAAACTCAAGGTCCTAAGTTTGATCCCTGGTACCACAAAAGAAGACAAAAAACAAACAAACAAACAAAAAAAACCCAACTAAGTGAAGTTGTGTTGTTGATTATCTAGAATTTTCTCCAGAAAGGACTACCTAGTATCTTTTAGTCATAGAATAGATTTAATAAAATCCATAAAATGTACTTCCTTTAGGGCATAACCTGAAGCCAAAACTGTAATATTGGTTTTGTTGTTCTTTCTGATATTATGTAAGTAATCATTTCCATTAGTTAAGTGATGTGTTTTGGTATAAAGGTAGAAGACTGGTAATGTTTCTGGTCTACTTAGGTTTTATTTATTTTATTATTAATATACTGTTATTTCTTATAATAATTATGCCTCTAAGTAATAGAAGTTTAAGTGTATTTTCCTCTCACCATTAATTTGTTTACACCCCTTCCAGTTGCTTTTCTAGGTATTGAGAAGAGAGCTAGAGAAATTGATACGCTTTATTTTCTATATAGTTTTTTATTGAATTATACAGACTTAATATTATATTTTATTCTTTGTTATAACATAATTTCTATATATTTGAGGGTAAGGATTGAGAAAAAATACATTTTTCTATGCTATTCCATTTTTAGATGTGAATAGGAAGTGCTGGTGTTTCACAACCAAGGGAATGCATGCAGTGGGTCAGTCTGAGATAGTCATTCTTCTACAGTGTCTACCAGATGAGAAGTGTTTGCCAAAAGACATCTTCAGTCACTTTGTGCAACTTTATCGGGATGCTCTGGCAGGTGGGAATGCTTTATGACTTCTTCTATATCTCTAGTAGCCAATATAAAATTTTGGATTCATGTACAAAATACTGTAATAATATTAGATCATTAAACTGTGATAGAAGGGGCACACTAGAAATTGCTATGGCTTGAGAAAATTGTATAGTTTAATACTTTACCTGGTGTGGTTCTTTTTTTTGCGGGGGGAGATCTACGGGGTTTTCAGGGTCTCACTACTAGATCAGACTCATAACGATCCACCTGTTTACAGCCTCCCGAGTGCTGGGATTACAGGTGCATGGTATCACGTCCAGTCTCAAATGCTGTCTCAGCGCACTCTGGGGGTGGGGCTGGCACAGCAGGCCCAGGGATTGAACCCCCAACCCCTGGGCCTGTTTGCAGGCACTTTAATCCCCTGAGCTATTTGGCCAGCCTGCCGGGTGTGGTTCTTGTTGTTTTACAAAGGCTGAAATCAAAGTTGTAAGTAAAGCTGGGTGCAGTGGTGCATGGCTTAATCCCAGTATTCAGGAGGCTGAGGCAGGAGGATTACCATGAGTTTGAGGCTAGCCTGGGCTACATAGTGAGGCCCTTTCTCAGACAAACAAACAAAAAGTTGTAATTAAATCCATTGACGTTGATGTAAATATATTCTCATTTGAGTTGATACCTAGTGTAAGGAACATAATTGTAATTTAATCATAATTTTCACTGCTTTATATAATTACAACATGAATACTATTTGCAGAACTGGGGAGTGAACTCAGGCCCTTGCGTTTGCCAGGCAAGCGCTTATTCTACTGAGCTATCTCCACGGCCCCCATAAACACCTTTTAACATGTACATTTCAGAAACAAATGACATAGACAATGTTTTATAATTTCAAAATAAATTATAAATATTGACTATAGCAATGTAAAAGTAAAGGCATAACTATTAGAAATTGGAAGGGACTGGGGAGATGGCTCAGTAGAATAAACACTTCCCTGGCAAGCGCAATGGTCTGAGTTCAGTTCCCGGGGTTCTGCCAAAAAAAGAAAAAAGAAAAGAAAAGAAATTGGAGAAGGCTAAACAGATTAACATGAAGAAATGCTAAAGTTCAGAAAGAAAAAAATGTATTTTAAGGTTTTTTTTGATGTCACAAGCCACCTGATTCAGCAGAAAAAGATAAGAAATGGTATAATTGAACCAAATTCTCATTTATGGGGACAGGAAGCCAGTAAATAATATCTGTATTTAATAAATAGTGAATGAAGAGTATAAGTATAGAAACTTATATATGTGATAGCTTATTCATAAAAACCATGCATTTGTGTGTTACTCTTTGAATGATTTAGTTGTACTGTAGTGTGATAATGATCACATTATACCTGCAAAGTACATTTTGGTATTTATTGTTGTCAGTTCCAAAATGTATAGGTTGTTTGGAAGTCATCTAGACTCTTCCTACAGGCTATATAATACTCTGAAGCAGAAACGATTTCCTGCAATTTCCAGTTTTCTTCTCAATTTAAATATATTCACATATAAAAACTCTATAGAAAAGGCACTGGAGGTACAAGTAAGTGTATGTTTATGTGGGTTTCGAGAGGGCAACAGGGACTAGGGCAAGGGGGCTCAGGAAGATCTTGCTCTGGAGCACATCATTTATCTTGTAAGCAGTGAAGAGCAATTAAAGGAGTGCAAGAGGAGTAATATAATCTGATTTGCATTTTGTAAAGATGACTGTAGAGACAGTCCAAAAAATGCATCAAATTCAGTGAGTTTGGTGGTAGTCAAGAAGAAAATGTGGAGTATTTGTACGCAAGAATGCAGCTTGACTGTAAAAATGACAAACCACTGATGTATACAACAGGCATATAGCTCATGGACATTACATGAGCTGAAAAACCATCCTTCCTTTCTTCCCTCCCTCCTTTGCTCTTTCCTTCTTTCACATTCCTGGCTTCCTTTCCTTATTTTACTTCATTTTATTTATTTTTAAAAAGGCATCTTGTTGTATGTTCCAAGGTAGTCCTGAGCTCCCGGGCTTAAGTGATCCTCCTGCCTCAGCCTTAGATTACCTGGGAGTGCAGCTGTGTGCCACCATGCCCTGTTCATAATACTGTAGTCTTTATTGCTATCATTCTAAGCCACAAATTTAGTGGTTTAACACAACACAGATTTGTTACCTCACAATTGCCATGAATTAGGAGTCCAGGCATAGCATACTTTAGGGTGTCTACAAGTACCATCAAAATATCAGCTATGCAGTAGTTTTTAACTAAAACTGGAGATCCATTTTCCAAGCTCATTTAGGTTGCTAAGAGAACTCACTTTCCTGTAAGTCCCCATTTTCTTAGGGCCCACTCTTGGCCCTTAGAGGCTACCTGCAGTTTCTTGCCTTTGTGATGTGTAGCTGGTTTATAACATGGATGTTTGTATTCTTCTAGGCCAGCAGAAATATGACTCTTTCCTTTGAATCTCTCTCTATCCCTAGATTTTTTTAACTTACACAGACTTATGATCGTGGTATCTTTTATTTCTGTTTTTTAAAATTAATTTTATTAGTACACTTTCATAATTCATAAAGAACATTCATTATAGGATATTAATACCTGTACATAATATATCTTGATTATTCATTTCTCCCCATTCCCTCTCCTTCTTTCACTCTTCTTACCCTCTTTTCAAAAGCTTTGTTTCTATTTTTCCTTTTCTCCTCCTTTTTTCCCCCATCCTTCCCTTCCCCCTGCCTCCATTCCTTTTCCCCCTTTCTGTTTGAACATTTTCATCCTACTTTTCAATATCTATCACCTGTTTGGTCATTTGTGCTTTTGGTTTCTCATACAAGGGAAACAACGCAGTATTTAAACATGTATGTCTGGTTTATTTCATTAAACAGTATGGTCCCAAGGTACCTAAAAGTGTCTCAGAATTTATTCTTCTTTATGGCAGAGTAGCACTCCATTATATATATATTCTTAAACACATTTTCTTTGTACATTCATCCAGTCCTGGGCATCTGGGCTGTTTCCAAGATTTAGCTATTACAAGTTGCATTGCTATAAAAATGAATATGTTATATCTCTGTGATATAATGCTTTTAACTCTTTTAGGAAAATAACAAGAAG
>NW_004524683.1:1680621-1681626 GCF_000260255.1 Octodon degus | reverse complement strand
GTCTTCCCTGTGAACAGCTTACATTTGGAGCACTAGTTTATTATGTTTACTACAATTTTTAATAAATTGAATAGGTAGTATAAAAAAAGAAAGGTTACACATTGCATTCTTTATATAGTAAGTCCCTTTTCATTTATCATTGGTTGTTCCCTTAAGGTTGGTGCTCAAAGATATAAGGCCACAAGCTTTAATTAAATATATATATATCCATCTTTTTAATTTTAAAAAGTGGGAATAGTTTTCTTTTAAAGACTTGTTTTTGGCCTGACATGGTGGCACATAAGTATAATCCCAGCATTAGGAGGATGGGGCTGAAGGCTCACAAGTTGGAGCCCAGCCTGGACAACTTTAAGTAGTTTATGGAGAAGCTGTCTCAAAAAAATAAAAATAAAAAAAGGCAGAGATATATACATAACTTAGTGCAAAGGTCCTGAGTTCAATCCCCAAGTATCAAAGAAGAAGAAAGACTTTGTTTAAACAAGAAGTTTGAGGTTCATAGCAAAATTGAGGGGAAGATAGAGATTACTCATAAACTTCTGATCCCTGCACATGAATAAGTTTCTCTTTATCAACATCACTTGCCAAATGGCACATTTGTTAAAACTGATGTACCTTCATTGACACATCGTGATCTCCTAGTATCTATAATTTATTTTAGGACTGGGTAAAGTCCTTACTCCTGAAATTTTAATAAAATTGTTAACTAATTTTTACTATGGGGGGGGGCAGTCTGGGGATCAAACTCAGGACCTTACACTTACCAGGCAGGTACTTAAGCCAGTGAGCTACCTCCCTAGTCCATGTTACTGATTATTTGTATATTTGATAATTTAAAAAATATTACCACTGTATTGTCTGTGGAATTAAAGTTCCATGTTAAGCTCAGATTTATTGATATATACTATATTTGTGCTCCCTGAACCTTATAGCACAGTACCACAGACTGGGTAAGTATTATTGAAAAGAGGCCCAATGGCAAGGACCTACTTCTGATAAAGTCTTGAG
>NW_004524683.1:1677645-1680133 GCF_000260255.1 Octodon degus | reverse complement strand
AAAAAAAAAGGCCTTCAAAATTTAATCTGAGGTCTTCCCTAATGACCATTGGTCCATTTTAAGTACCTCATGTTGGGGATTCAATTTTAACATATAAAGCCCTAGATAGGGACACCCAGACTACATCCATATTATAACATATACAGAGCTGAATTTCCTGTTTAGAGACATTAAACCATGTCATATCTGTCTTCAGATATTCTAAGTCTGCTTTTTGCTGTCTTTTTCAGTTAAGTTTATTTTTACATTTTAGGTATATGTACTGATCACATTCATTATAAGGAATTTGTGCCTGTACATGATATAACTGGATTCTTTTTTTCCCCATTCAACACTACCTGGCCTTCTACCCCTTTTCCCCTCCTTATTTACAAAAACTTCATTTCCAGCTTTTCTTTCTTTTCTCATCATGTTTTTTTCTTTTCTCTTCCTTCCTTTTCCCCTTCTCCCTTCCTAGTTCTCCTTTCCATTTGAACATTAAGTCTGTTTTTTTATTTGGAGTATTCTTTTTCCTATGCTCACAGAGGGTGAGAGCCAAAATTGTGCTTCATCTTTCTTAGTGTCTCCACCATGACTTTTTCAAGAAAGTTTCTTTTTTTAATACTTAGCTGTTAGGCTTTCCGTGCTCTCCGGCAGGGTCCATATGGCATTGTTCCTGATTCCCATCGTAACTTAAAGGGAAACTTCACAATGTCCGGAGCCCTTGATGTCCTGCAAATGAAGGAGGAGAACGTCCTCAAGTTCCTTGTTGCAGGAACCCACTTAGGTGGCACCAACCTGGATTTCCAGATGGAGCAGTATATCTATAAAAGGAAAAGTGATGGAATCTACATCATAAATCTGAAACGGACTTGGGAGAAGCTCCTCCTGGCAGCTTGAGCCATAGTGGCCGTTGAAAACCCTGCTGACGTCAGCGTCATATCCTCCAGGAGCACCGGCCAGCGGGCTGTGCTGAAGTTTGCTGCTGCCACTGGAGCTATTCCTATTGCTGGCCGCTTTACTCCTGGAACTTTCACTAACCAGATCCAGGCAGCTTTCCGAGAGCCACGTCTTCCGGTGGTTACTGATCCCAGGGCTGACCATCAGCCCCTTACGGAGGCATCTTACGTCAATCTGCCAATCATTGCTCTGTGCAAAACAGATTCTCCTCTCTGCTATGTGGACATTGCCATCCTGTGCAACAATAAGGGAGCTCACTCTATGGGTCTGATATGGTGGATGCTGGCCTGGGAAGTGCTGCGCACGCATAGCAAGCACCATCTCCCGTGAACACCTGTGGGAAGTCATGCCTGATCTCTGCTTCTACCGGGATCCTGAAGAGATTGAAATAGAATAGCAGGCTGCTGCTGAAAAGGCTGTGACCAAGGAGGAATTTCAGGGAGAATGGACTGCACCAGCTCCAGAGTTCACTGCTGCTCAGCCTGAGGTCGCAGACTGGTCCGAGGGTGTGCAGGTGCCCTCTGTGCCCATTCAGCAGTTTCCTACTGAAGACTGGAGTGCTCAGCCAGCCACAGAAGATTGGTCTGCAGCCCCCACCGCTCAGGTCACTGAGTGTGTAGGAACCACCACCGAGTGGTCTTGAGCTGTTCTGCTGATGCTTCAGCAAAGTGGGAATGAGGCTGATGAAAAATAAAACAACTTCTAAGAAAAAAAAAAAAAAAAAAAAAAAGACTTAGCTGTTAGTTGGAAGACATATCAGACCCACAGAAAAGTTGGAAGAATAGTATAGTGAAAAATCTATACTTGTATTCACTAGCTGTTATCATTTTGTTATGTACTTTAGCACTATAGATATAGATATTTTCTTTCCCTTTTTCCCTCACTTTCTCTTTTCCTTCCTTCGTTTTCATTTCCTTTCCTCCATCTCTTTCTCTTGTCCTCTTTCCTCTCCTCCCTTCCAGCCATTTGAGGATTAGTCTCACTTTGCTACTTGGTACTTTATTTTTTTTCCCATAATTTTATTGAGAAATAGCAGTGAGAAATTTGTAGGACCGTTCCAGTTGAGAAATAGAAAATCAAATTGGTAGGACAGTTCCAATAATTAACACATTGCAAATTGCCTTCCTAGTGGTTGCTTGTTGTACAAGATGCAGAAATGATATCCTATTTACAAACACTATTACAACAAATCCCTCTATTCCTTTAAGTAAGAGAATGTAGTTTTATATCTATCCTAACCATTTTGAATACACAGATACAGAATGGACATTCATCTATATCCCCTTTTTTTTTGTTTAGTTCCATCATTTAAATATAGCTGTGTGCACTCAGCAAAATATTCCATAATAGTCCAGTAGTCCATAATATTATTGGATCTTCCACTTGACTGGCAATGTCAGAAGTTGTTGACCTGAGTCCCCTACAGCTCAACATAACAACATGGCTTTATTTCTTGTACTTTGTTTTTATACTTTTCTACTGGATGGTTAAGACCAAGGTAAAGCAAGACCTATGTAACAAGAATTGTAGCTTTTGGATCTGATAAGGT
>NW_004524683.1:1674866-1677545 GCF_000260255.1 Octodon degus | reverse complement strand
CATGCCCAGCTCCTAGGTTATATTCTTCAGAGCTATCTTCCAGTTTGGTATTGTTCTTTTCAGGAAACATTATTAAGAGCTGGCAAGATAGCTCAGCGGTCAGAAGCACCTGCTTAGGCAAGTTTAGGCAAAGCGAGCAGGGAATGCGGTTTGATCCCCAGTACCACATGCAGCACCAGCCCTGCCCCCAGGGTGGACTGAGCTGGCCACAAAAACAAAACAAAAAAAGAAACATAGTAGGAAACAAAAAGATAGATCCTTTGTAAATACAGAGGGCTCTAGAGATGGAGGGGGGAGGGAAAGTCAAGAGAATTAAGAATTAAGATGCGTTAAGTATGTGTACCAACTTCCCATGATGAATGCAATCGTAGTACATAGCAAACATATATAATAAATAATACCTAGAAAAAACTGTTCAAGAAAATATTAATCTGAATTGATTTCTTTTTATATGAATATAATAGGGTTAAATCTAAAAACTGAGAAATCAGTAACTGTAACTGATTTCTGTTACTGATTTCTCAGTTTTTAGATTTAACTTTGGAACAAAGAAGACAATGATAAGTATAGAATGTATGTTTATGAACTTTGTATTATCAGTCATTTTACGTTTGAGAACATACTGCCTTTTGTTCTCTTGAGTCATTTATAGTTCTACTTTTGGAGGCTTGTGTTCCTCCAGCTCTTCCTCAGGCATCCTAGATTTCATCCTTGGGGCTGAGTGTACATTTATGTAGTACAGTGATAGTGATAGATTTGATGGCACACCTGAAGCTGCCTTAAGCTTTTGGGTGGGCTTCTCACTGCAATTTGTTCCTTATTTTGTTTCCTTCCCTCCTTCCCTTCTTCCCTTTCCTCTTTTTCCTTTCTTTTGTGGCACTGGCTTCACATATGCTACCATAGGCAAGTGTCCTGCCACTGAACCACATCCCAGCCCCTCCCGCTGGAGTTGCAATCAACTCCATACTTTTCCATTGGCTGTATAAGGTCCTTTATTATTTAGCCCATAGAGGTTACTGACTTCATCTTATACTATTTCTTATTTTATTTAAGCTACATTGATCATCTTTTTGCTTTTGAACCCATCACAGTAATTTCTAATTTGTAGCTTCTACACCTACTCTTCCGTGACTGGATTACTATTTTGGATCCTAAATGGCTGATTTCTTCTCTTTCGTGGGGTCTATTTTTAGATGTTTTCTACTCAGAGGCTTCTCTGACCCTTTTGGCTAAAGAAGTTTCCTGTCCTCTGGCCCCCTTAATCTATCACATGACATTGTTTTATTTTTTTGAAAGTGCTTCTCTCTGATTTTACTTACTGAAATTATCTACTTCTATAGAATGAAAGCTTCATGAGTGCAAGGTTTTCATCTTTATGGTTCAATTCTGTGTATTCATCCTTAAAACAAACCACCTGACATATCAGAGAGATTAATTAAAAAATTGTGGGTTGAAGGAACTAATTAGATGATGTGATATTGCTAGGAAATGTTTTTTTTTTTTTTTTTTTGTTTTATCAGTCAGTAGAAAAACACCAGGACACAAGAAGCCCTGAGAGAATACTTCTGTTATTAAAAGTTTTGTAATTATTATTCCTTAGAGACATCCAGAAATACCTATCACTCTACCCTCAACTCTGCAGTGGCTCCCAGAAAAGATGATAGTTTATACAAGTCTTGTTCCACAGTCTCTGATTACAAACAATATTATAACATGTGGCTAATTATTATTATATGTATATTTGTATTAGAACAATAATAGTTATAATTTTTCAAAACACATTGTATGGCTAGTACTGTTAGGCATTTTACATATATTCTATCATTTCTGTCATACAACTCTGCAATTTAATACAGTTCTCCACATTTTGCATATATTGATGTTCATAGAGGTTAAGTAACTTGTCTAAATTCATACTGACTGTTCAAACTAATATTCAAACCCATATCTCTGACTCCAAAATCTGCACTTTTTTATTTTTAAAATATCACACTGCTTTCTTGATATAGGGATTGTTTTGTCTCAAAAAATCTGGCCCAGATCTTTAGAGACAAGTTAATTGTGCAGCCAGACTTGGTTGACACTGTGGCAAAAGCACTACTCCTAAATTGCTGAATATACTACTTTAAAATGTAGATGTTGGGGGGCCGGGGAGATGGTTCAGTAGAATAAGTACTTCCCAGGCAAGCACAAGGGCCTGAGTTCAATCCCCGTTTCCGCAAAAAAAAAAAAAAAAAAAAGTAGATTTTGAAATGCAGGATGTCAAATACTATGTCATAAATCCAAAAGGCAGGGGATTGTATTAGCAAAAGTAGACCCTAGGTCATTACAAAAATCTCTGAAGGGACTGAGGAGATAGCTCAGTTATCTAAGCACCTGCTTGGCAAGCACAAGGCTCCAAGTTCAATCCCCAGTACTGCATGTCATGCTGGCCTTGGAACCCTGGGCCTGCTGTGGCACATGCCTGTAATCCTAGTGCTGGGGAGGCTAAATGAGGAGGATCACTATGAGTCTGAACTGTGTAGCGAGACCCTGTATCAACAATAACAACAAAAAATAATCTGAAGTTTCAGAGGGATAAGTTTCCCTGACAGTCTTTCTGATTCAGGCAGGGCTGGTGTGCACGTGGTGTTTGACTGTTGCTGTGGCCTGGGTAGGATGTACACCCTGGAAGGTCAA
>NW_004524683.1:1665983-1674766 GCF_000260255.1 Octodon degus | reverse complement strand
GCGGGAGAGGTGTGAGGTTCGAACTCCAGCAACCTGAGGCTGACAGCTTTGTGGAAGCAGCCACTTAAAGGCCTGAGCTAGGGCCAGGCCCCCTAGTTTCAGATTTTTGAGGAAGCTCCATGCTGATTTCATATTGGTTGTACCAATTTCCACTCCCACCAATAGTGCAAAAGGATACTTTTTCTCAGCATTTGTTACTGGTTGATTTCTTGTTACTGGCCATTCTTTCTGGAGTGAAATGGAAGCTCAGTGTTATTTCAGTTTGAATTTTGCACATATTTTCATATATTTATTTGCTATTTGTACTTTTTATCTGAGAAATATGTATTCATCTCAGATGCCCATTTTTGGACGGGTCTTTAAATTTGGAAGGCCCTGGTTTTTTGAGTTCTTTATATATTCTAGATATTAATCCTTTGTCTGAAGAACAGCTAACAAAAGTATTTTCCCACACTGTGAGTTGTCTTCTGATTTGGTTAATGGTTTCTGTTGTTCCTGTGCAAAAACTTTTATGATAAGACTAAAGTTGTTGATTCTTTGTAATATATCCTGTGTGGTTGGGTTTTTATTCATAAAGTCTTTGTCTACACTCATGTCTTCAAGAGTTTTACCAATTCTATCTTCCAGCAGATTTAGTGTTTTTAATATTTAGATATTTGATTCATTTTTTATTTTAGTTTACTGCATGGTGATAAGTCTGGTCTATCTAGGTTTAATCTTTGGCATGTGGAAAAACCAGTTTTGCTGGCTCCATTGGTAGAGGCTGTCTTCTATTGAAATTGTTTGTTCCCTATGTCAAAAATAAGAAGGCTAATTGTCTAGGATCTGTTTTTGCATCTTCTATTTTGTTCCGTGGATTCTTGGGTCTGTTTTATGCTGTTTTTATCATAGAAGCCTTTTAGTATAATTTCAAGTTGGTAATTGTGATGCCATTTGCCTTGCCTTTGTTGCCCAGAATTGCTTTTCTATTTTAGGTATCTTCTGGTTCCAAATGAATTTTAAGACTGTTTTCTCTAGTTCTGTGAGGTATGATATTTATATTTTGATTAGGATTCTATATAGGTTTTGGAAGTATGGCAATTTTCACTGTATTGATGCTGCCTATCCAAGAATAGGGGCTATCTTTCCATTTTCTGATATCCTCTTCAATCTTTTTTTTTTTTTCCAGAGTACTGTGGTTTTCAAAGCAAAGGTCTTTACTTTCTTTGATAGACTGATTCCTAAGTATTTTATTTTTCTTGATGTTATTGTGAAAGGTGGTGTTTCCCTTTCTCTCTTAGTGAGTTTGTTATTTGTGTACAGGGATGCTATTTATTTTTGTGTGATTTTTCACTCTGTATCCTGCTTCCCAAATTCCCTGTATTCCCAAATTCATTTCTGGAAGCATGCATTATTACCCTGATACTGAAAGCAAAGAAGAATAAATATAGTCATTAAATAAATTTAAGTTGAATTCAAACACCTATAATATTTAGATGCCAATAGAATATTCACCTCTGACAGAACAAAATAAATAAAATAAAAATTTTTTGGAAAGATCAGTTTTTATTTATATATACAAAATAGTTAGCATAAATTTACAGCTACTTTTGCTTAACTCAATGAGAAGAAAGAGGTGTACTAACAGTGTTTGGACAGAATATCCTGTCTGCTTCTTGTACTATGGATAATCACTAAGAAGATAACAATGTACAGTGTATTGAGTATCAAAACTGTCCTATTAATCAGCTGTGAAACTCTCATTCATATTTCTTTCTCAATAAATAAATAATAAATAAATTTAGTCATTAAATCTAGAGGTTTTTGGTGAGGTTATTGGGGTCTTCTGTAGAGTATCATGTCACCAACAAATAATGATAATTTAACTTCCTTTCTGATCCTTACTCCTTTTCTTTCTCTTGTCTTCTTGTTCTGGCTAAAGTTTTCAGAACTATATTGAATAATAAAGGGTGGTGACACTGGCCATCCTTGTCTTGTTCCTGATTTTAGAGTGAAGACTTTCAATTTTTGTCCATTTAGGATGGAGTTGGCTGTTGGTTTGTAGTAGGTAGCTTTAATCAGATTGAGATAAGGACTATTGGTTCCAGTTTTCTTTAGCGTTTCATCAATCAGTGGGGTGCTGTACTTTGTCAAATGCTTTGATTTGATTTCATCCGTTTTTATTCCTAATTATACGGGTTTGAGTCTTTTCTTTCCTCTTATTGATAAGGCTGGATAAAGGTTCATCTATTTTATTTAATCTTTTAAAGAACAAACTCTTTGATTCATTGATTTTTTTTCCTCCATTCCGTTAATCTTCTGATCTTTATAATTTCCTCCCTCATGTGAGATTTGGCCTTAATTCTTTTTCTAGAAGCTTGCAGTTAAACAGTAAGTTGTTTATTTGAACTTGCTCTGTTTTCCTGATATGGATATGCACTGCTATAAATTTTCCTCTTAGGACTGCTTTTTTTTTTTTTTTTTTTTGCAAAACCAGGGATTGAACTCATGCCCTTGAGCTTGCCAGGGAAGCGCTTATTCTACTGAGCCATCTCCCAGGACTGCTTTCATTGTGGCCATAAGTTCCACTATGTTGTATGGGCATTATCATTTAATTGTAGAGATTGTCTTAATTTCTACTTTAATTTCATCTGTGAGCCATTGGTTATTCATGAGGGTGATATTTAATTTCCCTGGTAAGATGGCTCAGTGGTCTAAAGCACCTACTTAAAACAGGCTAAGCTAAGCAAAGCACAGGGACCGTGGTTCAATCCCCCAGCACCACATGCCAGCCAGCCCCGCCCCTGGTGGGCTGAGCTGGCCACACACACACAAAATAAATAAATAAATAAATAAAATTAAAAAAAATAATTTCCATGTGTTTATTAATTTCTTGTGGTTTCTTTTGCTATTTATTTCCAGTTTTCATTGGACTATGGTCTGATAATATGCATGGGTCAACTTCAGTTCTTTTTCATTTACTTAAGCATGTTCTATGAGCTAATATGTGGTCTTCATAATAGCTGAGAAGAATGTATATTCTAACGTATGTAGAACATTCTGTAGACATTTGCTAAGTCCATTTGTTCAAAAGATTGGTTTAGTTCTAATATTTCATTGTTGATTTTTGGTCTACTTGATCTGTCTGTTTGTGACAGTGGGGTATTGAAATCCCCAAATATAATTGTATTAGTGCTCATGTGATTTTTCTTGTCCATTAATATTTGTTTTATGTGGTTGAGTGTGTTGGAATTTGTTGCATAAATATTTATGATTGTTATCTCTTCCTCTCTCCCTTACAAGGATATAGTGAGTGATCTTTTTTTGTCCTTCTTAATCAGTTTTGTCTTGAAACTCACTTTGTGTGCAAATAGAAGAGTCACCTCTGCTTTTTTCCAGGTTCCTGTCACAAGTATTATTATTTTCCATCCTATAACTTTCAATCTGTGAATTTCTGTTTGGGCTAAATGTGTTTCTTAATCTATGAATTTGTTTCTTTTGATTGGTGAATTGAAACCATATAGTTATATAGCTATAATTCCTTGTCTTGTTATTTTCCTTTTATTAGCTCTTCTTCTTGCCCTTTAATTGTTTGTTTTGCCTGGTGGATTCCCAGTTGGGGTTCATTGAATTGTAGTTCTTGTTATCTGTTTCTAGAATGTTCTTCAGAATATTTTTTAGTGCTTATTTGGTGTTAATGAATTGCTTCAGATGTTCTTTGTCATGGAAGCATTTCTTCATCAGTTTTGATAGTTTTATGTGGTACATTGATTTGGCTAGAGGTTGTTTCTTTTAGGGCTTGAAATACTTCACTCCAAGCTCTCCTTGGCTTGGGAATTTATGTTGAAAAGTCAACTGTGATTCTGATGGACTTTCTGTTATAGATGACTTGTTTCTTTTCTCTATGGCTTTTAATATTTTACTCTTGTGTGGAATTTCTCGAATATTGGCTATCATATGCTTTGGTTTAATTTTTTTCTGATCATGAATAATTGGAGTTCTGTTTATCTTGCTTATCTATATGTCAAATTCTTTTTCCATGCTTTAGAAATTTTCTGCCATTACTTCCATGAGCAGGTTTTTATGTCCTTTGTGCTATCTTCTGATTTATCATTGATTCCTGTCACTCTTTTTTAATATTTACTAAGTTTATTGGTACAGTTTAGATATACATAACAATCACATTCATCTTAAGGAACTTGTACCTGTATATAGTATGTCTCCGTTCCTGGTTGTTTTTTTTTTTTTCCTCTTATTCTCCTCCCCTCCCCTATACCTCTTCCTCTCCTGTTTTACAAAGCTTTGTTCCATTTTATCCCCTCTCCCTCAACTATACTTTTAAAAATTTCTTTCTATTTCACAAATATCATATACATTGTGGTTCATATTTATACCTTTAGCTTCTCTTACCAGAGAAATGATGCAATATTTATACTTTATGCTTCTTTGTGTAACCTTGCAGCTGTTGGGTTGATTTTTCATGGTCCTTTTTTTTTTTTCTTGGCAGAACTGGGTATTGAACTCAGGCCCTTGCGCTTGCCAGGCAAGTGCTTATTCTACTGAGTCATCTCCCTGGCCCAATCCTTTGTTATTTTTAAGATGTCAGTTTTTTTGATGAACACTAAATGTAAACCTATCTTCTAGATCTGATATTGTTGCCTCACATTGGTTCATTTTACTGCTATATTTTCAATAGAATTTTAAATTTCTTTTAATTTATATCTGTTTGAATCTGTGTCATGTGGGGGAGATGGCTCAGTGGAATAAGTGTTTCCCTGGCAAGCGCAAGGGCCTGAGCTCAATCTCCGGTTCCGAAAAAAAAAAAAAAAAAAAAAAAAGAATCTGTGTCATGAAATCCAATTCTTTTTTTGTTTTGTCCAGTTCTTTTCTATGTTAGGCATTCATAATTTTCATCACTTTAAGTGCCTCTATTTTTTTTTAAATCTGTGTCTACTCTAGATCTACAATTTATAATCTCCTTCATTATAGTTATTATCTCTTTAGTTATCTGTGAAATCATTTCTGATTTGCTTTTTGGATAGCTTCACTTATTTACTTTGTTAGCATTTCAGAAAGTTTAGCTAGGTTGCTTTTGATGTCTTCCACTTCAATGCTCCCTGGATTTGGCTAGGGTGATCTGAAGGTCTGAGACTGCATCTTGTTTCTGTGTCTTCTCATTCTGTGTTTTTCCAAATTAATTTGTGTTCTGTGTTGATACATGTAAATTGCTTATGGTAGGTAGCTTTGTTACTAGTTTTGAATCCTCATTAGGAAATGACTGCTTTTTAGATATTTCTTCTAGGTATAATTAATTTTTGCTTGTATCCCAAGATCCTACATCTTCAATTTTTTAGGAATGGAAAGCTGCTGCCTATTTGACATAGCACCAAGTTCTTTGGTGCTGGACAACAGTGTTGTTTATGACCTCCAGACATATTGGTATTGGTATACTAGGAAGAACAACTGATCACAACTATATTACCTTGGCTAAGGTAGTAACAGCATCACGTATAGTGCAGAAAATGACAAACTATAGTAACTGTTAAGTTGCCTCTTTAAACTGTGAGTACAAGATTTATAGTTATATAACAAAACCTAAAATCAGAAAATTATATATAATAAGTATCCCCTTAATAGAGGAATTTTACCCTCAGGGGGAAAAAATTAAATGACCTAGTAGGAAAAAAATGGAGAAATAATAGAAGAGAAAGAGGTTTAAAACAGGACTGGATCATAAGGGAAGATTACCCAAGCTTTGGAAAACTGGTGAAGACAGGAGGGAGAGAAAGAAAGAAAAGACAAAAACAAGACCTAAATATAACCAAACAAAGAACAGTGTTCACCCCCAAAACACAATCAAGTGAAAAGAAAGAAAAACAAAAACCCAAGAGCAAGGGGGCAGGGGTGTTGTTCTATGATTTCAAGCTGGTGGTTATCTTCTGGGATCTACAGTTTTGTGGTAGTGTCCTCAGTTCAGAGTATGTCTCCACTGTCTCAGGTAGACAAAGGCAGACAGAGCCCCAATCCATCCCAGATGATCCCTCCCTAAAATGCCACCAGGCCATGCTCCCTCTCCAGGGGACGCTTAAACTGGAGTCACCAGCCATCGTAATTCACAGAATCTACTGCTCCATTCTACTAGCTCATTTCTCTGTGGAGTGTTCTGGCATCACCTGCAGTGGAGGTCTCTGGGGTCATCTGCCTTCACTCTGTCTATAGATTTGAGCTTTTTTTCTCATGTCTCAAACCAGGAGTCAGGGGAGAAAGTGAGGATCACTATGTCCTCTTTCGCACTGAGGTCTTTGTCCTCATTTTCCCTGTGAACTTCAATTCTCCTTTCAGATTCTTCCTGGGTCCCAGGGATCAACCTCCTTCCTTTTCTTCAAGTTGCTATAGTCTAGTGTCTATATTTCAAATCTCAGAGAGGCTGACACTCAACTGCTTACTATTCTGCCATCTTTCTCTATGCCTACACTTAAGAAGCTTGAGTCAGGTACTTTGACAATCATCCTTTTAACTCAGAGTGAGGTGATTAGTAACTTAAACATGGCAGTGATATTCTGTTAAATTTATAGTTGCTGTCATACTCAAGAGTAGAGAATGAAACAAGGCATGGACACTCTTAATAGCCAGAGAGAATTCTGCCTACTACACACTATTTCCATTTTTTTCTTAAACTTGACAAATTTTAGCATACTTTATCTATTCATTTAATATCTTCACCCATCTTTCTATTTTGTCAATATTTTATTATGCCTTTGTAAAAATTATTTTATGTCATTTTCAATTATATACTCTATCAATATTAATAAAAATCAACATCAATAGTTTGATCAAAATCATTAATTATATTTCCCATCATATTTTTTCCATTCTTGTTGTTTTCAGTATCCTGTGTTTCTGTTTGACTTGCTTCTCCATTTTTTTGAATTCTCATAATGGATGTCTATGGGCAATAAGTTCTTTTTGTCTGTGTCTGAGTTATTTTTCTCTGTGGTGCTGGGGATCGAACTCAGGGCATACAAACAAGCCTTGTGCTTACTAGGCAAGTGCTGCACAAATGAGCTATATCCATTGTCCCTGAATTTATTTATTTTATTTTATTTTTATTTTTATTTTTTTGACAGAACCTGGGACTGAACTCAGGCCCTTATGCTTGCCAGGGAAGCGCTTATTCCACTGAGCCATCTCCCTGGCCCCCCTTGTCCCTGAATTTAAAAAAATAATTTCTAGTTGATTATAAGTTGGTTGGTTATAAAATTCTAGGATAATGTAGTTACTCCCTCCCTCCCTTTCTCTTATTTCTTCCTTTTACTTCACCTTAGCAAGTACAATACTTTTATAACATCACTGTATTATCTTCTAACACGTGTTACAATCTGATTGCTTTTGTTTTTGTTGTGTTTTGTAGGGCTGGGCATGGTCTTTTATATGCTAAGCATGCACTATACTACTGCACTGTGTACTTGGCTCCTGTCCTTTTTGGGGGTAAATTTTGGATCTTTCTCCTTATCCTTGATTTGTCTGCAAGTCTATTACCAGATTAGTAGCTTTTTATTCAGGTTTATTGATGTATAATTTATATAGAGTAAAAATTACCTTCTAAAATACATAGTTCAAGGGCCAGGGAGATAGCTCAGTATAATAAGTGCTTGCCTGGTAAGCACAGGATCCTGAGTTCACTTCCCAGTACCACAAAACAAACAAATAAAATACATAGTTCTGTGAATCTAGACAAACAGTCAGTAACCCCCCAATCAAGATATATGTGTAGTATGTCCATCATCTCTAAACCTTGCCTTGTGCCCTTTTGCATTCAAACTATTAACCTCCCTTTCTCTTAATTTCTGCTCCTATGGTTTTTTTGTTTTTTGGAAAGTCATAAAGTGGTATTTACACTTAGGTATTTGGCTTATTTCAGTTAGTATTTGAGAGTTTATCCATATGATTATATGTATCATTAGTTTCTTTTATTCCTATATAGTATTCCGCTGTAAAAATAGATGTGCAATTTGTTTATCCATTCGTTTACAGGGTATGACAAATGTCAAGTTCCAGTTCTGATAGGTCCTTGCTAACACTTTGTTGTTGTTTTGCTTTCCTAATGTGTATATAGTGCTATCTCATTGTAGTTTTAGTTTGTATTCCCTAGTAATTCATAATAATGAACAACTTTTTGTTTATTTTCTATCTCATCTTAGTCACATTGTGTTTCATTGCTGTATCAAAATAACTGGCACAGCTACTTATGAAGAAAATTAAGTTTATTTAGCTTACAGTTTTGAATGTTCAAGGACATGAGGTCTGTTTTGGCTCAGTTTTGGTAAGGGGTCTGGGACGATAGTAAATGGCAATAGCAAGAATATCAGAGAAGTTAGTTATAGATATTCTGAAAATATCCAAGAAACAGAGCTAGGTGAGCCCAGGCTTTTCTGCTTTTATAATAACTCCTTGAGTACTCCCTGCATCCTTTCAGTGAACAGGACTCTCAGGTACTTCCACTAGGCCCCGCCTCTTAACAGTGTAACAGTATCTTCCATTACAACCAGCCTTCTCTCATAGGGATACTTGGGGACATCTAGACCATAGCTCCATCTATCTCTTCTTTTTTAAAAAAATATATGTTATTGTTTTATTTATTCATAGCAGAAATACTTAATGAAGAATATACAATGTGTCAGGCACTAGATGACATCAAAGTGATTATACATTATACATTTAAGCATTTATTTGTATTTTTTTTGACATCAGTTATTTTTATTTTAAAGAAAAAAAAATAAAAACAATGGTACAAAATCTCAAAA
>NW_004524683.1:1651963-1659963 GCF_000260255.1 Octodon degus | reverse complement strand
GATCTTACTGTTCACATACATTCCCATTTCATTAAAAAGATTTTAAGACCCATAACCACCACTCTAGTTTTCAGGAAAAGTGAACATTGACTTTGTGGATGCAGTTTTCTTATTTGTTATTAGTGCTTTTAGGGCTATCAGAGGAAGCTTTTAGCCAAGGTTGGTGGTGTGGTGGTACACACATGTAATCCTGGTGCTTTTTTTTTTTTTAATGTATTCGGTACAGTGTCCCACTACAAAACTCAGACTCATAGTGAACCTCTGCTTTTCAGCCTCCCCAGTCCCGGGTTTACAGGCATGCATCACCATACCCATACTCATTCACGGGCTCAGTGCACCCAGAGGCAGGGCGGTGCAGCATGTGGTGCCAGGGATCGAACCCCAGTCCCTGCACTTGCCTAAACAGGTGCTTAGTCCACTGAGCAATGTCGCTGGCCTGGTTTTTTGTTTTGTTTTGTTTTGTTTTGTTTTTGTTTTTTGTTTTTATCCTGGCATTTTTAGATGGCTGAGCCAGGAGGACTGCAAGTCTGAGCCAGCCTGGGCAACTTAGCTATACATTAGGGTCTACCTCAAAAAATTTTTACAGGAGACTAAGCACTTGCTTAGGTAAGCACAGGGGTCAGGGTTTGATCCCTGACACTTCATGCTGCACCAGCCCCACCTTCCCGGGAGCACTGAGCCAGCAATGGAGTCAGGGAGTGGTGGCGTACACCTGTAATCCTGGCACTAGGGAGGTAGAAATCAGGTGGATCACTACGAGTCCAAGCTATACATAGTGAGACCCTGCGCCGCGTACACACACATGCACACACACACACACACACACACACACACACACAAAACCTTTAAAAAACTGTTTTTAGAGGAGTGGGAATGTAGCTCAGTGCAAAGGCGCTGGGTTCAGTTCCCACTACCACAATGACAAGAAGAAAAGGGAACATGTATAATGAACATATTTGTTCTGCTGAGCAGCTCTTGTCAGGAAACTCTTGTAATTATAAACTGTCTCCTTAATGAAGGCTTGATACATTTGTTGCCATTTTATTCTCAAAATTATTTAAATTAGAATCTGCCTAATAAATAACATTTTTAATTCAGAGAAAAAAATTGCCTAATATGGATTTATTGTTTTGTTGCTTTATTTGTGAGACAGGGTTTTGCTATGTTCCCCAGGATAGCTTCAAACTTCCATTCCTCCCCACTCAGTCCTCTGAGTAACTGGAATTGCAAGCATGTGCAACCCCACCAGCTCTAATATGGATTTTTTTTTTGGTTGGGGGGACTGCTCACCCCACCCTGAGGGCAGGTCTGGCATGGCTTGTGGTGCTGGGGATGGAACCACAGACCTCTATGCCTGCCTAAGCTTGCCTAAGCAGGTGCTTTAGACCACTGAGCTACCTCACTGGCCCTCTAACAGCCCTAAATTGTAGGTCTATATTTCATATTTGCCTCAACCAAAATTACACATTCTATCCATGGTACTAAGTTTTCCAAAAATCCTCTTATTTCCTTACTGTCTCGTAGCTCTACTTATTGCCTTAAATTTTTATGCTCATTAGATAACTGTTTACCCAGCCAATATAAGGTTTGTGAAAGCAGGCACCTAGTTTGGACATTTATTTTAGACCTTTAAAAAAAATTTTTTTTTTGCAGTACCAGGAATTGAACTTGCACTTGCCAGGCAGGTACTTGTGCCTCTAACTTATATTTCCAGCCCCTATTTGAGACCTTTGAGCCAGTAATTCTTAGCCTGACACCACTAATGTAGTTCATATTGTAAAGCAGTACAGTTTAAGGAAGACATCGATATTTTGGGATGTTAACTGTGTCAGTCTCTACATTGTGATAATACAAATTATTTTGTGCTTACCAGAAGTCCTGATAAAATGGGAAGGCATACTTTCATTTAATAAATGCCCTTCATTGAAAAAAGAACTTCATAAACATAGACTTTTCATAGTGCAAGATTGGGAATTGGTATGTGGTAATGTCCAGTCTAGTTTTGGTTAATAATGAGTATTGAAAATATGATTGACTTGTTGATAAAAAATAGTGAACCTTTTCATTTTAGGGAATGTTGTGGGCAGCTTGGGACATTCCTTCTTCAGTCAGAGTTTCCTTGGCAGTAAAGAACATGGTGGATTCTTGTATGTAACATCTACCTACCAGTCACTGCAAGACCTGGTACTCCCAACCCCACCTTATTTGTTTGGGGTTCTCATCCAGAAATGGGAAACTCCTTGGGCTAAAGTGTTTCCCATTCGACTAATGTTGAGACTTGGAGCTGAATATCGACGTAAGTAGTAAAAAAACACTTTATTTGTACAGCACCTGCCTGGTAAGTGCAAGGTCCTGAGTTTGATTTCTGGTCCAAAAAATAGGAAAAAAAAACCCTCACCTTATTCTATGATCAAGGTATTGTAACTAAATAAAGCTTGGATCCTCTGTCTGGTAATATATTCAGCAGAATGAAATAGCTAGGCTTAATCTGACCAGCAGCCACTTAAAAGGGAAAGGTCTGAAAATATCAAATGAAATTGATATTTTATAGTTCATTGATGAAAAAAATGTCAAAAATTTTTTTGAGAAAAATTAATTTAAACTTAACAAGTAACTTTATATTGTATTTATAGTATGTCGTGAGCATATTTATTATCACTTGGTTGAAAATAGCTATGAGGAATATTTTACTGAACAGTTCATTCAAACCAGTGATAGGGAGACCGTTCTCAGTAAGGTATACCACTGAAGGAGGCTTCTTAGCCCATGATTGTAGCAAGAAAATTACAAGTTATGGTGGTAATTTAAAAAAAATTAAGTGAAAATTTTATTTTTAACTTTATGTGTTCACCTGATTAGAAATTCTATGATCCGGGAATCATTTGAGTAAGGTTCTCAGCTCTGCCACTTACTACCTCTGTAAGTTGGGGCAAGTACAATAGCTGATTGTCAGTTTCTTAACTCAATTTCTTTGAAATGAGTTTCTTTTAAATGAGATTTAATGAGACTAAATGAGGTTTTAATGCTTGCCTAGTCTTTGTTTTTGCTTTTGGTACTGAAAATCGAACTCTGGACATTGTGCTTGCTAGTCAGGCATGGCATTGCCTTATATTTTAGATTATATATTAAAAAGAACAAATGAAGTTGTGAAACTTTATAAACAGTAGTACAGCATGTGTTCTCTGCAAGTCAGTTTTCTTCTTTCATTTCTTCATTCAGTAAGAATTTGAGCAAAGGTTATTGTGTGTCATGAATCCTGGAAGTTTAGAAATGGCTGACATGGTTGTATTCTCTTGGGAATCTTTGTATCTAGAAATTGTATTGTATTAAAACTCATGCTTAATGTTAAGTTTTTTGAGAACCTTAGGTAGGAAATATTTCTTGGATGAAGGTGCCTCTGGATGAAACTCTGAAGGAGACAACCAGATCAGCTAAGAGAAGCAGAGAAAGGGACAGGTTGATGCAGAAGAAGCAACATATGCATTTTGGTGTCTTATGCTGGGATTTCAAACCATAAAGTTTGAGGAATGAGCCAGCTAATATTGTCACCTGGTATTTGGGTCTTTAAGGAGAGTTCTCATTAGAAGTTCTCTTAAACTGTTGGAGCATAGAAAAATTGAGAGATACACTGTCTGATCAAATACATGGTGAATGTCTAAATTTTAAAAATATTTACTATAGTAAAAAGTATACACTATTCCTCAGAACACTACCCCTTGTTTCAAACACATTTATGCTGTCATTTTTGCCACTTTCTGAAGCAATTTTGGAAATCCTTGTTCATGTCTTTAGTTGCTCTATCCCAAGTACCTTGATGATCTGAATCAATTAAAAAAATTACCTTTCAGGTTATTTTGACTTTAAGGAGGAGCCAGAAGTCACATAGTACCAGATCCACTAAATAAGGTAGATGAAGCCACAGTATTTTTGCAAGCCAGCATTCCAGTAGATGGCACTCAGCAACAGGGTTCACTTTGTTTTTTTAAATTCCACCTTGTAAAGATACTCAAAAGAGTATTATTTCCAGAACTTCTGTACTAAGTGTCTGGAACAATGAAATAAGTGTGTCTGAAGTAAGGGAGAGTAATTTGAGGGGCACTAATAGCAAACTCTTTTATTGCAGTTATTAAAAAAATTTAAATAATCACTGTATATTTATATCACATAGTATATTTGGTTCCTAGATTGTATCAGTCCAGTTTGAAGATTACTGTATGAGACCTTGTAGATCTTATTTTCTTTTCTGTGGTACAGGGGATTAAACCCAGGAACCCACTGCCATTGAGCTACATCCTCTCAGTGAGCTACTTATTTATTAAGTGGACCCTCAAGTTATGACTAGCCTGATATACTAACAACTTGTGTTGTGACTGGAATTTTAGTTTTAACTTATGACCGAAGTCTTCAGTCATGACCCAAATGCTAGTTGCTTGTGCTTCCAGATGGTCTCAGATACAAATTTAACCCTAACAGAGTTCTGGAAGAAACATTACAACATCCTTTCCCATATGGGGCTAATTGAGAAATCTTGGACCAGTGTCTCTCTAAGGACATTGAGATCTGCCTGTATACAGGGTGGAGTCTTTGAAGGCTATAAAGAGGAACTCAAGCCTTCAATTGAGAGCTTGAGTTACATCTGGCCCTCAGGAATGAATTGATTGAATTTGTAAGTTAGTGGTCCACATTATTTCTTTTTTGGGGGGATAGGGTCTTGTTGTGTAGTTTAGGCTAACTTTGAATTTATAGCAATTCTCCTGCCTTAGCCTCCCAAGTGCTGAAATTATAGGTATGTATCACCATTCCTAGATTGTGGGTTATTTTTGAAAAAGCTGTATCAAAAAGTTTATTCTGGTCATCAGAAGACTTCTATTGTCTTAGAAATTCTCTCTACCATGCTAAAAACTTACTATGTTCCACATGTGGTATGTCCTAATGAGCCATTGCAATTACATTTTGGAAATTGTATTAGCCATAATATCTTTTTCCCAGAATTTTAAGCTGATAAACTTAGGTTGATCATTTCCATCTCTCTAGTTTATCCTTGCCCGCTGTTCAGTGTGCGATTTCGGAAGCCATTGTTTGGAGAGACGGGGCATACCATCATGAATCTTCTTGCAGTAAGTTGGAAATTATTATTATTATTGTTGTTATTATCATTTTACTGGAGTTTGTATGGGAGAAAGAAGAAAGGGCTTAATTTTTTTTTAATTTTTTATTTTTTGGCAGAACTGGGGATTGAACTCAGGCCTTTGCGCTTGCCAGGGAAGCGCTTATTCCACTGAGCCATCTCCCTGGCCCCTTAATTATTTCCTTGATTGCCCTATTCCTGCTACTTCAGGCAGGTAAAGATTTATCCTGGAAAAAAAAAAGATTTATCCTGGAAGAAAGAATAGAATATATGTATTATATGAAAAATGTATGAAACTTTAGGATAAAATACAGGATTCCAGTTTTGGTTATATACACTTATTATGTAAGTGACCTTGCAAGATTATTATGAAGATTAGAAGTAACATATAAATGCAACACCTAACTTTTTTGCCTTGTTTTTCTTTTAAGATTGGTATGCTCTGTACCTAAATAACTTATTCAGCCAAAGATTGGTCAGAGGTTGTACTCAAGTTCCTTATGTTAGTAAGGCTCTTACTCTGAGCTAATAGATCTGTATGTAGGCTAGGATATAAATTTCATTATTGTCTTTAGCTCTCTTGTGTCTCCTTAGTAAATCTATAGGGTCTGATTCGTTTGGACAAAATCTGTGCTACAGGTGTGCACAGACTGAGGTCAGTCTTGGATATTTGGAGTTTATGAAGCTCCTATTGTTGCCTTACCTCCCAGAACTCCATATTAAACTCTTACTGTCTACACACACATTTCTTATCCCAAACAACCTGGTGACCTTGGGCTAACACACTATTGGCCACTGGGATTACTACATTTTAATATTTATTTATTTATTTATTGCGTGTGTGGGTGTGTGGGTGTGGCCAGCTCAGCCCACCAGGGGGGCAGGGCTGGCTGGCATGTGGTGCTGGGGGATTGAACCACGGTCCCTGTGTTTTTGCTTAGCTTAGCTTGTACTAAGTAGATGCTTTAGACCACTGAGCCATCTCACCAGCCCCATGGGATTACTACATTTTACAGTACTCCAAATCAAGTAAACTCTTTCAGGTACTGAAATAGGTGGTTTTTTTTTTTTTTTTTGTTATGTTTTTTCAGGCTGACCTTGAACTTATTATATAGCCTGGTCTAAGCAGTGTTAATTGTGGAAAAGCAAAATAAACTTTCAAGTACCTGTTTAATGTTGGGTATAAAGGATAGCTCTTTGGCTTATATCCTTGTAAGACTTTTTAGTCTAGAGAGTTAGAACATACATAGTAGGGCTTTTATTATATATTTCTTAATTATTAGAATAAATGGAATTTTTTAATATTGCCATTCTATTTGTGCTAGTTTTAATATTATAAATAAAATTGTAGGGGCTGGTGAGATGGCTCAGTGGTCTGGAGCACCTACTTAGAGCAAGTTTAGCAAATCACAGGGACCATGGTTCAATCCCCCAGTACCACATGCCAGCCAGTCCTGCCCCCTGGTGGGCTGAGCTGGCCCCCCCCCACACACACACAAGTAAATAAATAAAATTAAAAAAAAATTGTATCAGTTATGACTTTTTATTATGATTTCAATTTGCTTTTGTGCAGGACTTCAGAAATTACCAGTATACCTTGCCAGTAGTTCAAGGTTTGGTGGTTGACATGGAAGTTCGGAAAACAAGCATCAAAATTCCCAGCAACAGATACAATGAGGTAAGATTTAGCAAGAAGGCATATTTTTCATTGTTGATAAACATGAATGAAGGTGAAAATTGTGTAACTCCTTTAAGTTTTACTTTTAATTGACAGTGAAATCAGTTCATAACATTCTATAGCTTGCTTTAGTTATGGACAACTTTATTACAGAAAGGCAGTACATTAAATTCATGGCTTAGTCATTGATTATGTTGTTTGACTTTTGATGCTATATATGATGGTCAGTGATACATTTACATTTTGATAAAGTATAAAATTAGAAGAAACTGTAATGTAAGTGACTTAAGTCTTTTCCTCTCATCATAAATATATATGACTCATTAATATTTAAGCACAGCTCAGCTTAACTTGCAAAATATCTTTTAATTAGGCTCCAAAAGCAAATCACTGCATTTGAATTAAGCTCTATTTTATAATTGAATGAATAATTGGGTGAATTTGTACATACTATATATCCGTTAACGGAATCATATGAAGTGTTTTTTGTATATGAAGTTTTTCTTGTATTTATGAATATGTATGTTAAAATCAGTTCTAAAATGTCCAGTTGTAATCATTGGGGTCAGTTTTTTTTATATTTGGTTTTTTGTCGTCCTGGGGATTAAATCCAGAGGTTTACACCTGCTAAGCAAATGTTCTGCCACTGAGCTACAGCCCCAGGCCAGCTAATGATATTTTATTTTACAGAACAATTCTAAGACTTAGTTTGATATAATGGCCAAAATAGTTTCTCAGTTACTTTTTATACTATTTCATAAATTGCATGGCATATAATAATTTCCTTCCTCCATTTATTTTTTTCTTCATGTAGCCATGGGGCTCTTGGGCTCAGGTTTCAACATTATTATGAGAATGTCCTATGCACATGCCTTTGCACATGACTTTCTATATGATACGTTTTAAAATTTTGTTCTTTTTAAGACATTTAATAGTAGCTAGAGGGCCAGCCAGATAGCTCAGCGGATTAAAGCGCCTGCTTAGGCAGACGCAGGGCCCCTAGCCTGCCATGCCGGTCCTGACCGCAGGGCATGCAGAGACAGTGATTGAGACTGGGTGTGTTGGTGTGTGTAATCCCAGTGCTTGGGAGGCTGAAATAGGGAGGCTGAAAATAGGAGAATCACTACTAGTCCAATCTACATAGTGTGACCCTATAGACTTTGTAGACTCCGTCCTAAAAAAAAAAAAAAAAAA
>NW_004524683.1:1646002-1649198 GCF_000260255.1 Octodon degus | reverse complement strand
GGTCCCTGTGCTTTGCTAAGCTTGTTCTAAGTAGGTGCTTTAGACCACTGAGCCATCTCACCAGCCCCTTGTCTTGTTTTTGCATCTTGGCTTTTGCACAAGTTTCTACGTTATTGATGTAGACTATTCTCTTTACCTGCCTAACTCCCAATAATTTTTTTCTTAGATCTCAGATTTATGAGTGAAAGATTTTCATCTATGTGGCTCAGTTCTGCGTATTCATCCCTAAAACATACATATCAGAGAGATTTAATTTAAAAATTGTATGTTTGGGCTAGGGATATAGCTCAGCAGCATAAGTGCCTGCCTGGCAAGCACAGGATCCCGAGTTTGATTTCCGGTACCATCCCCCCCCCAAAAAAAATGTGGGTTACAGAAACTAATGAGTTGGTGTGATGTCACTAGAAAAAATAAATATCATTTGGTAGAAAAACAGTAAGAGGAAAAGAGCCCTGAAATACTTTTTTTAGTAAATATTTTGTAAAGAAGTTTTATAGTTTCTTAAGCAGAAAAGTGATGTCAGTGAAGGCTGTTTTAGAACACTTGAGTTTATAGTGGCTACATGGAAAATGTGGGTGAGGGGAGTGGAAAGGAAAGATGTAAATCCACTCCAGTACTTAAAATGATAACATACATCATGACTGGAGTTTATTCCAGGAAGGATACTTGGTTTAATATTGAAACATAAATTCATACTAACAACACAGGATTCTTCATCAGAATTAGAAAAGAAAGCTCTGTGATGCAGAAAAAGCAAAATCCCACTTCTATATGTGTATGTATCTTGAGATAGGCAATCTAAGATAGGCAATAACTTCATCATCCATTTATGAAAAACCTATAATTATTATGTAGAATGGTGACAAACAGACTACATCCCCTTTAAGATTGGGAGCAAAAAGAGAATTTCCACCCTTATTTGTGTTCAGCAGTATAATGGAATGTCTGGTCAATGTAATAATCCAGAAAGAAACATAAGAAACATATGGATTAAAAAAAAAAAAAAAAAAAAGAGGTTGTCTATGTCCATGAACAAAATTATACAGGAAATTCTAACGAATCTATAAAATGACTACTAGATTTAATAACTGGATTTAGCAAAATTTTAAGATCATTGTGTAAAAAGGAATTGTATCTTGATATATTATCAATGAGCAATGAGAAATGGAAATTTTTAAATGCTATGATAGCATAAACAATAGGATATACTTAGGAATAATTTGTGTAAATAACTACAATACTCACATAATGAAAACTACAAAAACTGCTAGGTGAAATTTAAAAAGACACAAAAAAATAACATTTATGGATTATACCCTTTTTATCTTATCCACACTGCTGAGATCAGGGTGGTGCCAATACATCACTGAAGTGATCCAGAAATCACCCAGCCTTCTTAGGCAGACGCAGGGGCTGGGAGTTTGATCCCTGGTCCTGCTGTGTCTGCCCCACCCATGGGGTGCACTGAGCAGGAGACTGAGACTAGGTGTGGTGGTGTGTGCCTATAATCCCAGCATTGAGGAGGCTGTAAACAGGAGGACCTCTATGAATCCGATCTATGCAGTGAGACCCTGTACACCCTGTCCTGAATACAAAAAGGAAGAAAGAAATCACCCAGCTTTAATCACAGCATTGCACTATGAATCACAAACTCTATATTCAGCTACTTCTGAAAAAGCCCACCCCTTATGACTGCATGAGGCTTTAGGGGGCATCTAGACACAAACTATGGCATTCTGCCCCTGGTTCCCCAAAGACTGATCTATATCCCTTTATGCAAAAGGCATTTAGTCCATCTCTTAAGAGTTGCTGAGGTCCTGACAGATTCAGCATTGCTGATAAGTTTGAGTCCCAAGTCTCTGAGATTTAAGGCAAACTCTTTGTTGTGAGCCTCTGTACAAATGAGAAGTTAAACACTTCCAGCTTTCAATGGTACAAGACAGACATTTTCATTCAAAACCTACAAATAGGGATACAAAGAAATGGGACCAAAGCAGGTCCACCAAAATCCAGCAGTGCAGACATTAAGTTCTGTAGTTCCATGTGCCACATCCAAGGTAATCTGTGGCAAGATGGGAATTCCAAAGCGCTTGGTTGGCTCTGCCCTTATGACACTTTGAGTGGTTTTAGTTCCCATGGCTTCACTCTTGGGCTGGTTCTGCTCCCTCCTTGCAGTTTTCCTTAGACAAACCACATTCTTGGCCTCTCCAAATGTCTGGGGTCTCTACTGTACCTATGGCTTCACACTCACAACTTCATACACTGCCCTCTTATGGGCACACTGCTTGGCCTCCCAGGCCTTCTGAAATCTGTGTGGAAGCCTTCCTTACTCAACAGCTCTTCCATTCTGCATGCATGTCAAACCAGCTCCACATGCATGATGCCAAGGTCTGCTGCCAGCTGGAGCAGTAGCTAGGCTTCCCTTTCTTTTGTTTGTAGGGGTCGAGTGCCTAGATCATTGAGTACTCTGAGTCCAATTCTGAGGAACAAACTTTCTGTGCTATAACCATTCTAGAACATGGCATGGCCACCGTAATTTTGGACCGTGGTGCTCCATGGATTTCTTCTCAACGTCTTTCATGTTTGCAGTTTTGAGGGTACAAAGGGTGGAGTCCCGCTGCTTCTTGTGATGCCCTCAGGACATCTTTTCTATTTTCCTGTTCCTTCTCAGCAATCAAAATCTTCTTTACTCTACCTTTACAGTCCACAGCTTTATTGGAGCTTCCTTTCTGGCCAAACTCATAGCATTTTAAATCATCTTATTAGACTCTTTGTTGTGTGTTCTCAACATAAATCTGGCTAAGAGACCCCAACACTGTCTCAACATTTGACTGCTTTTAAATTTCTTCTGTAAGATTAATTAGTCTGTCGCCCATAATCTCAGTTTCAAGAAAAGTTTCTGACATGAGCAAAATACAGATAAACTTTCTGCCAAACCACAACACACATTGTCTAGAGTCCAACAACCAATACAATCTTCCCAGTAGAAACCTTCCATGTCTGGTCCTTACCATCAGGATTTGTGTTAACACTGTGGTCTTCCAAGCTCTGACTAGAATCTCCCATGTAGAATGCCTAAGACACTCTGACTCTACTTCTTCAGCTGTGTCTTAGTTACTCTTCTCTCGTTGCTGGGACAAATACCCGACACTCAAAATGAAGGAAGGAAAGGTTTATTTAGCTCACAGTTACTGGA
>NW_004524683.1:1644712-1645902 GCF_000260255.1 Octodon degus | reverse complement strand
TCTCACTCACTCGCCAGGCCTGCGCTCTGGGTCTGTTCAGGATCCGGAGGGCCCCGGTTGTCTCACTCACTTGCCGGGCCTGTGCTCTGGGTCTATACAGGATCCTGCGGCCCGGGTCATCTCACTCACTAGCCGGGCCTGCACTCTGGGTATGTTCAGGATCCGGAGGGCCCCGCTGTATTTTTTTAATCTGTCTCTTCTTCTGCCTATGTAAAAATTAGATTTTTTTCTTGAGTTTTAGTACTTTATAAATAGAAATTTTGGGTGCAGCATTCATGCCAGATAATATATTTCAAAAATATTTTGTTCCAAACCTTGGCTCTTTTTTTTTTTTTTTTTTGTGCAGGATCTCACGGCACAGCTTGGACTCATAGTGAACCTCCTGTTTTCTGCCTCCCCAGGGCTGGTATTACAGGCCTGTGCCACCACGCCTGGACTCTTTTTATTTTCTTAAACTGTCTTTCAAAGAGAAGAATTCTAAATTTTGTGGAAGTTCACTTTGTCAGTCTTTTATGATCTATACTGTTATATATTGTTTTCTAGAAACATTCTATATCTGTGGTTCATTTTGGGTTAAATTTTGTACAGTGCATGTGGTAAGCCTAAGAGTTATTTTTATAAATAGGTATCTAAGTGTTAGTACCTAAGTTACATTCCTTTTTTATTTTATTTTTTTTACCATTGTATTACTTTTTTTTCTGCACCTGGGATTTTGAACCCAAAGCATTCTTCCATTGAACTATATACCCAGCCATTTTTGTTTTTTATTTTGGGACAGGGTCTTGCTAAGGGATCAGGGTGGGGCTCAAACTTGTGATCCTCTGGCCTCAGGGTCCTAAGTAGCTAGGACTCCAGACAGGTACCCTTGTGCAAGGCTTAAAACTTTTTTGATGGGTTGGCCTGATAGCTCAGTAGACTAAAGCGCCTGCTTAGGCGGAGCGCAGCAGCGGAGGTTGGGTCCCTAGTGTGTTTGTGCCAGCCTTGTCTCCGGGGCCTGCTGGGATGGTGATTGAGACTGGGCATGGTGGCACACACCTATCCCAGCACTTGGGAGGCTCTAAACAGGAGAATCACTATGAGTCTGATCTACATAGTGAGACCCTGAACACCCTGTAGACCCTGCCCTAAATACAGAAAAAACAAACTGTTTTTGAATATTACATTATATGTTATTTTGAGTATTATATTTT
>NW_004524683.1:1642851-1644612 GCF_000260255.1 Octodon degus | reverse complement strand
ATCAAATTTAAAGTTTCATTGTCTTTTTCACAAGTATTAAATATATTTTATGATATACAAAAATGAGTAAGAACAGTATGTCAACTATCTTGGAATATACTTTCCTGGACTACAATGACAAAATGTTATCCCCTAGGGCATGTGTGGTGGTGCATGCCTGTAATCCCAGCAATTAGGAGACTGAAGCAGGAGGATCATTGGGAGTTGGAGACTAGCCTGGGCTACAAAGTGAGCTCTCGGCCAGCTTAAAGTTAAACTGCATTATGAGACCCTATCTCACAAAAGAGAATGTTATCCCCTAGTAAATAATGCACATTGCTATCCCTGGTGATTTCAATATGGCATAATGTATTTAAAATTTATATATTTATACAAGTATATCTGTAAAAGCTATGAAGTCCCTAGAGTTTTTTAGTCCTAACTGAACACATTCATAACAGTAGTTGCCATTCATGCTATTTCAGCTTTTCTGTACAGATTCATAAACCTTTTTTCAAAAAAAAAATTTCATTTTTTTGACTTCATTTGCTATGATTTGCAAATTTTAATTTTCTTATTTGATTTAGCACATTGATTTCCCTTTTGACACAATTTTTATTTCCTCTTAACATAAGTTGATCACTCAGGTCTTGGCAGTTGCATTGTGTTGTGTATTAAGAATTACAATTTAGGGCCGGTGAGATAGCTCAGCAGACTAAAGCATCTGCTTAGGCAAGCGTGAGGGATTTCAGTTTGATTTCCATGCCAGCCGCGCCCTCAGGGCAGGCTGAGCCAGACAGAGTCCAGGCATAGTGGCACATACTTGTAATCCCAGCACTGGGGAGGCTGAAAGCAGGAGGATCACCAGGAGTCCAAACTGTGTAGTGAGACCCTGCAACAACCAAATACACTTTTAAAAAATTACATTTTATTTTGTAATTGAAAAAGTAATTTTCTTACATATAGTCTCTGTATTGTGATAGTTCCATTTAAAAATTTTCAACTTTATGGTGGTGCAAAAGTGATATACATCTGATAGAAACTATTTGATTTATTTATTTATTTATTTAAATGTATTTGTTTGTTATAGGGTCTCACTACACAGCGTGGATGCATAGTGAGCCTTCTGTTTTCAGCCTCTCCAGTATGAGGATTACAGGCATATGTCACTATGCCTGGACTCTGTGGCTAGCTCAGCCTGCCCTGGAGGCAGGTCTGGTGCAGCATGTGGTGCCGGGGATCAAAGGGCAGTCCCTGTGCTTGCCTAAGCAGGCATTTTAGTCCACTGAGCTATCTTGCTGGCCCCTGGTAGAAACTATTTGAATTTTGCACTTTTCCAGGACTAATGGTATGCAGTATGTGCTCTGCATGGTGGGCAATAGAAGTGCACTGAAGCTCCCAGTTAGCTGTATGATGAGGAGAGTAAACAACCCTCTCTGGAGTATTCTTTGCAGCCAGCATTTCTGGGTGTACATAATTCAGTAAATTATAAGAGATATTCAGCAACACTATAGTACAAAGTAGGCTTTATATTAGATGATGATGACCAACTCTGAGCACATTCAATTAATACTCAGTAGGTTAGGTGTATTACTGGTTAAGTTTTTGCTTTTTCAATACTGAGGATTAAACCCAGGGCCTACATACTTAACTGCGTCTCCAACCCTTTTTAAAATTTTAATATTGAGGGGCTGGTGAGATGGCTCAGTGGTCTAAAGCACCTACCTAGAACAAGCTTAGCAAAGCACAGGGACCACGGTTCAATCCCCCAGCACCACATGC
>NW_004524683.1:1640763-1642751 GCF_000260255.1 Octodon degus | reverse complement strand
AGGGGAAGTACTCATACCTATGGGTACTTCCCAGTACTTACCCACCTATGGGTAATCCCAGCAATACTAAAACCCATAATCCCAGCCTTGGATCACACATAATACCAGTGGATCATGAGTTAACACAAACTCTAGAAGTCCTCACCCCATGACTGCATGAGGCTTTAGGGGGACAACTAGACACAAACCATAACAAGCTGACATCTCTGAACCTTTCCAAAGTCTTTTTACAAGCCATTTCCAAAGGCACTTGAACCAGAAGGTCATGTATAGTCACAGCACTGACCCCACCTCTGTGATACCAAATTTTGTCTTAGTTACCCTTTTCTTGTTGCTGAGACAAGATACACAGCACCCATAGTTAAAGGCGGAAATTTTTATTTAGCTTACCGTTTGTGGAAGTTTCAGTCTATATTTGGCTGGCTCCAAGGCAGGATGGCATGGCAGAGGGACAGCACTTCTTGGAGGCTGGGGCGGTGGGAGACAGCAAAAGCAGCAAGAGCAAAAGGGCTGTGATGCTGATTCTAAAACTTGTGTTAAGATACAAAGAACCTCGCCAGGGAGATGGCTCAGTGGAATAAGCAAAACGATATAAAGAACCTGGAATAGCTAAAACAACTTTGAAAAAGACCATAATTGAAGGATTTAGGTAATCTAATATTAAGCTAAAATTTAAAAGTAGAGTACTCCAGTGTCATATATGAGTAGATCAATGAAATAAAGAGTAAAAAAAATAGACTCACATATGGTCAAAAGATAAAATTAAAAAACAGCATATAAAAATCTTTGTGACCTGGGGTTTGGGAAGGAGTGTAGGGGAACAGGCACAAAAAAACTTGGGAGTGGCTGCAAGTATAGTTTGGATGAGTGTATAAACATGTCAAATTCATCAAATTGTGTACTTCAATTAGCTATACTTTGTTAGTTATTTTATTTATTTATTTACTTACTTATTGCAGTACCAGGGATTGAACCCAGGACCCTGCACTTGCCAGGCAAGCGCTTATTCTACTGAGCTATCTCCCCAGCCCCAAGTTATTTTAAATATAACTATAAAGCCCTTTATTTTTTCTAGTAATATAGTAGACATTCAAACTATATTTATCATGTCATTGTGGGAATATAGTCAGACTTAACTTGTAAGAGTCTCATGGACAAAGGAACACAGTTTTGTTAACCCTTTACTAAAAATCAAAGAGAGATATAATGCAGGAATGTGTAGAATCATATTTGTGTGATCCTCCACCTTGTACAGTTTAGGCTGGAAGTTAGGCTGAATAGTTTCATAAAAGTCTTTTCCTATTCTGATTATAAAATGGGAGTTTTGGTTTATTTTAATTCAAAATTACATACATACTTAAGAGTGTAAAATTATGAAATATAATTTCAAGGTTCATTGCAGCTCCAGGGGAAACAAATAGCACCAAAATCTGAAGAATGTTTAGATTTTGGCTTTGAAGGAATACATTTCTTACAGGGAAGAAGGAGCTGATTTCTTTTTGAAGGAATTAAAGAAGTTGGTCAAAGATGATTTGGAGATTAGCACAGAGGAAGATGATATTCTACTGATGAGTGATTGATATCAGTGTTCCTAGTTTACAAGTAGGAACACAGGTTACAAATTCAAATAAAAGGATCCTCAAGAAGGGCCCATAGGGGCCAGGAAGATGGCTCAGTGGAATAAGTGCTTCCCTATCAAGCGCAAGGGTCTGAGTTCAATCCCCGGTTCTGCAAAAAAAAAAAAGAAGGGCCCATGCTTCTGTATCAGCACTGCAGGAGTCTGCTTGCTCAGAATAAACCTATCTTCTTCCCAGACCATTGATAAGAATGAATAGTGGCCCTAGGACATTGGGCTTTTAACCAAATTCCTGGCTTTCCTTGCCTACCAGAACTCATAATCTTTCTGCTACTTGTGGTATATCAAGCACCACAAGAAGTCTTGGACTCCTAGGGCATATGTCATCTTGAACAATTTAATTACTATCTCT
>NW_004524683.1:1634011-1640663 GCF_000260255.1 Octodon degus | reverse complement strand
GTAGGTGTTTTAGACCACTGAGCCATCTCACCAGCCCTGCATGCCCCTTTCTAATACCATTTCTTATATATTGTGAAGACCTCAAGGACTATCCTTATTGGTCTCTATGCATTTCCTTAGTGATCCAGTCCTGTGGATTTAAATCTGTGCTGATGTCTGCTAAATATTTACTTCCAACTTGACTCTGTTCCTTGATTTATAGGCTCAACTGTCTTACTGCACCTGTGATATTTCTACTTACACAATATAAACATTTCAGGGTTATATGTTCAGCTCCATCCTGTTGAACTTCCCCTAGAATATGGTCTTCCTTTCCTTTCAAAGGCACTCTGAGACCATGGAGTAGACAAGATAAACAAGGGTCATCTTCCCAAGTTGAAAAATTTTATGAACAAGTTATCATTAAAATTAAATGGTTTGAACTTATGTGATGATTTTAAATAAAATGCATGAATATTTAAAAAAATTAAATGGTGCAGATATGTCCAATAAATAGAGTGACTATTTAATTTCTTTATGAATCTTGTGGTAGATGCATGGCCACATGCAACAGAACTAATGAACAACTAGTGGGCAACAGAACAATATTGGAATGACTCCAGTATTGTAATATGAGGAAATAGTATCATTGTGTTGGAAGCTTTGGAATGAGTTTAAATAATGACTGACTGTTCGGCAAAGAAATTCATACTCCTCTCCAAAGGGCTAGTTTCACTGTGAATTAAAGTTGGGTCAAATACATTTTCATGTTAAATTTTTCGTTAAATTTTTGTTATAATAAAAGTGGGGATGAGGAGATAGCTTGGCGGTCTAAGCACTTGCCTGACAAGTGCAAGGACCATAAATTACAGGCATGAGGGGGATGGTGGCACACTCCTGTAATCCCAGTGTTGGGGAGGCTGATACAGGAGGATCACTACAAGTCCAAACTGCATAGTGAGACCTTGTACAAAATAAATAAAAGTTTAAAAAATTTTAAAAATTCATATAGTCAAAATAAAAACCTGTCTGCTTGCATCTTTCCTTATCTAAATTAATGGGAATACTATCATCCTTCTAGTGACGTAGACCTAAAACTTTAAAGTCATCTTTGAATTTACTTTTTTCATTCCCTGAGACATAGTCCAAGCTATTAGGAAACTTCAGTCTTTTCCTTCCAGAAATATCTAAAATCCAACCATCACTCATTCCTTGGATCTGTCTGGGCTATGACCCAAATCTGTACAATAATCTTGTCTTCATTCCTCTATTAGTCTGTTCTCAATAGAGCAACCCATACAATTCTCTTAAAATTGTCATAGCATGTTATTCCTTTGCTCAAAACTCTCCAAAGATTTTTCTTGTCAATCAATAAAAACCAGTCTTCTACACCACTTGTATTTTTTAACCCATTACCTCTCTAACCTCATTTCTTCCCCTTCTTCCTTTTCAGTCACTCAGCTATATTAAGGACAGCCATACTCAGCTACATTAAGAAAAATCCTTAATGTGCAAATCCAGGCATGTTACTGCACTACCAGTTGTTCTGAATGCTCTAGACCTCTTCTTTAGGTAATCTTAGGGCTTTCTCCTCTCTTTTTAAGCAAGGCCTTCCCTGACTATCCTATTTGTTTTCACCCTGGAGTTATTCCTGGTTCCCCCTTATTTTTTATGCCACTTAGCATTTTATATGGTTTATATATTTTACTTACATATTTTGTTTATTGGTCTTGCCTCTTTATTCTATATTGATGAGAATATAACTCTAGGGGCCAGGGAGATGGCTCAGTAGAATAAGCCCAAGGGCCTGAGTTCAATCCCTGGTTCTACCAAAAAAAAAAAAAATACAGCTCTAAGGCAGGAGAATTCCCATGAATTGAAGGCGAGCCTGAGCTACAAAGTGAGTTTAATTTCTGTGTGAAGTACATGGCAAGATCCTATCTCAAAAAATTAAAAAGAAAAATATAGCTCTATATGGGCAAGAATTTATTTGTTCATTACTGACTAACCCAAGGACTAACAGTGCTTGACACACATTGGATGCTCAACAATCATTTTCTAAAGGAATCAGTATTAATAAGTGTTTTATTTTTTAATATTATTGGTACATTTTTAGGTTCACATAGTGATAACATTCATCATATGGAACTTTTACCTGTACATTATTTATCTTGCTTCTTTTTCTCCCATTACTCTCCCCTCCTTAAACTCCTTTTCCCCTTTTTTTTCCAAGTTTTTTTCCCCTTGTTCCTTCTTTCCAATGCCCCTCCCTTATTCCCCTTCTCATTTGAACATTGTCTTTCCTTTTCCCAATACCTATTATACATTTTAGTCCTTGTTATGGTTTGTGTCTATAGGCTAGGTTTGAGGCTAGGTGTCCCCCCAAAGCCTTATGTAGTCATGGGGCAGCTTCTGGAGTTTGTGACTGATTATTGTGAGTGTGGGTGCTGTACCTGCCCTGAGGCAGGGAATTTGCATTACAGTATAAGGGGGGGAGAGAAGCTAGCTAGCTGCCTGTGCTGTAGCCACTCCCTTCACTCGCTACTGCTCTTTGCTGCCACCATGAAAGGTTGCTCTCAGCCTTGTACTGCTTTGCCTTGGAGCTAGCTTAGTATGGACCGAAACCTCCAGTAACTGTGAGCTAAATAAACCTTTTCTTACTTCATTTTGGGTGTTGGGTATTTGTCCCAGCAATGAGAGAAGAGTAACTAAGACAGCCCTTACTTACACTTTCAGTTTCTCACATCAGAGAAACCATGTGATATTTGCATATCTGTGTCTGATTTATTCCACTTTAAGAGTAAGGTCTCAAGGCCCATCCATTTACCTAGAAATTTCTCAAGTTTATTCTTCTTTATAGAAAAGCAGTGCTTCATTTTGTTTTTAAAAACACATACATCTTTTTTATTCATTTAGCAGTTGGTGGGCATTTGAGTTGTTTCCAAGGTTTAGCTATTCCCAACTGTGTTTTCTGTAAGCATCGATGTGTATTGTTATGGCATGATGCATTAAATTCATTTGGGAAGATCCCAAGAAAGGGAATAGCTGGAACCTCTAGTCCTAGTATTTTGAGGAATCGCCACATTGATTTCCATATTGGTTGCACCAGTCTACACTACCATGAAGAACAGAAAAGATTCATTTTCCCTCCTGATGCTGGCAGCATTTGTTGTTGGTTGATTCTTGATAATAGCCATTCTTGCTAGGGTAAGACATTTTATTTTATATTTTTAGAGTAAGACATTTTAAATTGCATCTCTCAGTGATGTTGAACATTTTGAAAAATATACTTAAAAACAATTTCTACTTCTTCATCTGAGAAGTATCTGTTCACTTCAGATGCCTATTTTTTGATTGAATCTAAATATGGGGGCATCTGGGGCCAGGGAGATGGCTCAGTGGAATAAGCACTTCCCTGACAAGTGCAAGGGCCTGAGTTCAATCCCCGGTTCTGCCAAAAAAATAAATAAATAAAAATAAATAAATAAGGGGGCATCTGATAAATATTTTTTAGTTCTTTATGTATTCTTGATAGTAGTTTTTTGTCAGATGAACTGCTGGAAATTTTTTTCACATTCTTGGGGTTGTTTTTGCACTCTTGGTGGTTTCTCTTGCTGTGCAAAAGCTTTTTAGTTGTTCTTTGTGATAATTCTTGTGCAGTTAGGGTTTTGTTCATAAAATCTCTGTCTACACCAATGTCTTCAAGGGTCCTGCCTATTTTTTTTCCACCAGATTTAGTGTTTCTGTTTTAATATTTAGATTTTATTTAATATTTAGATTTAATCCATTTAAACTTTAGTTTAGTGCATGATGAAGGATATGGGTCTAATTTTAATCTTCAGCATGTGAGAAACCAGTTTTTCCAGCACCATTTATTAAAGAGTCTGTCTTTCTTCCACTAAAAGTGTTTGGCTCCTTGTCAAGGATAAGGTGTCTGAGTATAAATGGAGTTGTTTATACTTTCTCTAATATGTTCCATTGATCTTGGATCTGTTTTTGTTTTTGTTTTGCCAGTACTCTTTATCACAGTAGCCTTGTAGCCTTGTAATATGACTTCAGGTAAGGGATTTTAATGACCCTTGCCTTGCCTTTGTTGCCCAGAATTACTTTTCCTATTCTAGGTCCCTTTTGGTTCCAAATGAATATTAGGACTATTTTCTCTATTTCTGTGAGATATGCCATTGCAAGTTTGATTTGGATTGCATTAAATTTATATAACAGTCTGTTCATTTAGTTCTTTCTACCCAAGAGCAAGAGATACCTTTTCATTTTCTGATATCCTCCCTTTACTTTCTTTCATTTTTTTGTTTGTTTGTTTGTTTGTTTGTTTTTGAGATAGGGTCTTGCTCTGAAGTTCAGGGTGGCCTTGAGCTCACTTTGTAGCCTAGGCTGGTCTCAAAATCACAGTGGTCCTCCTGCCTCAGCCACCTAAGTGCTGGGATTACAGGCATGTGCCACCATGCCCAGTTTGTGATCTCCCTTTTGCAGAGTACTATAGTTTTCAATATAGAAGTCTTTTGCTTCCTTAATTAGATTTGCTTCCTAGGTATTTTGGTTATTCTGGATGCTATTATGAAAAGTATAAGTTTGTTATTTGTATACAAGAAGGCTATTGTATTTTGAATGCTGATTTTGTATCCAGCTGTGCTACTAATTGTGTTTACTAAGTCTAAAAGCCTTAAGATGTTTGGGGGATCGTCTATGTAGAGTATCATGTCATCTGAAAATAATGATAATTTAACTCTTTTCTTTCTTATCATTATTCCTTTTATTTGTTTCTCTTGTCTAATTGTTCTGGCTAAAGTTTTTTTTTTTTTTTTTTTTCTGGCTAAAAGTTTTAGAACTATGTTGAATAAGAGTGATTATACCAGGTATACCAGGTGCTGGGAAGATAGCTTGGCAGTCTAATCACCTGCCTGGCAAGCACAAGGACTCGGGTTCAATCTCTGGTACTGCATGCCATGCCAGCCCTGGAACTCGGCGCACAGTGCCAGCCTCCAAAATCGGGTGTAGTGGTGCACACCCATTAATTCTAGCATTGGGGAGCCTGAGACAGGAGGATGAGTCTGAGCTGTGTAGCAAGATCCTGTACAAAAAAAAAAAAAGAGAGAGAGAGAGAGATTTAAAGAAAAAGAGTGATTACACTGGACATCCTTGTCTTGTTCCTGATTTTAGAGAGAAGAAAGTTTTAAGTTTTTGTTCATTTAGTATGATGTTGGCTGTTGGTTTGTCTTAGATGGCTTTTATCTGATTGAGTTAAATACCATCTATTCCAATTTTCTGTAGAGTTTTTATCAAAAATGGGTGATTTTTAAAAGGCTTTTTCTACATATATTGAAAAGATCATATGGTTTTTGTCCTTGGCTGTATAACATTATGTATTACATGTATTGAGTTTCATATGTTAAACTGTCTCTGCATCCCTGGGATGAATTGGTCATGGTATATTCTTTTTTTTTATGAGCAGAATATATTTATTGAGGGAAACAAAGTTCCCATCCAAGAGAGGGACAGGAGGGGGGCCCGAGTGGGTTGTTCCCCCAGTCATGGTATATTCTTTTTTTTTAAAAAAAAGCTTATGAATCCTTTATTTCTGAAATTTTCCATTTCATATTTTTGGCAGTCATGGTATATTCTTGATGATTTGCTGCATTATATTTGTGAGTATCTTATTGAGATTTTATATCTATGTTCATTAGGGAGATTGGCCTGTAGTTTTCTTTTTTGATTGCACTCTTCTTTACTTTTGCTATCAGGGTAATACGTGCTTCCAGGAATAAATTTGGGAGTGTTACTTCCCTTTTAATTTCAGTAAAGAATTTGAGAATTTTTTTTGTTTTGTTTTGTTTTTATGGTACTGGAGATTAAACTCAGGATTCTACGCTTACCAGACAAGCAGTTATTCCACTGAGCTATCTCCCTGGCCTGAGTTTGAGAATTTAGCATTTGGTTTTCTCAAAATTTCTTGTGCAATTTAGCTATGAATCCATCAGATCCTGAACTTTTCTTGGTTGATAGGTTATTAATTGCTTCTTCAATTTCATTGACTGATATTAAGTTTATTTAGAATTTTTATATCTTCTGATTAGCTTTGGTAATTCATATTCTAATGGAATCTGTCCATTTCTTCTGTGTTTTTCTTATTAGAATACAGTTTTCAAAGTAGGTATTGAAGATCTTCTGAATTTCTGCAGGATCTGTTGTAATTTCACCCTTTTCAATCCTAATTGAATTTGAGTCTTTTTTTTCTTTTCTTTTCTTTCTTTCTTTCTTTCTTTTTTTTTTTTTTTGATAAATTTGGCTAATTGTCAATTTTAGTTAATGTTTCAGAGAGCCAACTCTTCATTTCATTGATTTTTGTGGTTGTTGTTCTCTTAGTCTAAATTGCATTACTCTCTGCTCTAATCTTTATAATTTCCTCCCTTGTACAAGCTTTGAGTTTGGCTTGCTCTTCTTTTCCTAAAAGATTGAGGTTCACTGTTAGGTTGTTTATTTGAGCTCATTCTATTTTTCTGAGTGGGTATTGAGTGCTATAAGTTTCCCTCATAGGACTTCTTTTGTTGTATCTTATAAGTTCCAGTATACCATATTGGCATTATTGGGGGCCTGCCCCTTAGCTCAGTTCTTTAAGTGCCTGCTTCAACAAAGCTGTCAGGCTCAGGTTGCTGTGGTT
>NW_004524683.1:1627434-1633481 GCF_000260255.1 Octodon degus | reverse complement strand
TCTTATTTTTAGCCTCCCCAGTGCTGGAATTACAGGCGGGCACCACTATGTCTCGACTGTGGCTGGCTCAGCATGACCCAGGGGTAGGGCCGGCATGGCATACAGGACCTGGGATTGAACCCTGGTCCCTGCATTTGCCAAAGCAGGCGCTTAGTCTGCTGATCTATCTCGCTGGCCTATGGTTTCCAGTTTCCTTGCACTGTGTTCTGATGATGTGCATGGGATAATTTCAATTCTTTTGCATTTATTTAACCATGTTCTATGAGCTAGTATGTTGGGGGTTAAAGAGGTTTCATTTGGGAGTTGGTATTTTACTAAGCCATGATTTGTGGGCTGGTTTTTAAAGTGCTTGAATTTTGGAAAATGAAAGTTAAATAAATGCATATTCAAAAGACTCAGACCTGGGAGATTAGAAAGTCAAGTAGTCTTTTTTTTTTTTTTTTTTCAGTCAAGTAGTCTTGAGCCAGATGTGGTGCAAGTGTGTTAAGGAGACTAAGATAAGGAAACAGCAGTGTTATCTCATTTTCAGGTTCAGCCTGGGTTACATTAGTGTGTTTCAAGGTCAGTGTGGACTATATAATGAGGACAAAACAAAAACAACAATAAAAGAAGTAGTCTTGAATATAAGCAACATCTAAGAACATAGTTTGGGAGGCAAGACAGGAGAGCTGTCTTGAGACTTGAACACAGGAGGTTTGTGATTCTGTCTGAAGGACAGGTGGAGAAGATGTGACATAGCAGAGCTGGGCTTTGCTCTGTAGGGAAACATTGTGTGGAATGAAGCATCTCTGCTTCATTCATGTGAAATATAAATTTCATATGTGTAGACTAAGCCAGAACTGATGTAAGAAAAACCAGGTTATTGTAAAGTTATTATATTCCGAAGAGGTAACAATTGGCCTTAAATTGTGATCAAGATAAGTATATAAGAGATATTATAGAATTTGAATTGATACAGCAAAAAATTAACACAACTAAGGTAGTCAGATAGATATAGATATAATCTATATCTATATATCTATATCTATATATATGTCATGTGACAAGTATAAGTTTATTTTATAGCCAGTTAGGTCCTTTAAGCATATATCTGGTAAACTCTCCTCATGTAAATGAATATTATTTTAAGACAAGGAAAATATGTTCCTTTGTATTTAAAGAAATATAGTTTGTTTTTCTGATTGGGCTTGAGATTGACATTCAAGAAAATGACTTCTTTCAAGACAGTATAATTCAGATATCCAAATTTAAATTGTTTATTAGTCTCCTTGGTATAGACATAATTAGGAACCACCCTAGCCTAATGTTGTGGAATGACAGAGACGTGGAGAGAGAAGATGAGATGGGGAGGGGAGAGAGAGAGAGAATGCTGAGAGAGAACTGAGAGAATTTAGAATTCAGCAATAAATCCATACATTTCTAGCTCATTCATTTCAACAAGTATGCCATGAGCATTTAGTGGCAAAATAATGTCTCTTCAATAAGCACTGTTAGGACAACTGGATTTTCACATGTAAAAGAATGAAATTCTACCCCCTGCTTCCCACTATATATAAAAATTAACAAAATGGATCAATAAGCTAAATATAAAAGCTAAAACCATAAAGCTATTAGACAATAACATAGGGCTTAACTCTGCATGACTTTGGATTTGACATTGGATTCTTAGATATGATAAAAATATAAGCGACAAAATAAACATTACATTTAATAAGAATTTATAAATGATAATCCCAATACCATAATTGAATTATGGGGTACAATGAGAACCATCCTATGCAGCAAGAATATAACTGTGAATGCCCACATCAGAAAAACAGAGCAAGCTTAACTATAACAAAATGAAAAAATTTTTTAAAGTTTTGGAATGGTAGTGAAAGTTAGAAACTTCCCCAGACACATTCAGCTATTTAATCATTTTTTTAAAATTATTTATTTATTTATTTATTGTGTGTGTGTGTGTGTGTGTGTGACCAGCTCAGCCCACCAGGGGGCGGGGCTGGCTGGCATGTGGTGCTGGGGGCTCGAACCGAGGTCCCTGTGCTTTGCTCAGCTTAGCTTGTTCTAAGTAGGTGCTTTAGACCACTGAGCCATCTCACCAGCCCCTCAGCTATTTAATCTTTGACAAAGGGCCGAAAGAATATGTTATTAGAAGGATGGCCTGCTCAACTAGTGGTGCTGGGAAAATTGGTTATCTATGAGCAAGAGGTTGAAACTAGACCCTTATCTCTCACCATATACTAAGATAAAAGCAAAGTGGGTAAAAAAATCTAAACATTAATCAGAAACATTAAACCTACTAGAAGATAAAAAAGATGAAACTTGAAGACATAGGTTTAGGAAAGGATTTTCGAAACAGAACCTCAGTTGCACAAGAAATAGCATCAAGCATCTACAAATAGAATTATACCAGACCAAAAGCCTTCTGTACAGTAAAATAGTCAGTAAAATGAAGACACAAACAATAGAATGGAGAAAAAATTTGCCTCCTACTCCTCAGCCTGACAACAAATCTCTAGAGTATACAAAGAACTCAAAAATATTACTCCAGGTTAAATTAAAGATATAGTCAAGAAATGGGCAAGAGAAAGAACAAGCACTTCAGAAAGTGAGAAACACAAATGATCAGCAAATATATGGGAAAAAATACTCAACATCTCTGACCACTAGAGAAAAGCAAATTAAAACAACGCTAAGATTCCATCTTCAAAAAAAGGCAGTCATTAAGAAATCAAACAGTAATAAATGCTGTTGAGGCTGTGGTGATCAAAGAACCCTCCATTGCGTAGGAATGTAAACTAGCACAACCATTATGAAAATCATTATGGTGATTTCTCGAAGAACTAAAATAGAAATTCCATATGATGGAGTGATCTTCCTGGTCAGTGTCCTCCCCAAAAGCTTAACACGTCATACTATAGTGATACATACATACAAGTGTTTATAGCAGTACAACTCATAATAACCAACTCCTGGAAGCAGCCTGTATATCCATCAACAGATGACTGAGGGGCTGGAGAGATGGCTCAGTAGAATAAGCACTTACCTGGCAAGTGCAAGGGCCTCAGTTCAATCCCCAGTTCTGCCAAAAATAAGAAATAAAAATAAAAATAAAGGATGACTGAATAAAGAAAATATGGTATCTATATATAATAGAATGTTACTCAGCTATAAAGAATGCAGATTTGAGGGGGACAATCTGCTCGGCCCCCCTCCTGTCACTTTCTCGGCCAGGAGCTTTCTTTCCCTCAATAAATATATTCTGCTCATTAAAAAAAAAAGAATACAGATTTGAGACATTGGTGAGAAAATGGATACACCTAGAAAATATAGTATTGAGTGAAATAAACTGGACACACAAGCTTAAATATTACATGGGTTCTCATATTTGAGTAAGGCAAAGTACAAGAAAAGAGAATAATAAGGATGGATAGAAGGGGACAAGGAGATGGATCTTTTGCAGTAGGAAATTGAGTCAAGGGAAAATGTGAGAATTGAGGAGCGAAGGTAAATAAAATAAAGATGTACCATACACAGGAACCTAATAACCTCAAGTAATGTAAACATTATATGCTATAACTTGAACTAAGATTAATAATAGCAAGAATTTTAAAAAGGGATAGAGGAATTGGAGAAGGGAGGGAGGGAGATCAAAGGAGAAGAGGATTAACAAAAAGAAGCAAGCTATGATAACCACACACTTAACCATCCTCCAGGATGATTGTAAACTGCATGATCTACAAATATGTAGTAATAATTTTTTTTAATGTATTTAGTACAGGGTCTTGCTACACAGATTGGACTTGTAGTGATCCTCAGCCTCCCAAGCACTGGGATTACAGGCATGCCCCACCACGCCCAGTCTCAATATTAATAAAATTTTTTAAAAATTAAATTTAGAATTTTGGTGCATCAAAGGATATTATAAGGGCTGGCCAAATAGCTCAGCAGATTAAAGTGCCTGCAAGCAGGCCCAGGGGTCGGGGTTCCATCCCTAGGCCTGCCATGCCAGCCCTGCCCCCGGGGCACACTGAGATTGCAAGTGAGACTGGGAGTGGTGGTGCACACCTGTAATCCCAGCTCTTGGGAGGCTGTAAACAGGTAGATCACTACAAGTCTGATCTAGTAGTGAGACCCTGAACAACCTGTAGACCCCTCCCTACAATACAAAAAAAAAAAAAAAAAAAAAAGGATGTTATAAAGAAAGTCAAAAGACATCTGAAAGGATGGGAGAAAATATTTGTAAGTCAAATATCTAATATATGTAAATCATGTATTTAAGTCCAGAATAAATAGAAACTGGTATAATTCAGCAACAAAGCCCCCAAACAATTTAATTACCAATGGGCGATGAGCTTTAATAGGCATTTCCCCAAAGATATGATTGGTCTAGCATGGCAGGGAACTGCCAAATGACCTTGGAAGAGCACTCTGTATTTCCAGTGTAGCCCACCTGACACCTTGATGGCAAGAACTCTTAAGAACTTAAGTAGAGGATTCACTTATCGATTCCTGAATTCTACACCCACAGAAATTGAGCTAAGAAAAAGTGTATATTGTTCAAGTGTTTGTAGTCATTAGTTATTCAGTAATGAAAAAGGACTATACAATCACCTTTTACTAGATGTCAACGATAAGATACAATCATGTGTTTTACAATTTCAGTGGTGAGGTTATATGATTTTATGCACATATTGGCATATAAACTTGTTCCACATGAAAAAAAGATACACGTGGTCCTCATACACATGAAGAAATGCTCAATTTGCTAGTCTTTACAGAATGCAAATCAAAATCACCCTACTTCTTCACAACCATCAAAGTGAATGTTTTTTAAAAAGGAAGAATAACAAGTATAAGATAGTATCTAGAGAAAAGGCAACTGTGTACATTGCTCATAGAAATGTAAAGTATTTCAGGTGTGACAAAAGTTAGGCCAGGCATAATGGTGTGCACCTGTAATCCCAGCACTTGGGAGGCTGAGGCAGGAGGATCACTTGTGAGTTCAAGGTGAGCCTGTGCTACACAGAAGTTCAAAGCCAGCCTGAACAACATAGTGAGACCCTGTCTCAAAAAAACAAAAACAGCATGACAACTTTGCAAAAAGTTGAGTAAGATTTACTTTGACTCCCTAGTTGTACTCCCAAGAATATACCCAAGATAGATGAAAACAAAGGGCTACAGGTAATGGTAGAGTGCTAATCTAGAATGGATGAAGCACTGGGTTTGACATCCAGAACTATGAAAAGACATACATATGTATGTTGAAAAATGAAAACCAAGTGCTGAAATACATGTGTGTATATGTATATACATGTATATAACATATGTTTATATAACATATATGTATGTGCATATATATGTATATGGGTATATGTATATATATATATATACCCATATACATATATATGGTTTTTAATCATACTATTAACAATAGTAACAAGGTTGAAGTACTCGGGCACCAAGCCTCATGCCTGTAATCCCAGCTACTCAAGTGGATTCTAGCCCCAAGCTGAGGAATTTAGTGAGACCGTGTCTGAAAAAAAGGATTGGAGGGAATGTAATTCAGTGTGAAACCCCAGCTCAAGTCCCAGTACTACACACACACACACACACACACACACACACACAAAGGTAGAAGGGGGAAGGGAGATGAGTAGGTAAACACATTGTAGTATATAAATAGAGTGGAATACTGTTCAACCACAGAAAGATAGAAAGTTGGACATGCTGGTAGACATCTGTAATCTCAGCACTCTGGGAGACAGATATAGCAAGATCATAAAGTCGAGGCAGTACTGGGGCCATTTAGCAAGACTCTGTCTTAAAATTTAAAACAGGGGCTGGTGAGATGGCTCAGTGGTCTAAAGCACCTACTTAGAACAAGCTAAGCTAAGCAAAGCATAGGGACCGCGGTTCAATCCCCCAGCACCACATGCCAGCCAGTCCCGCCCCTTGGTGGGCTGAGCTGGCCACACACACACACACACACACACACACAAAATAAATAAATAAATAAATAAACAAACAAATTTAAAAAAAAAATT
>NW_004524683.1:1625430-1626679 GCF_000260255.1 Octodon degus | reverse complement strand
AGGCAGAGGTCAGAATTTAACATCGGTGTAATGTCAGTATATCGTTTAGGAGACATAAAAGAGGCCTGTGAACTTTTTCAAGTTAGAGTTGTAAATGTTGTCATCTTAAATCTTCATAAGAACAAAGCAAAATATTAGTTATTTCACTGAAGAGCTGATATATAAGTTAGCAAAATTAAGAAACTATGTTTCACAAATACGTAGGCAAAAGCTTTACACTTCAGATGTTGAAGCCCAATGTACTTAAATATGGGGCACTTTTTTTAGACTTAGATGTCAAGATACATATCCCCAAGAAAGAATCCAGTCAGTAGGCAAAACTGCAGTTAGCTAAAGTAATTTTAATTATTCAAGTGCAGCAAAAAAGGACATAAAATGAGTGTGAGATATGTAATGTTCAGGTTACTGTGCAAATCACCTATAACTGTACATTGTATTTTTGTGTATGCTGATTTTTTTCAACTAATGATGATTATGATTTTTTGCTTTTTTTCCATAACTGGGTAGCCACTTTTTCAGTTTATTTTTTTTCAGTTTAATAATGTTTTTTTTTTGTTTTTTTTTAAGAAGGTGGAAGCAAACCATGTCAGACAGAAAAATGTCTATTCTTCATAGAGTAAGATTAACCCTCTTCCTTGGTTGCAGATGATGAAAGCCATGAACAAGTCCAATGAGCATGTCCTTGCAGGAGGTGCTTGCTTTAATGAAAAGGCAGACTCTCACCTGGTATGTGTACAGAATGATGATGGAAACTATCAGACCCAGGCTATTAGTATTCACAATCAGCCCAGGAAAGGTAAGGAATTGAGTTGGTTGAGCTTTTGATAATGGAAGGTTATTCTGAAGTTGGAGCATTGGATATCTCAGCTCTACACTGTTTACTTTCTAGTTATCTTTCTAAGCATATTTTCCAGGGTTATGTTGACTCCCTAAGAAACTATAATTAAAGTTATAAATGAGATCTTTATTGTCAAGGGAAGTGTTTTAGCTGTGTTGTCTTGGGATATCCCCAGGGCATTGGTATTTAAGAGTGAGTCTAGGTCAGTGGTGATAAACCTTTTAGAGCTTTCAGTGATACAGACAGCCTGTTGCAGCATTTGTGATGTAGGTTAACCTCCTTTGGACTAGGCCCTGTAGTGATAGTCCCTTTAGGAGGATTTCAAGTTTGTTTAATGTTAAATAGGGAGCCCAGGGAGATAGCTCAGTAGCATAAGCACTTGCCTGCCAAGTGCAGGGTCCTGAGTTCAAT
>NW_004524683.1:1579389-1624770 GCF_000260255.1 Octodon degus | reverse complement strand
GGTCCTGAGTTCAATTTCCAGTATCCGCCCCCCCAATAAATAAATAAATAAATAAATAAATAAATAAAGCAATCTTCCTTAATAAATCAGAGAAACTGTGCTAAACAAATTTCTTTACCACTGGACTTTTCAGACCATTTAGTAAGCTGTGAGTATTCTGATTTTATAAGAGGAAAATAATATCTAGTTCTTTACAAACTTATGTCTTATGTTTGTTTTGTAAACTTCTTTAATAAGCTTATTATAAACCACTATCTTCAGTGTATTTTTTAAATCAATTGTTCAGTAAAGGCATAGAAGGCATTTAGCACATATACATCCAAATACAATATACAAAATAAAGTAGTGGTACATTCACAATGCTCTCTATTAATGACATCACATCTAGAATATTTGAATAAGTTCTGGCTATCATTAATGGGTGTATATTGATAAAACTAGATTGGGTCCAGAGGATGATTGTGAGAAACAGCAGTCCTTATTTAAGGAAGACTTAAATAAAGACATTTATAAATGTCTAACACTGAAAGGAATACACTGGAAGAGGGTGGTGGGAAATAGCTACATCTAATTTTTTAGTTATTTACTATGTGAAAGTAAGATTCAGCTTATTCTCTGTTGCTACAAAATGCAATGGCAAAAGTTACAGGGAGCCAGATCTGGGCTCAATTTAAGAGCATGCTCTGTAACAGTGATCTTGTTGAAAGCAGACTGGGTGGCCCTATGCTCTTGTGGGTCCCCCTCACTAGCAGTATCTGGCAAAGGCTGGGAGCCCACCTGGCAGAGAGATCGTGGGGCCATGTTGCATTAGCCCAGTTCCATTTAAGATGCAGGAAAATGACATTGCAGTAACATTTTCATAAAGCTAAATGTAATTGCACATCTTCTCTTATGAAAAGATCAGGGTAATGATGTTTGTTTTTAAAAAATAGTCTTTTTTTAAGCTTTGTGGATCTCTAATATTTGCTACAGTTACTCAAATCTAGTGTTGTAGTACAAAACTGGTTTAGACAATATATAAATGAATGGGCATAGCTATGTTCAATTTACATGAAAGGTCATTTACAGAAGTAGGCTGCAGACGGGCCGGGGAGATGGCTCAGTGGAATAAGTGCTTCCCTGGCAAGTGCAAGGGCCTGAGTTCAATCCCTGGTTCTGAAAAAAAAAAAAAAAAGAAGAAGAAGAAGTAGGCTGCAGATGATCTCAGTTTACTACACCCTGGACTATTAAGATCTCCTAGCCTCTGAGGTTCTTTGATTCTTGATTTGAGGAAGAGGGGAAAAAAACAAACCTTAAGACTTCCTTTCCAAATCTGTGATAAACATGAGAATTATTAGTTACTTGTATATTATAGTATATAGATTAAGTGATTTTTTTGAAAGTTTCTGTATAATGTTTCTATTTCCCAGTTAGCAAATATTTCATTATTATTCTAAATACCTCTATCTCAGGGTCTGTCTTCATGAAACTTTTTCTGTTTTTTTTAGTGACTGGTGCCAGTTTCTTTGTGTTTAGTGGTGCTCTGAAATCCTCTTCAGGATACCTTGCCAAGTCCAGTATTGTGGAAGGTAAAGAATGAGGTTTTTTTTTTGCTGCATGTGTATTGTTTCAATCTCAGTGATACAACTGACAAACAGGGAACATTGAGAGAAACCTCACTGCTTTTACTGTTGATGTCAAACCCCTATTATTTATTCAGTGACATCTCACTCTTCAGCAAATTAAAACTGCTATGAGAGTGTTTAGTTCTCCAAAAAGGGAGTCAGTGGTAGATATTGTGAGACAGACACATAAAAATTAAGAGATGGCCTTTCATAGTTGTGTGTGGAGGTACTGTGGTGTGTGCATGTGAGAACAGAGATAGCATTGGATGCAGATATGTAAATGTTCAGTGAAGTCTTACAAGAATACAGTGTCCTCATTTGAGGTACAGAATGAGATGGGCTTGCTATGGGTTTATTATAATTAGACATGACACATTCTAATAAATTTAAATTAAATGAAAGACTGATTGACACACTGTATTCACTTTGTTCTCTATGCTTGATCATACCCTGTCCAGGTTATTTTTGTTATATCACATATTACCCAGAATTTAATGGCTTAAAACAACTCAAAACAACCATATTATCATATTGGTTGATTCCTCTTATGTGGCATATTGACAGGACTGTGCAGGGATATAGGTTTACTTTGCTACATGATGTTTTGGGGTATCTCAGTTGGGTTTACTTAAAAATGGGACTATTTTGATGGCAGCAAGCTAGTTATCTAAAATATTGCTCACACACGTTGAGTCCTGGCCTGGGATTACTTTAAATGCTAGGCACAACGACTGGAGTACTTACTCCTACTCAGCATGGTGGGCACCCTGGAATGTCTGGGCTCCTTCCTTGGTGGTTCAGACCTCCAGACAAAAGTGTTACAGCAATGAGGTAAGAGCTACATTGCCTTTTTTGACTCAGCCTTGAACACCAGAGTGTTGTTTCCACCAGACTCTAGTAGAGGGAGAGGAGTTTGATGCTACTTTTTCTGGGGGGTGGGTGGGAATAACTGGGAATCAAATTTGGGACCTCATGCTTGCCAGGCAGGATTGTGCCTCTGAGCTACATTCCCAGCCCTGGCTGCAATTTTTGATGGGGAAATGTGATGGCATCATTGTAGAAGAGCATAGGGAAAGTAACCACATAGGATGACTTTTCATGTGCACAATGGCTCACCTTAAGGTCCTATCTACAGACAAGGCTGGATTCTAGTGTATTACTTGAAATGAAAAATCTTACATATATTTATGGAGTTTGACTTTCATCTTTTTTGATAAATTTAGTAAAACAGTGAGTGAAGTACAGAGGACATCAATATTTTACAATTAAATTTCATAAATCTTTTTTCTTTCTTGAGACATGGCTTTGTTATGTAGCCAAGGTTGGCTTCAGACTTGCAATCCTGCCTCAGCCTGCTGATTGTTCGAGTTACAAGTATGCTCCATCATATCTAGCTTTAATAATTTCTTTTTCTCTCTTTGATTCTTTTGAGACAAAGTCTCATACATACTTACTACGTAGCTCAGGCTGGCCCAGAATTCATGCAAACCTCCTGCCTCAGCTTCCTGAGTGCTGGGGATTATAGGTATGTGCCACTATGCCCAGCCATTTTTTGCTTTGTAGTCAAGAGTTGTGAAATGTGCCAGGTGTGGTGGTGCACACCTGTAGTACTACTACTTCGTGAGGCTAAGGGACGAATATCACAGATTTGAGGCCAGCCTGGGTTACATAACAGGACCCTGCCTGAAAAAATAACTTTTAAAAAAAAGTCTAGCTAGCCATTGACAGACAAATGGGGAAAGAAAATGTGGTATATATACACAGTGGAACCATAAGAAAAGATAAATTTGAGTCATTTTTAGGAAAATGGATAGATCTTAAGGTCACAGTATTAAGTGAATTAAACCAGACAAAGGTTAAATATCAATACATGTAAATGTAAATAAATTAAACAGTAAAAAAAAGAGAGATAGCAGGAAACGGGAAAGTAGACTTTTTGGAGATGGGGAAGGAGTGGAGGGGAAAGAAAGGTCAAAAATGCTCAAGATACAATATATTGATGTACCAGTGTCTCCAAATAAGTGCGATTGTTATGTGTCACAAACATATTTTATTGGTATAACTTACCACAAAGCTAGAATGTGGCAGGATTAGATTTAAAATCACCTCTTTGTACTTCAAATCCTATTCTGCTCTTTCCCAGTATGTGGCAGTTCTGTTCTAATGTTTTTAAGCCTTGGAGTATTTTTATACTTTTCTCTTTATTGATATGTGCTGCGATACATAATAATTTATATGGTTTTAAAATAAATTGTTAAGTATTTGGGTATGGTGACACACCCCTGTAGGTCTAGACTCTTGGGAAGCTGAGACCAGAGGATCACTTGAACTCAGAAGTTTGAGACAGGGCCAGGGAGATGGCTCAGTGGAATAAGTGCTTCCTTGGCAAGTGCAAGGGCCTGAGTTCAATCCCTGGTTCCACCAAAAAAAAAAAAAAAAAAAAAAAAGAAGTTTGAGACAAGCCTGGACAAAATAGCAGACACTGTATCCAAAAATAAAACAAGAAAGCAAGCAAGCCAGACAGACAGACACGAACTTAGGAGTTGAATAGTCTCATTTGGTCTGAAGTGACTAATTAAATACCTGTATCATCAAGTGTAGACTATTGTTTTTTTTTTAAATTTTTTTTTTTATATTTTAGTGTGTGTGTGTGTGCGACTCAGCCCACCAGGGGGCAGGGCTGGTGGGCATGTGGTGCTGGGGGATTGAACCGCGGTCCCTGTGCTTTGCTAAGCTTGTTCTAAGTAGGTGCTTTAGACCACTGAGCCATCCCGCCAGCCCCCAAGTGTAGACTATTGTTATGTCTTTATGAAGTAGTTAAAGAACATCCTTTAAATGCTGGTAAAATGATAAATTGAACTGACACATACTTACAAATGCAAAGTAGTATTTTTTTAAAGTCTATGGGTGAGAATTTCTTGGGTCTTGCATTTCTTTCTGTGTGTGTGTGTGTGTGTGTGTGTATGTGTGTGTGTATTTGGTACAGGGTGTTATTACCCTTGGACTTCTAGTGATCCTCCTGTTTCCTCCTCCTACTGGGATTACAGGCATGTGCCACCATGCCAGCACATGGTCACCAGCTCAGGGTGCCCTGGGCATGGGGCCAGCGTGGCATGCTGTACTGGGGATCGAAGCTGGTCCCCGCACTTGCCTAAGCAAGTGCTTAGACCACTGAGCTATTACACTGGCCCAGGTCTTGTATTTCATGGTATGTTTAGTAAAACATGTGGCTGACTGCCTGGTTATAAAGTTTTATTGAGGCTCTTTAGAAATTATCTCAGGAGACAAAAATGTCAGCAAACCAGGTTAATTGTTTACCAATGACAACGTTATCCTCAATTTCAGTGTTTACCTATGACTGAGGTAGCCAGCTGCCAAAAAGTAGTTAGCTACTCTGTTGTAGCTTTGCCTTACTGGCTGTCAATAAATGGATTTATTTCTACGCCTATTACTATTGTTTATTTGATGACTTAATGAACATCACATGTTAACAAGGGTGTTTAACTCTATGCCAGATGATCATAGTAAGATGAGATAGAGATACAAAGAAATCAGAGCATGGTAAATGCAAAAGGTATAACAAAATACGCCATAAATCCAAGAGAGCAAAGTAACCATTTGTAAGTTTTTTCTTTGAGTCTCAGGAGAAACTTGTAGTGGTATCTGAAATGAAATTAACAGGTAAGTGTTTAAACGGAGTCCATCATGGTGTTTGTTCTCAGGGCTTTTTCAAAAAGTAAAGAGATTCTGCTCAACAAAATCTTGTATCTGTTAGATACAAGAGAGCAGAACAAAAGTTTACATTTAATATCAGAGATTTTACATTTACTATTGCTAGATACCAGGTGCTGTATTTCATCTGGCCCTTCCCTGGCTTTGTGCTGTTTCCATCTGTATTATCTTGGTACTGATTCTTAGATGGCGTCATGGTCCAGATCACTGCTGAGAACATGGATGCACTGAGGCAGGCACTTCGAGAGATGAAGGACTTCACCATCACCTGTGGGAAGGTGGATGCAGAGGATCCCCAGGAGCACATCCACATCCAGTGGGTGGATGACGACAAGAATGTTAACAAGGGGTAAATGCAGCCACCCTCATCCCTTGCGGTGTTTTTACAGTTTTACAGAAAGCCCACCTGAGAAAAAGTACTGTATAACATAGAATTCTAAGTGTCTGGTGTGTTAGCTTAATTTCTGAAGGAGTTTCTATAATTACTTTTGAGAAAAGTATAAGGGGAGGGCTGGGGAGATAGCTCAGTAAAGTAAGCACTTGCCTGGGAAGTGCAAGGTCCTGAGTTCAGTCCCTGGTACCGCAAAAAACAAAAAACAAAAAAACAAACAAAAAAGTATAAGGGGAATAATTAATTAAACAAAAAACATTCCTTCAAAAATTACTGAGATAATAGAAATACCTAGACTGGTGTGGTGGTGCAAGCCTGTAATCCCAGCATTTGGGAGGCTAAGGTAGGAGGATCCCTGGGAGTTTAAAGCTAGCCATGAACTGTATACATGGCAGAGAACAAAAGGAAGAAAAGAAAAAGCCTTTTTTCTAATATTGTTTCATTTTATATGATATATAATTAAATAAGTACCAAAAGGCTAAATAACTTACCAGATTAGATTTAAAATCACTTCCTTGTGCTTCAGATCCTATACTCTTACCCAGTGTACTATATGACAGCTCTCTTCTAATGCTGAAGTGCAAACTTTGATGTCTTTTTTAATCTCATCTTTCTTTCATATACCACCTCAATCCAAGAGCAAATCCTGTTCTCTGTACTTCAAAATATGCCCAGAATACTACTTCTCATCACCTCTACTGCTACCATCCTAGTGTAGGCCACTTACTCATTTGATCCAGATTATTGCATTAGGCTCTTAATTATTTCCTGGTTTGGAGCTTAGGCCTTTTCCTGCCTCCCAATCTAGTATTTGTCTAGTTACAATAGCCAGAGTAATGTCCCTGCTTAGACTTCCCAGTGGCTTCCGGTGTTATGCAGGAAAAAGTCAAAGTCATTTAGAACTTGTAAGGCCCTGCACAACCTGTGCATCCCTCTTTCCATCCTGTTACTTCTCAGAAGCAGCACTAACTTTCATCATACTTGGCCACAGCTATACTTCCTAGCTGACCCTCTTTCTCCAGATAGCCACATAAATCATTCCCTCCCCTCCAAATCTTATCCAAAGTGTCACTTTCTCAGTACATTCTTTCCTGATTAACTCATCTGTACTTTAGCCCTATCATATACATTTCTCTCTCCTAGTGATATTTTCTACCCCCTGCCCAGCATTATATTTCTCAGTAGTATTGTAACTCTCTGAATGTTTAAAAAAATGCACACACGCACGCGCACGTATACATGCACATATAGAATGTATACATCTGGAAAAGAAAACTTGTATAAATATTTTAATACTAAGTTTATTGAACCATCATGAGATTAATAAAGTTACTTTTGGCCTCTACAATTACAAAGTGGTGGCCATTATTTTATTTTACTTTCTTTTTTTTTAAAGTATTTAGTACAGGGTCACAGTATGCAGCTAGGACTCTAGTGATCCTCCAGTTTCAGCCTCCTCAGTGCTGGAATTACAGGCATGTGCCACCATGCCCAGTCTTGGTGGCAGGCTTAGCCCACCCAGGGTCCAGTGGTGTGACATGTAGTGCTGGGGATCAAACCCATCCCTGCACTTGACTAAGCAGGTACTTAGGCTGTTGAGCTATCTCGCTGGCCCTAGTGATGGCCATTAGATTCCAGACATTTAGAAGTACAGCACACTGCTGCTTGCTTGAGTAGCCTTGGTCATCAGGATTGTTGAACATGCGTTTTCAGCTTCTCTAAGCGCTAGCAATGTAGTGGGTTTTCTACAACATATGGCATCCTGTAGGTTCCCCCAAATGAGGGTAACACCATCTGTTTGAGAAACATCATACTATTATTCTTTTCCTGAAGATATATACACTTTTTTGTTGGACTCTGTATATATATATTTGTTTTGGTTTTTGGTCTTTTTTTTTTTCTTTCTGTTTTTTTGGTTTTTGAGACAGAGTCTTGCTATGTAGTTCAGGCTGGCTTTAAATTCATCGTATAGCCCTGGCTGCCTCAGATTTACTGCAATCATCCTGCCTCAGCCTTCCAAGTGCTAGGATTACAGATGTGCACCACCATACCCAGCTCTGACACAATATTTTCTTTTCCTTTCTTCTTTTTTTTTTTCTTTTTTTGGTACAGGGGATCAAACTCAGGACCTTAAGCTTGCTAGGCAGGCACTTTTTCCACAGAGCTACCTCCCCAGTCCAAATATTTTCGTTTATTTAACTACACTGCCCCTGGCATGAAGGCAGGGATTTTTATCTGTTTTATTTACTGTTATATCACCAGCACCTAAAAAACTATCTGGCATCTAGTAGTAGTTTAAATAGATTAAATAAATATGCCGTACTTCATTGTGTAACCATTCTTACATTCCATCCATTCATTTACCCATCCTCCTATCCATCCGTTCAGGCTATGTCAGAATTCTGGCAATACAGAACTCCTTGCTTTGGCAGCACATATGATAAAATTGGAAATACAAAATTGAATTCCAGGAGCTAAGGTGTAGTTGGATGATAAAGTATATGCATAGCATGTGTGAGGTCCTGGGTTCAATCCCAGCACTGAAAAAGGAAAGGTAAAAATGAATTCTGTGCCCCTGCCAATGAGTGATTCAATCTGGTTTTGTAGTTACAAATAAATGAGTATGTCAGTGTATTAAAGATGGTGAATTAAACTACTATATAGAATATAAAAATTCTAAAAAGAAAAAAAAAACAAGAAATCTGGTGAATGTGGTAGGACAGTTCAGGAAAGACTCAGCAGATAAATAGCTGGTGCTTTAGCTGAGTCTGACAGAATAGCCTTTGCTACAAGGCTTTGACAGAAGGCCTCTTGAATGTTGTGAGGATATTAGGAGTAAAGAAAGGTAAAAACATTTAGAACATAGCATGCAGATTTTTTTCATTAAAATTATTTTAAATAAAGCAATTTTGTTTTCCATCTTCCTTCCTATAAAACCCAAGGCCCAAGCATATACTACCACCGAGCTCTCCCTCCAGCCAAAAAGAAGCAGTGTCCAATTAATTAATAAATATGTGTGTATTTTATAGGTAACCTTTTATCTTCCTGTCTTTCATTAGAAAATTCATTTTCAAAATCAGCTTATATTTAAGTCTTTCATATTTGGAAAGGAATGTAATTAATAGGAACAAAAGTGCTCAATCAGAAAATTTTGTGCCAAAAGGTGTCAGTTGACAACAGCAGAATGCCTTTCCCTATAGCAGCTGTGTCAGCTGCTTAGAAAGCGGGACAAAAAGTAGCCTGGGTTGGGCTGCGGATTTGGTTCATTGGTAGAACACTTGCCTAGCAAGCTGGAAGCCCTGAGTTCAGTCCTCAGCACCAAAAACAAAAAATAAACTTTCCCCTAAAAAACAATTCAACCACGGGGCTGGTGAGATGGCTCAGTGGTCTAAAGCACCTACTTGGAACAAGCTTAGCAAAGCACGGGGACCACAGTTCAATCCCCCAGCACCACATGCCAGCCAGCCCCGCCCCCTGGTGGGCTGAGCTGGCCACACACACACACAAATAATTTTTTAAAAAATTTCACCCAAAAAAAAAAGCCAGGGAACATGCTGGCACTTGTTCTCTTTGTAATGTATAAACACAATGTTTCCAGCTTGTTCCTGAATGTCTTTTTTGCTTCAAAGCATGCTAGTCTACTGAGGGTGCCTTTGTGTGGGGTAAGGTGTTATAGGGCATTGAACATGGGCCAAGATCATGCTAGGCATGTGTTCTACACTGAGCTCCATCTCAGCCCCTGGAGTGCCTTGTTTCTTTTATATTGTTGCCTGATGAATTAAAACTTTAACTTATGTTGGTGAAGTAATCTTGAGAGAATGAAGTGAATGCCTGATGTTTAATTTGACTTTTAATATACAAAGAATCAAGACCAATCAGGTCTGAAAGTTGTTAGAAAGAGCCTAGAACCTTTGTGTTAGTCATTTCAGATCCTTACCACATACTTACTTGGAATCTATAACAGCACTGAGAGAATTTGTTTGATAAATACATAGGTCCTGGTTTATCAGTTTACAACAGCACTGATATAATTAACATACTTGGTCAAATAATCTTTAATAAACATGCATTGAGCTCCTAAGTTCCAAACATTGGGTCAGTCGTGCAAATATAACACAGAGAAGTGATTGTGTCATGCTCCCTGTCCTTCAGAAGTTCATTTGTAATGCAGATTGCAAACGTATGATGAATATTACATGGTAAGTGTTAAGAGAGGTAAGAGAAGAATGAAAAAGTTGGTTGAGTAGCCATACATTCAAAGAGAGGAGGAATGCTGGAAGAGCAAGTTTGATTACATTTGTTTTCATTAAGAGAGCCAGCTCCTGAACCCAGCCTGGTGACACATTCCTGTAATGTGAGGCTGACAAGAAGGATCAGGAGTTGGGCCACAAGACCAGCTTGGAGCACACAGCAAGACCCTGCTTTAAAAAAGAAAGTGCCAACTCCTGGAGAAATGCCTCTATTTTTGTATGTGTGTTCTCTGATTTATTTTAGTGCATAGGCTTGTCCCATTAGGCCACTATTAGTCTACTTTTGTACCGTGGCTTCTTCCTGTGATGAAGAGTGGTCATTAAGGTACCTGGTATAATTAATAGACTTGAGAAGACATGTCATTTTCTTTCTCTGTTTCAGTATCATAAGTCCTATAGATGGAAAGTCCATGGAGTCTATAACAAATGTGAAGATATTTCATGGCTCAGAGTATAAAGCCAATGGAAAAGTCATCAGATGGACAGAGGTAAGGAAGTGAAACCTGGCATCTTTGGCCTAGTTGACCACAACTCTTTGCTAGATTGAAAGCCACATTTTGGGTTCATTCTGGAATATTAAAAAAAAAATTATATCTGAGAAAAAAAATCTTCTTGTTGACTTACTATACTCTAATTTGCTTTGGTCTATCTCAGATCACTAGAAAGAAGTGACATCAAGTGCAGCCTGCTGTAAGCTGTTGTATCCTGTCCTGTGAACTAGCTATTAGGGACTGACTTGCATTAGGATTGAAAAAGAGGTGCATATCTTGAGTGGTGCATATCTTTAGTGTGTTCTTCAGAAAACTAGGTCAGTCATGCAGCACTCACAGTTAAATCTCTCTCTCAACAATATGGTCTTTACTTCACAACAAGAAAATTAAAGCTCATAAAGTATATTGTTTGCATGTTTGAATCTGCCAGAGTGAATCCCGTTGATCTGTACAACCAATAAAATAAAAAAATTTTTAAATAAAGCTCAGAAACTAAATAATTTGTCAAAAATTATAAGGCCAATGTAGATCTGGCCAACTACTAAGCTCTTTTCCATGAAATTAAGTTGTTCCTTCACATGAAGACTGTGGTAGGGTCTGCCTCTGGGAATGAGAATGATACAGGAGAAATGTACTCCCAACCTGCTAGATCTCAAGTACACCAAGTTTATGTCTCCTGAAATTCAAGAATGAAGTCCAAAGGACAAAGGAAGAGTAGGAAAGGATTATTAGGGAATAGGAATAGTTCCTGAGAGACAGGAGGGGTCCTGGACATAGGTCACCACTGAGGCTACTCCTCTAAGAATGTTTTATACAGCAAAGACATGAGGTGGATACAAAATCAAGAGGTGGGCACAACTATATTCACCCTATAAGATTACAGGTATATCTTCTTAGTGAATATTGATCCAGTAGTGAAGTGGGTCATGTAGCAAGGGTACATGGAAAGAGCAAAGGTGTTTGCGGGTAAGGATGGGTCTGGATTCTCTGGTCACCCACGTGGGTGACTGATATCTACCTGGACTTTACTGGACCAGCTGATACCAATTATATGTAATTGCCAGCTACTGCGTCTTCCTTAAGAGCAGCATGTAGGCCTGGTTTTTACATCTTCGTCTTTAACCTGGCCTTTGAAGGCTGTGCTTCCAGCCACAGTTCTGATGTCTTTATTTTTCTGCTGACTTCCAGTGCCCAGTCCCTTACTGAGTGTATATTAATTTCTATGCCACCTCCTGTGTGTGTACAAATCACACAGATCAGAAAATTGATTCTCTAAGAGTAAATAGGTAGACATAGATCTCTTATGTCCTTTTGCTTTTTTTTTTTTTTTTTTGTGGTACCCGGGATCAAACTCAGGACCTTGTGCTTGCCAGGCAAGCACTTATTCCGCTGAGGTATCTCCCCAGCCCCTCTTATATCCTTTTGAACCTCATGCTTAGCTGTAAAATAAAAGATGATATTGGAAAATCTGTAGAGTTCCTTTCAGCTTTAAGTCTTTTTTTTTTTTTTTAATTTTATTTATGTGTGTGTGTGTGTGTGTGTGTGTGGCCAGCTCAGCCCACCAGCGGGCGGGGCTGGCTGGCATGTGGTGCTGGGGGATTGAACCGCGGTCCCTGTGCTTTGCTAAGCTTGTTCTAAGTAGGTGCTTTAGACCACTGAGCCATCTCACCAGCCCCTCAGCTTTAAGTCTTAAGTCTTTCTAATTCTGTGACTTCTGGCTCTCACTTCACACATAGGGATGTGGGGAGCAGAAGGGTTTATGTCTCTTGATGAGGTCTGTGCAGCTCTTCCTGATGGCATAGGGGCACAGTCTGGGCTTGGTTGTTTCAGGTAACTCATCATTCATACCTGGCTTTGTGTCCACACACAGCTGATTTTAGTTATTTTCTTTGTCGTGATCATCCCTGATGCATTTTGAGCAGTGTAAAGTCTGGAACATGTAAAATTCTTCATACTGTATGACCCTGCTTGATCTCCATTCCCTTCCTGTGTTCTGAGGTCACTCAATGGAGTAGGTGGGCTTCCCATCTCACAATACAGATGAGTACACAGCCTTTTCTAACGCTTCTTCTTGGTAGAGCAGGGGCCAGCATACTCTTCTGCTTCCTCTAAAGCTCTCCTCAAAGCTTCCATGCATGGCCCTTTGGTTAATATTCTTGGAATAGGCCTCTTATTGAGCAGGAAGCTGGGCTTTAGTGTATATTTCTTTTTTATATTTTGATTATATTGTTACTGTTTATAATATAGAGGGTGGATGGCTCTCCATTTTTTATAGAGGCAAATTAGAATTAGACATCCTTTGAGGTCAGGTATGGTGGCACATGCCTGTAATGCCAGCACTCAGGAGGCTGAAGCAGGAATATTGCTGCTAGTTTGAGTCCAATCTTTATTACAAAGTTGAGACCCGTTCTCAAAATCAAGAGAAAAAAGGGGAAGGGAGGAGAAATAGGGGAAGGAAGAAAAGAAAAAAGTAGAAGTAGTCTTTTGAAAGCCTTGTGTGATAGCTCATATGCCTGTAGTCTCAGCTACTTGGAAGACACAGACAGAAGGATCACCTGAATTCAAGAGTTTGAGGGCATAGGGAGACCCTGTTCCACACATGCACATCCCAACCACAAGAACTGAAACAAGTCCTTTGACTAGTTTCCTCTGTGTGGTGAGGACCCGGGTCTCAGCTCCAGATTTGCTGCACTTCTCACCATGCACACAGGGACACAGCTCTGGCCTCCACAGTGCCACATGGTGGGCAAAGCTCTGCAACAAAAGGCAGAGGACTTGAATTATGGTCCTGGCTGTGTCTCTGAGTACTTCTGTGTACTTCACTGAGCCTCTTCTCTTTCGTAAATACTATGTAAAAAAAAGAGGCTGGATCATACTGTCAGAACTATTCTGGTTGTTTTGCTTTTTCTTGTGGTACTGATTGAAACCAGGGCTTTCACCATAAGCCATGTCCTTAGCCCTGTTTTCTTTTCGTGTTTTTTTTTTTTTTTAATTTTTTTTTATTTTGAGATGGTGTCTTTCTGAGTTGTTCAGGCAGGGATCAAATTTGTGGCCTTCCTGCCTCAGCCTCCTAGAATCCTAGGATAATAGGCATGGACTACCACCTCCAGCCTATGGTAGAGCATGTAGACTCTCAGATAATTTCTTAAGAAATATATATATATATATATATATTAGAAGTGTCAGTGCAAAAATAGGCATTTTGATTCTAAGGAGAATGTACCCTCAGATCATGCTGGAGGCTTGCAGGAAGACAAGCACTGCCACTCTCAGTGTGTATACAGGACCAAGAGCAGGGACTGTTTCCGTAAGTCTCACTTTTCATAGCCCAAGGACTTTATGGCATCCTGCACTTCATGGTGTCTTGCACACCTTGGAGAATCAGGGTGCTTCTATATGCAAGCCAACCTACTTGTGCACTTGTGTTTTCCAAAATCTGGCCTAAGTGTTAACTCTCTTGTTTGGAGAACAGGTGTTTTTCCTGGAAAACGATGACCAGCATAACTGCCTGAGTGACCCTGCAGATCACAGCAGACTCACTGAGCATGTTGCCAAGGCTTTCTGCCTTGCTCTCTGTCCCCACCTGAAGCTTCTGAAGGAAGATGGAATGACAAAACTGGGATTGCGTGTGACACTTGACTCAGATCAGGTAAGGAAGGTCTTAGGTTGCTTTTGAAGCTGTCCTTGGGCGATGTCTATGGACTATGTGAGTTTTTATGAATTGACCCAAGCTTAGCTCTGTAGACCTTCTGGTCTGAGCAGATGGAACATTCTGATTCCTCCTCTTGTAATATTAATTCACCCAGACATGCTCCCTGGTCAGGCACTCTCAGTGGCCTCTCCCTGCCTGTATTCCAGGGAGAAGCCTTTCTTCCTGTCGGCTGAGGAGGTCCTATAAAGACCTCATACCACCTGTGACTTGCATCTGCACTACCCTCTAACATGCTCTTAGAGGGCAGGTTCCACAGTATCACTGATCTTGTTTTGTTTTGTTTTTAGATAGGGTCTTTATATGTAGTTCAGGCTGCCCTTTAACTCACTGTTTAGTTCAGACTGGCCTGAAATGTTCAGCAATCCTGCCTCAGCCTTCCAAGTGTTTAAATTACAGGTGTGTGCCACCATGCCACACTCTAATTGTACTTTTTTTTTTTTTTTTTTTTTTTGTCTTTTTAAGACAGGGTCTCACTACACAGTTCAGGCTGGCCTTGAGCTCACTTTATATCCCAGGCTGGTCTTGAACTCACAGAGATCCTCCTACCTCAGTCTCTTCAGTGCTGGGATTACAGGTGTGCACCACCACGTCCATCTTCTAGTCTTATTTTCATAATCCTACTGGCACAGGCTTCTGATAACTGGACTTTGCAGCTGTCCAGTTAAATTTATTAGTAAATTTATTCTGACAGAATTTCCATGCTAGTTTGTGGCTAAGAATTGAACTATTTCTCTAATACAGTAATTGTTCTGTCAGTTCAAATCTGCTGATGTCAGGCTTCCCTCCCTGTCTTCCTTTTTTTTTTTTTTTTTTGCGGAACCAGGGATTGAACTCAGGCCCTTGCGCTTGCCAGGGAAGCACTTATTCCACTGAGCCATCTCCCCCTCCCGGTCTTCCTTAGTGTTTTTTCTATGCTCTTCAAAATAACAATCCAGTCTCCATTTTCCAAGCCCAGTTCCTTTCTGAGTTTCTCCCCACCGGCCAATCCCTCCTAATCTTCTTACCTTTTTTTTTTATTCTGGATGCCTTCAACAGGTCCTCTGGGTCTTGCTTTGATGCTTGCAATTACGAGATATCTCTTCAGCCCTTTAGCTTTGAGTTATTAGAAAGTGATATTGGTTCTCAGCTTGATTGTGCCTTCTAACTACCAGTATTTCCCAAAATGCTGCTCATAGCCCAAGTGTTTACAGGCAGACACTGTTTCCTAAGTGTAGAACTGTGCTCTAGCAGGGAATGAAAGGTTATATGTCTGACTAATCATCAATCAACAAGTTGTTTTTTGTTTTTTTATTTAAGTCATTGCCCAGGGCTGGCCAGATAGCTCAGCAGACTAAAGCACCTGCTTAGGCAGAGCGTAGTGGCTGGGGTTCGATCCCTGGTGTACTGTTCTGGCCCCCCCCCCCCCCCCCCCCCCCCGGGCTGTGCTGAGACTTAGACTGAGACTGGGCGTGGTGGCGTGTGTCTGTAATCCCAGCACTTGGGACTATGAAAAACAGGAGAATCACTACCAGTCTGATCTTTGTAGTGGGACCCTGTAGACCCTGTCCTAAATACATTAAAAAAAAAAACAAAAAAACAAAAAAACACGATATTGCCCAGTGCTTTAGGAAGCATATTAAGGTACTGCTAATGAAGCAGTATGGTCCTGTCTCCAAAGGTACTGATAGTGTAGCTGGAGAGAGAATTCTCAGATAACACAAGTAGAGAACAACTATTTTTCTGTGAAATTTATGGATTTTCGAGGTCAGGGGCCTGTGTTCTTTGAATCCCTGTTTTGAGGTGCTCAGACAATGGTGCCTGGATGACAGGATGGGCTGAAGAACAAACGCAGTGTTAGGAAGCTGGACATTGTTGTATACTGATTTTAACACTCAAAAGTTAAAGTAGTGTTTCTGACTCTCTATGCCTCCCTTTCCAAGAAAACAAAGATTTTTTTTATTTTTTTATTTTTTAGGGAAGGATCTACAGGGTGTTCAGGGTCTCACTACTAGATCAGACTTATAGTGACCCGCCTGTTTACAGCCCCCCAAGAGCTGGGATTACAGGCGCGCCCACCATGCCCAGTCTCAATTGCCATCCAGTGTGTTGCTGTCTCAGCATGCTCTAGGGGTGGGTCTGGCACAGCAGGCCCGGGGATCGAACCCCAGCCCCTGAGCCTGCTTGCAGGCGCTTTAATCCGTTGAGCTATTTGGCCAGTCCTCATGAAAACAAAGATCTTAACAGGGTGACTAGCCCAAGATCTTCTGGCTATCCAGTGCCCTAGATGAATAAATGACAGGATGCAGCATGACACTTCAGGGAAGAGGAGAAATTTATATCCACTATCAATTGTCTAGCCATAACTATTGAGAACACTAACTTTTCTATTCAGTCTCCTTGGCACTCAGCCCTCTGGAGCGATTTCTGCCTAGTAAGTAACCTGCCATCCCCTTCTCTCTGTGGTGTAGGTTGGCTATCAAGCAGGGAGCAATGGCCAGCCCCTTCCCTCCCAGTACATGAATGATCTGGACAGCGCCTTGGTGCCGGTGATCCATGGAGGGGCCTGCCAGCTCAGTGAGGGCCCGGTCGTCATGGAACTCATCTTTTATATTCTGGAGAACATCGCATAGAGAAGACTTCATTTTTTTCTGTTCTGACCTGTTGCAACAACAGTCATACCCAAATCATTTGCACTTTAAAACTGGAAGATTAAGCTTTTGTTAACACTATTAATGGGGGGAGGGTTGGAGAGGGTGGGAATGAGGGTTTGGGGGGGCAAGGGTGGGAAAGGGTGGTTGGGGGAACAGATGTTCCATAATTCTATGTCTTCTATGCATCGTCCACCAAGAAGATCTGGACAGCTTCTGTTACTGCACAATAGTTACGCTATCTTTGCAGCTAATCCCCTTCTGTTACTGTCTAGACAAGAATTCCGCCCCACTCTTTTCAGATTAGTCATGATCATGTGCTCAGAAATGCTCAAGTGGGTACAACCTTCACCAAGGGTGGGGTGGGAGGGCAAAGGGAAAATAAACCATGAAACATCAGTTTTGCACTCTCTCTGCAGAATTGGTATAAAGAGGACAACACACAGATTTTGTTCCATCACAGCTGTTTACCAAGTATAAGTCACATGCAGATTATATATATGTTTTTACACATTATTCATTAAAGTGAATCAAAGACCAAAGGGACCCATGGAGCCAGGGAAGAGTTGCATGTACTCATGGAGGAGCTCAGTGTAAGCGAGGCATCCAGACAGCAGAGCTGGGCAGGACCCCGTGAGATCTGCCCAAGTGAGTGGCAAATGTGTAACTGGGCCTTTCTTTGAAATCTAACAAACCCAAGGCATTTTTAGTTATTATATCCTGAGAAATATTTTTTTACACATTTTATTGGAAAAGCATTTTAACATCCAGGAAAGCTACAAGAAACCCCTACTGTGTATTCTTTACCCAGATACACTTCTTGTTCACATGTTAACATTGTGTCCCTTATGATGTTTTTCCCCTACAAAAAAACTAAAGCATTTAAATTGCCTAAATTTCACTTCTTTATCTCTAAGTATTTTGATGGATTTATATGGATAGTCTTCTATAACTACAGACCAGTTTAGCCAAGTTCACATTGATGTCATGTTTTAACCTGGTGTCTGTCATGTCCTTTGTAGCATACCCTCCCACCCCCAAATCCTTCTAGCCTAGGGACAGCATGTAGCTGTTATGATTGCTTTTATCTTTCTTCATTGGTATTTTCTGTGACTGTAGGCCTCTAGAGCCATCTTGTTTTATAAGAGAAAAATACCTCATTTTGAATTTGATGTTTAGAGTCATTTTTTTTCTTTTTTTTAAGAGTCAGTTTATGCATTCTTGGCCAGAAATCATTTATATCTATCTGCCTCTCACTGCCTGATCAAGGTGTTATTTAATTTCTCCACTACAGCCCCACTAAATAATAACCAATATATGTAAAACATTTTCAGACCATGTAAATATCTTGCTTATCAATGTTCTTAGATTTAGTATATACTATTTCATACCAGTATTGATACACTACAACACTTGCAAAATCATTTCCAGAACTCCACCCATATTTACCATCTGAACTTAGTAATCTATAAATAGAAGCCCTTTCTTCCCTATTTTACTCATTTAACTTTTATTGTGGTTTTATTTTTTATTATTTTTTTTTTAATTTTTATTTTATTTATTTGTGTGTGTGTGGCCAGCTCAGCCCACCAGGGGGCGGGGCTGGCTGGCATGTGGTGCTGGGGATTGAACCGAGGTCCTTGTGTTTTGCTTAGCTTAGCTTGTTCTAAGTAGGTGCTCTAGACCACTGAGCCATCTCACCAGCCCCTATTGTGGTTTTATGAATTGTTTTTTCAGTGATTCTAATTTATTATTTTAGTGCTTAGGTCTCAGTTTTTACCAAATGGAGCACATTCAGGCAAGTTCCAACATCTTACACTTACTTTCATTTCCCTAGAATTAGCCATTTCTTCAAAGAAGCCTGGTTTCTTTTAATGGGAGTGGTACCAGAAACGAAAGTCTGGCTTACGCAGGCTATGATAATTTCCTTTTCAAAACTTTTTTTTGGAACTAGGTGTGGTAATGAACACCCGTCATCCCAACTATTTGGGAAGCTGAGGCAGGACAACTGTTAATTTCCAGGCAGCTTAGGCAATTTAGTGAGATCTATCTCAAAACCTAGAAGGGCTGTGGATGAAGCTCAATAGTACAGTGGTTGCCTAGGCTCAATACCTAGTTCTGCAAGGAAAAAGATTCAATGTGGACAAGTGGATTCCACAACCAAAAGTTTGAGGAACACTGCTGTAGGGCAGTTCACTCCTGTCACTAGGAATCTTGTGAAAGGCCAGAGCAGGCCATGCTAGAGGTTGTCCTCTACTTCAGTGAAGCCCCTGGGCCCATCTCTGGCCCATGGGCAAGGAGAGACTGCTCCGCAGTGGCTGGTGCTGGGTCTAGCACTTGGCAGTAACATGCTATGGAGCTGAGTTCAGGGTAGTAGCTGTTTCCCAGACACCCGAACGCCCGGCCTGGAAACCTTGGCTGGGTTCATCCTTGTCTGTTAATTGGGGTAAGGGTTGTATTTACAGCTGCCTTTCCAAAGGCATTGACATTAGAAGCTACCAAGAACTGTAACAAGACCCTTCACATGGACTCAGAGGTATACGGCTTCTAAGCTTCCCCTAAACCCATGCGGCACTAATAAGGACTGAGCCCTAGGGCTGTGTGTGCCCACAAGCCTGATGAAAATAGGGTCAGGTATATTTGGTATTAGTATCCAGCTTAGGTCTAAATACACCTCAGAAGTATGGTCCTATTTTCCTCTACTTTATCTTCCTCTACTAAATCCATATTGCCATTTTGTACAGTACTTCTGGATCAGTGCAGGCTTTGTAATTCTCCCACTAGTCAGGTCCACTCTCAACTGAATTAAAAGCCCTTTGTAACAAAATCACCTTATGGAACTGGGTATAAAACCAAGACTACTTTGTTTTTTCCCATGTTTATCTTCAGCTTTATATATTGTGTATGATAATTATATAAAGCAGAATGCTGAGCATATTTCTAATAAGGCAAACTTTTCTAGATTGTAAACTTAAAATAGTTGTAGCACTCAACTGAAGAGAAATACAGTTGCCATTCTAGCAATGTGTTACATTTTTAAAATTATTGAATGCTTGCCAAATGCCAGGCAGTGTTTCTCCACTTGTTATCAACTTTCTGAGCACCTACTGCATTCCAGAGTGGGAGGTGTAAGTTCCCATCTCCCTGTCTTCTCCCATCCACAGTGGGTCCTGCTGGTGGGCCCCAAATCTCTTCAGTTTACTTCTGTCATTCATCTTGGAAAGTTTAAACATTTATCACATTTCAGACACTTATTCTAGAATTGATAGTGGTTTACTTTAAAATAGAAATTTAAAGTGGTCATGGAATTTGTACGGGTAGTTTTATGTGGACAAGGGACTAATGAGTAGAACAGGAAAACTGATGCCCATCCTCAAGCCCAGGCAGTTGAGGTCTGGAGAGGGGAAGGAAAAGTTCTTTTGTGATGAGGCTGGACCAGGGAGACTCTGTGGGGTGCCAGTCCCCACCTCACTGTTCTGACTTGAAAAGAGCTAACCTTACAAGTCAAGGCCTTTTAGGGGCTATCTTAAATATTGGGAAAACAAGCTCTCAAAATTTAGAAGCAACCATGCAAGTTTCAGAATGGAGCTATGGAGGAAAAAAATATTGTCTTCATGAATTTGCCCCTTGTGAGCAACACTTCTAAAGTCAATTTCTTTCATACTCAGTTCATTAATTTGCAAGTGTGCCCTACGTTAGATCAAAGAATTTAAAGTCTAAAAATGATTCATGTAGTGCCTGGTTCCCAACTGCACATGAATGATAAATCTCCAAGGTTTGGTCACAGTATTTGGAGAAATCTTAGGACAACAGGAGGCTGAGTAGGCCCCTCCCACTACCCATGCAAGCCTTTGCTACAACAAAGGCCCCTTTCAAGAACCATAGTTTCCAAGTCCACTGGATAGCTTTGTCTTGTCTCAGCCCTGAGGTTTTGCTTTTTTTGTAAGAGCAAAGAGCATTGAAGCCCACTGTAACCAAGTGTGTTACAAAGGAAAATTTTTAGAGCCATAAAAAAGTGCCCTATTGAAATGGGGTATTTCCAGTAGAGGCCTCAATTGGGCTTGTCCAAACCTTAGCAGATACACCCACTGGCCCTTCATTGTGAAGTGCTGGCTTGGACACAGACTCTAAGGGGAAAACTAGGCTGGGTTAGCTTTGCTCCTGATGAGCCCCTTGATTTTAGATCATGGTTTGACATAAGATATGTAACTTTAAATAAATGTTAAATCTCTACTCCATGAAAGTTCTGGTAACTCACTCTGACAGGTAAGTACACTGACCAGTGAGCTCTTGGGAGAGTCACTAGTCTGTAGTTCCTGCTGTTGCCACTAAAAACTTTGCTGTTAGGGGTAGGGAAGCATGGCCCAACCCTGTTATCCCCAAGGAAAACAAAAGCTCAAGCCTTGAGCTGTGCTTATGCAATACTATAGTGATCAGCAAGCTGAATGTATCTGCTTCACTTAGAGCCTTTTACAAATAGTCTTGAAAACTGTTTTGTTAAATCTAATGCTTTAAAAGGGGTGTTTATTTCTAAGAAATGTAGACTATTGGAGTTTTGAATATTAAACCTGTTACAATTACAAGTCCTTCATCATTTCTATCCTAGAAAAAGCCAAAGGAGAATTCACTGGAAAGAACTAAAGTATGCCCCAGGCAGAGGGCTGTCTCAGTGAGGAAGCTACAGCAGTGGCAGGCAAATGTTACTGCTACTCTGGCTCTTAAACAGTGCCAAAGAGCAGGGCTTTAAGACAGCTGGTTTATAATGTTTGTAGAATGTAAACTTCCTATAATGAATCAGGCCTAGTGTCTTAAATAAAAGTTGGCTACATAAAAATTTTATATATATGTATATATATATTTATATATAATATATAATTTCCTCCCCAGTTAACATCTTAGGTATAAGGGCCAAACCCAAGATACAACCTTCCCCTTATTTCCCACCAAGTAGTACCAGAAGTAACTCCTCTTCCATTGAGTCCACTGGGAAGCAGGAAGGCTAGTGCAGCAGCTGTCAGGAACAAAGGCACAGGCAAAGCTGGGGTGAACTGAGTCGAGGGAGACAGGCTGCCACCATTGGCCAACTTGAGTCACAGGCCCTGCCCTCCCCACCGAGCAGGGAAGGTTTCCGATCACCCTCAAGTTCTCCCATCCCTTATTTACAACTTTTAAAGGCACATCCAGAAATGGTGCAACTGGGGGCTGAGTAAGCTATACACAGTTCCTGTGCAGAGGTTAAGGGGCCATGGGGCTCCATGGCACAGAGCAGTGATGGTGTCCTTGCCACACTGTCCTCAGCTGGGGGAGCTCCTGCTTCTGTGGTCAGTAGGGCATGTACTTCACAAGGTCTTTGGTGCTTGTGTAGCAGCATCTTTCTTATCCACAAAGGCTTCTGCAGCCCGCAAAGTTAGGAAAGTAAGTTCTGGTACATGCCCGCCAGCTGGTCCTCTTCCAGTGCTGACCACCTGATGCACAGAGCACAAAGCATGGTTTAGTCTGCACCACAGTGAACAATTTAAGAAATGATCTCCCAAAGTTAGGCCCTAGAAGGTTAGTCTTCCTCCCCAGCTCTGTTGACGAACATGAAAAACTGAGCCTACGACCCCTATGCAATAGTTCTGCCTGTTGGTTTCCTCACAGATGAAAGCTGAGGTTTCTCCCCAGAGATGAGCTGAGGGGCTCTGTGAGCCTTGGCAGACAGGAAGGGCAGAGGTTCAGAAGGCTGCAAGAGCTACCTACCTCACAGGCCTCGGGGCTCCAGGATCAGCCAGTTCTCTGTCACCGTCTGCATATCTTGGCCACTCAGGGGCTCCCGCAGCCTCACCTTCACCTCTAGCTTCCCACCAGTGGGCTTCCTTCCATCTAGGACCTGTGAGAACAATGGGATGGGAGCTGGGAAATGAGGACTGGCTGGGGGCAGGCAGGGCCTTACGGTCCCAGGAAGAGGAACTAAGATACCCTGCAGTCTTAACATGGACATCTCAGGACAGATCTGCCTCTGCTGTGTGTGGGGCCATGGCTGTTTTAGGTTGTCTTTTTTTTTTTTTTTTTTTTTGTGGAACCAGGGATTGAATAGGTGAAGTCTTTGAAAGAAGCAATATATGAATCAAGATGAGCATCAGTGCTTTGAAGAGAAACTTAAATCTCTACTCATGTGTGTTCTCAATGCCCATGGCAATTCCTGGAAGAAAAGAAGTACCTATAAACCAGAGCCTAAACCCTCACTTCACTGATGGCCAAGGGAAAAGCAGCTGACAGTGGCAGACTAAGGTTGGGTTCCTTCCTACCCACTGCTACTCTTTCCTTCAGGGAGTAGAGGTGGGGCAGCTAGAGTGTAAACACAATCAGTCCACAGACAGCAGCCCAAGTGGGCCAGGGGCAGATGCACTGCACTGGGAAAGCCTCAGGATCTGGTCCCGGCTCTGCCCAGGACACACTATATAATCCAACAGAACCACCCTTCCCTCTGGCCTGACATTCCCCATCTTTCCAAAGCAAGGTCTTAACTCTTCTCTGTAATCCTATAAATTCGTGGCAGCTCAAAGACCTAACTAGAGGCTAATTTCCTAAGCACAGACTAGTTGCATTCTGGTTAGTCTCTGATCCTGAAATACATACCTTATCAACTGTAGCTCTGGAGCCCCTTTTACTAACTCATGATGCCAAATAAACTACTAATCACACCCATAGAAACCTAGAATTCTGTGTGCCAAACTGATAGCAGTGGACAGACTCCTCAGTGGTCTTCTCTCTCACCCATCACCCTTGGGCACATAAGACTATTTTGGAGAGTATGGCTACTTCCTATCTGGCTGACAATGAAATTTTCTGAGATCTTCTGAACCTTTTCTATCTGTGAAATAGGGAAGTTATGTACTCTACAGCACACTATGGAACATTTAAAATTAAGTCACAGGCCTAGAAACCTGCAGCAAGGACTGGCATTCCCTGAATATCTGCTCTCCTCTTACCAACAACTCTAGCTGGTCACTCCCATACCTCCACAATCTCTCTGATCTCACACTCATTCTCCAGCTGCTCCAACTTCAGGTGTGCTGTGCCAACCAGTTTGTCACTTCTGAAGAACGATCTAGAGAGCCAAGAAGCAACAGAGATTAGACCGGGCAGGGAAGGTGAGAATGAACTAGCTGAGCCCAGGGCAGGAAAACTGAACAGCAACAGTGACAGAAATACCGTTCTTTTCTCCCTACTACCTCATGTGACTAACAGGAAGGCACCTCACCCTTTGTGGAAGATCTCAAACTTGATTCCTTTGTTCTGGATCACCCTCTTGAAGCCCCGGTGGTTTCGGTTGATGTTTAGTTTGAAGACTTGATCAAATTCTGCAAAAGGGAAGAAGGCAAGGAGAGGTTTATTTTATTTTATTTTTTTAAATTTATTTTATTTATGTGTGTGTGTGTTTGTGTGTGGCCAGCTCAGCCCACCAGGGGGCGGGGCTGGCTGGCATGTGGTGCTGGGGGATTGAACCGCGGTCCCTGTGCTTTGTTAAGCTTGTTCTAAGTAGGTGCTTTAGACCACTGAGCCATCTCACCAGCCCAAGGAGAGGTTTAGCTCCTAAATATTTGCTGAGGAAATAGAAAGGCTCAGGGAAGGCCTCCCCTCTAATCTCATGCCTGCAATTCAGTGTGTCTGCCACCAGGAGGAGATAGAGCATCAAGGCCCTGGCCTTGGAAGCGGATGGTCTTTGTATCTTGATAGACTAAGACTATACAAAAATGGAAAGAACTAATGAAGACTAAACCAAAATGGAAAGGACTGAGAATCTGGAGTAAGGATCCCTGGGGCCCATTTCTACCATTTTCTTATTATGAGCTCCTAGATAAATCCCTTTACTTCTCCAAGCCTTAGTTTCCCCAATTACATAATAGTGTTAATAAAACTTGCCTTTATTTCCTAAAAAGGGTGAATAAAATAAGCCTATAGATCTGAGGGCACTCTCGAAACACAAGTGCTTCTCAAGGAGAGAAAATAAAGGAGCCCTGTGTGAGGCTCACCTGGGGAGTTTGTGTTCTTCACTACAGCAGTTTTGCCTTTTTGAGCCTGGTCCTAAAGCAACGAGAAGAAAGAAGTCAAGGTAGCTTGGAAAACAGGTACACAGAGCCAGGAACTCTAATAAGCCAGTGACCCCTAAGGAACTAGGTGTCTCAGGGATGGATAAAAGTGGGGCACAAAGTCTTGCAATGAAGCTGGGGTTCAGAGGACCCTAATTCTACCTGATCCTCACCGAGTTAGGGTAGTGAAACTCAAATCGCACAAAAGCATCCAAGTCATCAGGGGTCACCCCTGTGAGGAAAGAAGGGAGATCAGAGGAAGTGGCAAGAAGCCAGATGTTCAGGTGTTAGACAAGAGCTTCCTTCTATAGAGGTAGTCCTGGTGTTACCTGGAGGGGCTGGGAGATTCATTCCCCGGACAATGATTAGATGCATTTCTGTGCTGTTGAGTTCTGAAAAGATCCTACAGCCAAAAAAGAATGAAGAGCTTGAAGTTAAGCAAGTGGCAGAACTGCATGCCCTCCTCCAGTGCCTCCTGTCCAGCTGGATGGTCTCACAGGAGAAGCATACGGCTACCACCCAAGTCCTCTGTCAGAAACTGAGTCATCTTCCTCACTGCACTGGCGAAGTCTCACTAAAGACCCTGAGCCCCCACACTCTAGCCCTGTCTCACACAAAGCCATGTTTCCCATAGGCTGTGGCACCTTACGGTCTGAAATGTCTTCAACTCAAAGTGGTGGCTGGGAGGGTCAAGTCCCTGGGCCTGGGCCAGCCGCAGGATCTCCAGCTGTTTCTTGCGGTCATGAGCAAGCTTCTCAAACCTGACAAGGATCCGTGTGCACATCAGCAGGGCAAGGCTCCTTTTCTGCTCCCCACCCACACTCTGGCCCGAGTCCTAGTACTCACCGGGTAGTCTCAGCCACATTGCCCTGGTGCATGAACTGCTTGGAGAACAGGAGGCATTTCTGAAAACAGGGGCCCAGAGTGACTCTAGCGCCAGAGCAGGACTTGCCCAGGCTAGCCTTCAGGGCCTGACCTCTCAAAATGGTAACAACTTTGTGGCCTCACCTCTCCTCCCCAACACATGCCAATGGCCCTGCTCCCAGGTCCCACACCTTTCTGCCTATACTTCTATGGCTTTCTCTCCAGCCAAGTCATTCAAACTTCTCTTAGCAAACCCCCGGTTCTTCCTTTACAACCTAATTCAAACACTGTCTCACAGGGCAGACTTCTCAGAAAAACAGGCAGCAGTTCAGAAGGACACACACAGCAGTATTTGGATATTTCCCTTTGACTGTGTTGTTGGAACTTCCTAACTACCCTGGAAGGAAGGTATTGCCATTCCCTTTCACAAAGGAAGTGTAGTTAAGACAGGGCAAATGCCTTGCCTGAGGTCACATAATCAGTAAATAAAGAACCAGCATTAAAATCCAGGACTACCTCCTTGGACCCCCACACCTGTCTTGCAGGAAAGCACTGAAACAGCAGGAAGAGACAAGCACCCTACTAACCTCGTACTGCTCCAGAAGCATTTTTTGTAGCTGGGCATACACCTCCTCTGCCTTTTGGGAGAGCCGCAGGTCCTCATGGTGGATGAGGATGAAATCGCCCTCTTCATCCGTCAAGGGTGAAGGTACCTGCCCAGGTCACAAGGCCCCTCGGGCCTCAAGAGTCAGATTGCTCCTTTACTGAACTAACAAAGGCCGGAATCCAAACTAAATATTTCTTCAAATTCCACAACCTCCAGTGATGGGTACTCACTGCCTCCCACTTAGCCTAAGCTGCAGGTATTCTGCTCCCACTGACCATGACCTGCCCTGTCTTCCCTGGCCAGGGGCAGCCCCTGTGCCTTCCCTGGTCACTCTCAGCATGAAAGAGAGAAGCAAAGGCCACATCCACCTCTCTAAGGAGCTGCCCTACTCAGAACCCTGCCTGTCTAGTTGCACCCTGTGTCTTGCCTAGGATGACCCAGTGCTTTAACCAGGCCAGACTCACTTTTGAGAGGTCAACAGGTCGACCGGCTCGGGCCTGGACCATCTGAGCCTCAAGTCCCTTGGCCACCCGTAGGTGGGCCTTGGCCTGCTCCAGGTCTTGTCTTCGTTTGGCCTGTAGGGCTGCACGCTGGTATTGCAGTTTCCGTGCCTCCAGCAGTGCCAGCTGCTCCCGCACTGAAGGGGTGGGACGAGAGGTTACAACCATGCCTCATGTGACCCTCCCTTCTTCTACCCTGTTAATCCCAGCTCACCAGTTGGACTCAGTGACTCCCTAGAACTTGAGGCCTTGGGCTCAGGCTGGGACAGGGATGAAGGAAGCAGAGGCTGGGCAGGCTTCTTGGCCACTGGGGCCTGTGTTGAGGGCTCACCCTGCAAACACGCAGGTGGTTATCATGAGATTGCTCTCCACCTGCCTGGTGACAGTGTCCAGCCTTGGACTCTCTTCCTAAGCCTGACCTAAGTGGCTCACCCTCTTTGAGTCGTACAAAAATCTCAGAGCTAATAGAAGCCTCATAGGCTCTCTGGTGTAATCTCCCCAACAAGAGATAGCAGGGTAATGGACAGGATAATAGACTCAGCCTGGGCTCTGAATCACAAACACCCAAATCCCACCTCCACACCTGGTCAAGTTTTTCCCCTAAAATTGTGGAAAGGAGACCTAACCTCACTGGGCTTTTTCCGCATAGAACAAAGGGGCCGGCCAGGTTCACCTCCCAGTTACCATTTCTTCCCACCAACCCCTGCAGCCTTGGGCACTCAGCCGAACCTCATTCTCATCTTCATCAACTAGGGCTGTATCCTCTGAGGTGGCCAGTTTTTCGGCAGCTGCCAAAGCTGTGGCCACTGAATCTTCCTCGGGGCCTACAGTGGGCTCCAGGCCAGGGATGGGGGGAAACCCTGTGAAAAGAGGTGGAGCAGGGAGAGCATGCAGGACTCGCATGGACACATGAGAAGGCTGCTGTGGGTCCTGACTCTTATCTAGCAGTGGCAGAGAGGAGTGGCTCCCCAGAATGGAGGCAGACACAGAAGTTTCTTCCTCCCACCCTTCTGGCCCAGAGACCTCCTCACAAAGCCCCTAGGTCAAACCCCACTGACCTGGAGGAACAGGCAACTCAGCAAAGTCCACTTTTCGCCCCGCTCGGTGTGCTCGGATAGCATCCTGATATTGCTGAATGAGAAGGAAGCGAGGGACTCCTGGTGTGCTGAGCTGGCAGGCCGGCTCACACACTCCAACAGAGAGCAGGGAAAGGAAGAATGAGGAAAAGCCATCAGTCCTGAAGACAGTCTCAAGGTAGCAAGCGCTTAAGAGAGAAAGACTTGGAGAAGACGAGGGCAGCAGGAGAAGCAAGGACAGAGAACAGCTGACTAAGGAAAGAGGCCAGAACCTGCGCAGCTGACTAAGGAAAGGGGCCCACCTTGGCGATGCGCTCATGCATCCGGGCCTTGCGTTCTTCTCCACTGGCCCGGGCCTGGTTGCCCGCCTCTCGGTACTTGTTTAGCCTTTGCTGCAGGGCATCCAGGACTGTCTGTGGCTCTGTAGGGGTCACTTAAAGGCGAAAGAGAGAGGGCATCAGCTCTGCCTGTCCCTCCCTGGTTCCCACTCCACAGCCCCACCAACCATCTGATCCTACCTGGGGCTGGCGGTGTATATGAGGCTGTCACTGGCTGCACTTGCTCCAGTGCTGGGGGGAGCACTGAGGGTGCTTCAGGAGCCTTAGCAGCCTGTGAGGGGCTCTTCAAGTCTGGGGGCCCAAAGCAGACATGTAGGCAGGATGCCTAGTGGTCCAACCTGATAATCCTCCCCAGCCTAACCCAAGCAGGTAGCTTACAATTCCCATACTGACCATCAGGTGAAGGGGGCATGGCACTTAGGTCAACAGGCTGCCCCTTCTCAAGCGCTTCCAGGACAGCACCAAATCTCTGCAGCAGTGAGAAAAGTAGATGGACATAGGCTCTGAGAGCCTAGGCTACAACAGCGCTCCCTTAAGCTGACTCCCTCTCTGAGCCTCCACCTCCCCACCTGCAAAGAGAGGGATGAGACACTGGGTCTCTGAGCTGGGAATCATACCTTCCCAATCCTCATGAGCTCTCGGGCACGGTCCAGCTCTCCAGCCCGCTTGGCATTGAGGGCAGCCACTTTGTACTCTCTTTGTCTCGCCAACAACAGGGCCTGAGGGTCTGGGTCTGCATCCAGTGGGGCAGCAATGCTAGGGCAGCTGGACTCAAGGTGGGAGACACTGTCTATAGGAAACAAGAAGCCCTCACTGAGGGTCCCAGTCCCCTCAAGTCTTGCTGGTCTGACATGTTGGGGAAGGTAGTCATGGCAATGGGCAAGGACAGGCTGAGGAGGTAGGCAGTAGGCAATGACCCTGGGAACTGGGCAGGATTTGGGTCTCCAGATACCTGGCTCCAAGGCAGGGGGATCTGGGACTTCCGCCTCAGGGCTCCTGTGGGCTGTTTCCTGGGAGGTTGGGGGCCTCTTGCCCAAGGCCACTGGCGGTGGGATCTCCTCCTCTTTGATCTCCCTGCCCTTCTTCACAGCAGCTAGCTGCAACTCCAGAGTCTGAGGAACAGAAGTCTTCTAGAATCCTAGATAACCATCTTAGCCTGGCCCTTGCTTTAAGATAGGCCAGGGATCTGTCACCCTGCAGGGCTGGTGGAGCAGCCTCTTCATTGTACAGACTCCTCCTGCTGCTTCCCCCAAAGCCCTCTCCCTCTGCCCTCCTTCCAGATCTGCCCCATCACCTTCAGGCCTCGCTCACAGCGCCTGGCTTTGGCTGCTTCACCGGCTTCCTTGGCACTGGCAGAAGCTTCCCGGTAATTATGGATCCGTTCCTCCAGCAGAGCCTGCAGCCCCCGAGGCCCTCCAGCCTGCAGATACTTCAGCTCAGGGCTGGGCCACTCCGAGGCCAGCTAGGCCCTTGCCATTCTCTCCCTGTGAGGAAGCTGCCCCAGAAGACGGAGCTCTGGGACTCCACAAGAAAGAAGAGCCTAAAGCCCCATGGGGTGTAGCAAAGACCCACTAGGGAGGCCAGAGGCCAGGTCAGAGGCAAACACAGGCCCAGACAAGCAGTGGAGGCCAAGACATGGCTGCAGGGGGTGGTGTGGGAGAACAGAGAGGCCTTTGAGGCTGGCCAGCCACAGGAGTTTCTCATGCTGTTTCCACTTGGGCCAGCTACTGGAGGAGGGGTATGGCAGCTTGCTGTGCATGCCCTGCTGCACAGATGTGAAGACGCAGACACAGAGGAGCACCAAAGGTACACAGGGCCCTCCTCCAGAGCCTACCTGAGCTGCTCGGATTGATGCTGTTAGCAGGGCTGCTGGCGCTGCAGGCTCACTGTCTTCCTGTCCCTTCTCCTCCTCACAGAGGTCTGGACTAGCTGCCTCATCGCTGTCCAGGGGCCCAGCCTCCTCATCAGTACCGAGGACCTCCTGCAGCTCATTCTGGGAAGACACAAGTCCCAAGAGCATGTGGGCTTCAGGGCTACACCCATGACAGGACCTGAAAATAAAGGTCTCCCCCCAGTATCATCCAAATATCAAGACTTCTACATAGTCCCCTTTGCAAAAGCTTTTCATTAATAAAACCAAGGATAGCTTTGAAAATAATGAAGACAACAAATCTGAGAATCTCCAATTGCAGAGCTCAGACTAGAAGTCAAAGAAGACAAATCTCCCATTGCACAGTTTGGAACACAGGCCCAGAGGGCAGGGTCCTCACTCAAAGTAAGAGACACAGAGGGACCAACCCAGGCCTCCTCTCTACTGCCCTCTCTTCCACCTGTGCTGCAGCCTGACCACAGAGCCTTCGGCAACCTGCCTGGCAGACTCACCAGCAGGTCTGCATCCTCCTCCAGACCTTCTTCTTCTTCCTCTTCCTCCACATCCCGCATACAGTCTGCCGCCAACTTCTCAATGTGCGCCATGGGGAGAGGAGCTGGGGGAACAGGGTCAGAGGTCAGGACAACTGAAATAAGGTCCAAGGTAAGTAAATTATAGATACACCAGGACAAAAATTCCTCTTCCTTCTTACACCAAAGCCGTACCCAGGAAACTATTGCTTCTTTATGATTCAGCACATAAGACACCTATCAGGGACACTTTTCTGGGATCTCCAACAAGCACAAGTTGACTCCTCTCTCTGCATTCCTAGTAGTGATTTATGAATGCATCCATTCATCCCCCGAGCTACCCATTTCACATTTGTAGTTTTTAGAGAACACTTGACCTTCATAGCAGTTCTGCAATATAGGTAATATTACATTTATTTTACACAGTGAATAAATTAGAAACTAATAGTAGCAATCTTCCTAACTTCAAAATTTCACTAAATGTCAGAACCCAGGTCAAATCCGGGCTTATCTAAACCCTAACACAGGACAGATCAGTGAGCCCAGTCCTCTCATTGTCCCAGCTCAAGGTCACAGGAGAGGAGGAGTGTCTCTCTCTGAAGGGTCCAGGTGCAAAGTGAGGAAGGTTTAGAATCCCCATCCCTCAATTCTCCCAAGCCTGAAACCTCTGCCCTGTTCCTGCTTATAGAGAGAAAATCCACCTATTCAAGTGACACAATGTCTAGGTACCAAGTGCCTAATTGTGTCTATCCTTCCTGGACCAGGCCCTGGCTAGGAAGGGACAGGGTATCAGAAGGACCAAGGGATTTGGATGGCTTCTCTCAAGACTGCAAGGCAAGCACCCTTTCTACCACAAGCCTGTGTCTATCTGGTCTCAGTACTGAGCCTGACCCTGAGTCAAAAACTCACCCTGGGGACTGGGGAGATGGCTCAGTGGAATAAGTGCTTCCCTGGCAAGTGCGAGGGCCTGAGTTCAATCCCTGGTTCCACCAAAAAAAAAAGCTAAAAAACTCACCCTGCCCCTTGGGTGCCGACTTCCTGCTTGTGGTCCCTGCTTCCCCAGTGAGGGCCAGCAATTCGGCCTCCAGGTCTCCATCATCTTCAGTCTCATCATCCATCCCGAGCACCATGTCTTCAGGGCTGAACTCCACAAAGAGCCCGAGCTGACAGCACAGAAGGTTTCTTAGGAATCATACAGTAAGCAGAGCAGAGCTTAGCCCTAGAGCTAGACTTGAGGTCCCAATGTTCCCGTCAGTGGCTCCTTTACTTTGAGAGGACCACAGTGCAGAAAGGGGCCTGCAACATTACCTCTTGGGATACTTATCTCCATGAAGAATATAAAGAACCCAGTAAGACCACACTGCCATTATTACTAACACTAACAGCAATCACTGCTAGCACTAGTCATGATGTTCTGCATTAGTTAATTGCCATAATCCTGAAGAGTATTTCTTTTTAACTGCAATAAAAGACACATAAAGTGAAATTTACCACCCCAATGCATTTTAATTCAGAGCTCAGTGGCAAAGAAGTAATCCACAGAGCTGTGCTACCTTTACCGCCATCCACCCACAGAAGCCTCTGCATGTGGGCCAACTGAAACTGTACCATTAAGCACTAAGTCCCCATTTTCCCCTCCGTCCCATCTGGGAAATATTTCCATGTGCATTAACTTGATTATTCTAAGTACTGGTCCTATTTTTAAATAAATAAATAAATAAATAAACCTCTCCTTTATTTTTATTTATTTATTTATTTTTTCCACAGAACCAGGGATTGAATTTAGGCCCTTGCACTTGCCAGGCAAGTACTTATTCTGAGCCATCTCCCCAGCCCCTAGTCCTATTTTTTCATGCCAGTGTTCAGAACTAGGCCTCCTCAATGACAAAATTTAAAATACTGTTTTTGAGTCTCTGCTTTTGATTCTACCTCCTCCCTCAGCTTTTTAATCAGTTTAACAATAACCCACAACCGTCGGGCCAACTTCCCTCAGCTTTTTAAAAACAATAAAAATACACTAATATTAAGAATTTGGGCCCAGAAAAAAATGAAGGGAGAAATAGAACAGTCCTCAGGCTCCCCTTTGGTGGCCACTCTCTGTCCCTCAGCAGCAAGGTCCTCCCGTCAGTGATGGCCCTCAAGATGGCCAGGATAAGGAACCTCAGACCGCTCAGCTGCCACCAGAGCACCTTCCACTGCAGAGGCTCCTGTGCTGTCTTGCATGGAGTGGCCAAGGCAAGGCAGGATGGTGGCTGGGCTGAAACCTTAGAAGGGAGTTCAGAACTCCTCCACCATTGTGATGATACTGTCTAGTCCCCAAGGGCATTTCTCAAACTCTGACAGGTAAAACCACAGAAGTGACTCAATCTGACCCATTTTAGCCAAGTACTCAAAGGCTCCTCGTCCAAATTGGCCCAGTGGTGAGGCAGACTATGTTCATACCTGCTTGGCTGCTGCTACACCTTGGCCCTTCCGAGGTCTTGGCCCTGGCATCCTGGTAGCTTAGGTACCTATCAGATGGGGAGTTGAAGAGACTGAGTGGAACAGACTATGAATCCTGCCACTAAGGAAAGTGTGGTTAGTGCATTCCCAACAGTGGCAGCACTTCCCCAAACCCCATCCCCATTCACCACCACTGTTAGACCCAGGCCACTGAAGCTGCTGCCCAAGGAGCAAGTTATAGATCTGACTAGTCAGATCTAGCTGACTAACCAGCGTGGAAGGCAGAGCCAGGGGAACAGCTCTAGGTAAAGAGCTGGATTAGGATTTGGCGAGGCTTTAAACCACTTAAGTCCATTCTGGAAACAACATATGATGACTGAGGTTTAACTCCAAATTAATAAAAGTGCAGTTCCTCAGGCATACCAGACACATCTCAGGTGCTCAACAGCCAGCAGCTTTGGCTACCATGGGATGGCACAGAACAGAACGCTGTCACCGTGGCACAATTAATACTAGAGAAACCTGACTCAGCATTCAGCTTCTCGGGCATCCCAACAGTTCGCGGGACCTACAGGGCAAATGATGCTGGGTCCTGAGAGCAGAAGTTAATCAGACACCGCCTCAGCCCTCAAGGAACATGTACATGTTGGAGACAGACCCATGAACAGACAACTGCTGAGTGAGGGTGCAGCAGGTGCCGCGGGCTCCCAGGGGTGGATCCTCATCTGGCATAGATTTTAGAAAGCTTCTTGAAGGAGGTGATGCCTGTGCTGAGTCGTGAAGGCTCCAGAGAAAGGAGAATGAACCTCAAGTAGAGGGAACAACCTGACAACCACCGTTCTGAGGCGTGGAGATTGCTGCAAAATAAAACTAAAGGCCTGGTACTACTGGGGCTCAAACCAAACCGAGCGCCAGACACGGTGCAAGCTAAGACGCAAACACGAGCAAGGGGGCAAAACAGAAGAAACTTGGAGCCTAAAGAAATCTGGGCGTTATTCTGACAATGCCGAAAAGTGGCGGGCTCAGGCCGGCGATTCCGGAACATCACTGTGACTGCTGGAGGGAAGGTGCACAGGAAACAGTGGGGCATCCGGCCCCTGGCCGCAAGGCGGCGAGGTGGCTGGGGTGGGGAACCAGAGGCACAAGTCACAGAGCTGAGATGGCAAGGGGCTGACGCTCGGAGGGCGCTCGGGAAGTCTCGCGTGTCAGGTTTCAGTGACTTGGGTGGATCGCGGGGTGCGTGGGCTCAAGGAAACGACTGGGCCAGTCACACTGTGCAAGTCGGCGAGGGCTGGACCCAGGCCCGGGCTCGGGAGACGTGGGCAGCGGGGTTCGCAACCGGAGGCAAAGCCGAGGCCCCCATTCCCGCGCGGCGGGGCGCACGGCCCGGTCCTGCCCACGCCGCCTCCATCTCCCCGGCCGTCCCCAGATCTCCCCACGTCTGCAAGATCCGAACCCATACCTCGCGGCGGACCCGACCAAAACCGGGCCTTCTCCGGCCCGGCACCGCCCTGGCTTCCCGCGGCCCCTGGCGGTGGAGGCAGCGACAGGAAGCGCCCGCCCGGGAGGCGGCTCGCGCCCTGCACGTGACCACAAGGCAACAGCGCAACGTGCGCATGTGCGGGGCGGCGCTCGCCGACAGGTGACCGGGCGAGGGTTACAGTGCGCAGGCGCCTTCAGGCAGGTAGCGCGAGACCCCGCGACTGTCGCGACCTGGGTTCTCCGGAGGGGCTACCGTCTGGGTGCGCGAGCGTTGCAGGCGCGCCCCTCCCTTGCCGGTAGCGGTTCCGCCAGCCCTCTCTCCGTCCTGGCGCCAGCTCGCCTGGCCGGTCCCCTTGGCGAGGGTTAGGTGGAAGTGCAGACGGCCGGCCGCCTGTGTCCTTCAGTCTCAGGTGTCCGGGGAGTGAGATAGAGCTCGCCGCGGTGTTCACAGTGGAGCGTTTGCAGGTCCCCCTTCCGGGCGGCGGGGCGGGGTGAAACTTCAGGTGAGACCGGAAAAGAGCGCGTGCGCTCTGGAACACACTTCAGAGCGTTCGGTACTGGCCATCGCGGTGGGGCGGGTCTGTGATCCGAGCTGGCACGCTGGGAAGCGGGAGATCGCGAGTTCCAGCCCAGCCTGAGACGTTAGAGACCCGGTCTCAGAAAACAAATAAAAAGGCCGGTGATGTAGTTCTGTGTGAAGGCTCTGAGCTTAATCCCGAACACCCGGGATTTTAGCCACTACTGCCCCGCGGGATGGACATCATCCCCGGAAGAGATTGAGTCACCTGTTCAGCGTCAAAAGATTGGCTCTAACTCTCGCCTTTTCCGGCTAAAACATGGCCACACACACACCCCACTTCTGCCTGCGCCTTAAACTTGGGTTTTGGCAGTGATTGTCACATCTAGTTTCTTTGGACACTGTCATTTGGCTTTTTCGTGTGTGTGTGTGTGTGTGTGTACACGCTGTTTTGCCTCAGCCTCCCAGAGTTAAGATCTGTGTTCTCACACCCAGTCTTCCCATCTCCTTGTTGCTTTTGACTTCTCTAGAGGTGATCAGCTTCATCACTGTTTTGTTTTGAAGCAGATTCTTGCTATATTGTTCAAGCTGGCCTTGAACTATGTAACCCAGGCTGGTCTTGGACTCATGGCATCCATCCTCCTGCCTCAGCCTCACAAGTGCTGGAATCATTATAGGTGTACACCCAAATGCCTGGTCTCACTTTTATACTGAAAGTTCACTTTGATATTTTTCTTCTTTAAAAGTTATCTTCGCATTATTATAAAAAATCTTTAAGATATACACAACATTGTGTATCTTTCAGTAGCTAGAGCACAGTGAGGCACACAGTATGCGCACTAGTCTTTTTATAAAAAATCTTATTTGGTACAGGATCTTGCTACGCAGCTCAGACTCCCCAGCGCTGGGATTACGGGCCTGTGCCACCACCTCTGGTTTCAGGGTTGGCACTGAATGCAGTACCAGGAATCGAACCCCAGTCCTTGCGTTTCCCAGGCAGGTGCTTAGACTACCGAGCTATCTCCCCAGCCCACTAGTCTATTTTTCCTATCAGGTAACACAACTACATGGACACCTTCAAGTTGAACACACACCACACGACGGTACAGTGGAGGCCACCTGAACATGTCCCACACTATAATACCCACCTTTCTCAGACATTTACCATGCTGAATGTGCTGTATCTCCTGAGCATTTGTGTTTCTGCTATGCCTTAATTCTTATTTTAACCTTTTATTTATTTGGTAGAGTCTTGCTGCGAAGCTTGGACTCATAGTGATCCTCCTGTCTCAGCCTCCCCAGTGTGGGGATTACAGGCCTGCACCACCATGCCTGGTTTTGGTGGCCAGCAGGGGGCCAGTAGAGAGTGCAGTATGGGGGATCAAACCCAGGTCCTTGCACTTGCCAGGCAGGCACTTAGACTGCAGAGCTATCTCCCCGCTCCTATCCCTGTATTCTTAAGAAGTGTGTGGTATTTTTCGCAAGCTTTTAACTGTTACTATTCTCATACTACATAATTGTTACTATTCAACCTTGTAATTTCGTCCACACGTTGACTTTCACTTTTCTCTGATATTCCAGAGTATGATCACAAGTTCCTTTCCCAGGGACTTGCCATTACAAAGCATGCTCTAAACACCTTGTTCCTAACTTGTCTTATATACAAATGAATATCTCTGGATTATATTCCTGGGGATGGAATTGCTGGCTCATAGGATTACATTTTCCTGACTAAATGACCCCCAAAGTGCCTGGTCTCATCAGTGGAGCAGCATTTGGGTTCCAAGTGTTCTGTATCATGATGGATGAGTTATCTAACAGATGTAGGGTGGATCTAACTTGCAGTCCATTGTGAAACGTTTTAGTTTTGGTCACTTTTCTTTGGATTTTTTTCCCATGCTTTTTTTCTTAATTGTATAAATCTTTAAAAATAGTCTGGTACAGAAACCTTCAGCCTGTTAGGGTAGAGATACTTTCACAAATACATGCATATCTTTGCTGAACTATTTCAGAAGTAAACAAAGTCATTATGACAATTAACTCATTTATCCTGAATCTCCTGAGTGCATTCTCTACAAAACCTCAGGAAATGTTAACACTTAATGCTTTCAATATGAACACAGTTCATGTTTACAATTATTTGTATTTCCTATATTTAGGACCCAGTCAAGATTTATATGGTACATTTAGCTTTTAAGACAGGGTCTTGCTTGCTTCGTACAGTTCTTTTGGTTGGTCTCAGACTCACGATGATCTTCCTGTCTTGCACACACTACTACCATGCCGCGTTTATTTAGCCCTCATGTCTGTGTTTTCTTTTGGTCTAGATTGGTTCCACCATCCATGCTTTGGAGTTTTTTTAAAAATTTATTTGTGTGTGTGTGTGTGTGTGTGTGTGTGTGTGTGTGTGTGGCCAGCTCAGCCCATCAGGGGGCGGGGCTGGCTGGCATGTGGTGCTGGAGGATTGAACCGCAGTCCCTGTGCTTTGCTAAGGTTGTTCTAAGTAGGTGCTTTAGACCACTGAGCCATCTCACCAGCCCCATGCTTTGGAGTTTTGTTTGGTCTATTTTTTATCTTGTGATGATTTCAGTAAGTGGAACAGTGGTTTTCTAGAACATTTCTCCCTCAATTCAGAGTTGTCTTGATAATTTTATCAGTAGCATAAATCCAAACATTTCCAGATGAGGTAGATTTCTTGATGTGTCACAGGATGTCTCAGATATGTTTGTCCTGTTTTTGACTTCCATATAATGAAATTAACTTGCAAAATCATACAGAAAGCCTGTGGAACCAGGTGTGGTGGCTCATATCTGTAATCTTAGCACATGATAGGCAGGAGGAATGGAGATTGGTGGCGCACACCTACAGTCCCAGCACTTGGGAGGTTGACAGGAGGATTGCTTTGAATTCGAGATCAATATGGGGGCTACAAAATTGAGCACAAGGCCAGCCCAAACTGCACAGCGATACCCTGTCTCCAAAAAAAAAAAAGAAAAAGAAAACTCCATGGAGACTTGTATATAGATTAGTTGCTTTTTTTTTTTTGGGCAGAACCAGGGATTGAATTTAGGCCCTTGCTCTTGCCAGGCAAGCACTTATTCTACTGAGCCATTTCCCCAGCCCCCAGGTTGCCTCTCTTTTACTAGATGTATTCTTTTATTTTTTGTATTCACTACAGAGTCTCACTACACAGATCAGACTCGTAGTGATCCTCCTGTTTTCATCCTCCCAAGCGTGGGGATTACAAGCACAAGCCACCACCACGCCCAGTCTGACTACCCTCTCAGTGCATCCTGGGGGCAGGGCCAGCACATCACAGCCGGGGATCAAACACTAGTCCCTGTATATGCGTAAGCAGGCACTTTAATCCACTGAGCTATTTGGCTGGCCCTACTAGGCTTATTCTTAAGCATTTATTTTTTGGCGGAACAAGGGATTGAACTCAGGTTCTTGCACTTGCCAGGGAAGCACTTATTCTACTAAGTCATCTCTCTGGTCCTGCATTTTATATTTTATGTGTCACATACCTCTTTTATATTTCAAGATTTGTTTCTCTAAATGGTACCTTTTAATCACTTGAGAGTAATAGTGGTTTCCCACAGATACCCCTTATTTTTCTACTATAAATTTGTACTTTAATAGTAGCTGGCTATGCATCTCAGTACCTTCCCTGAGAGATACAGGAAGCAACCTTTGTGTTTACACACTTGGTACAAGGAAAGGCAAGGTGCGTGCCTGTGTGAAGTGTCACAGCAGAATTTTACACCCTCTTATCCTCCACAGGGCAGTTTTTGCATGTTTACCTGAGCATTGCAGACCGTATATATTATATTCACATCACTCTAGGGATTGCTTTTGTTTTGAGATAGTACCTTTCTGTGTAGTGCAGACTTGGCCTTGAACTTGCTTATGTAGTAGTTCAGGAATGTGCTTGAACTCCTGCCTCAGCCTCCCAAGGATTAGACATGGACATGCCCAGCCCTAGGATTTGTTTTTGAAAAAGGTTCCCCCCCTCCTAGTAGAAATAGCCCAATAAGTGACACATGAAAAACTTTATTTGCAAGTTTTAGAGGAGGTCAAGAGTAAATCATTAGGGGGCCCGGGGAGATGGCTCAGTAGAATAAGAGCTTGCCTGCAAGCGCAAGGGTCTGAGTTCAATCCCTGGTTCTGCCAAAAAAAAAAAGAGTAAATCATTAGGGGCTGGGGATGTAGTCAATGGTAGAGTACTTGCCCAGCATGCACAAAGCCCTGGGTTCAATCCCCAGACCTGAGGGAAAAAAAGAAGTAAAACATCAGGCCAAGCACGGATGATGAAGAGGATCCACTATGGTAAAATACAGTTTCATAACAAGATTGGTATGGTTATATAATGATGATGACAACTTTGGCCATCCTAAGTTCCCAGTGAAATGGAGCAAGAATGAACTGATACAGACGCAGGGATTGTAGACGTAATTGATTCAGAGGATGAAGAAAACAGCAATGTGTGTACTTAACTAGTCAAAATGTTGCAAAATGGTCACATTATCCAAATGGAATAACTAATGGTAGAACTAAGTCTGGAAATATACTGAGGACCTTGGCAGGGGTGAAGCACCCAATAACTAAACTACGTTATTCCTAGCAATTCTACTTTATTTATTTATTTATTTTTACAAGTTGATGTTTTTTATTTAGTAAACAATAATTTAAACATTCTGGATGGCATATTATTGGTTAAAGAGGAATGTGCTGTAAATGGGCTTATGTTTTTAGATTATGCCCATCTACACTTGCAATTCTACTTTATAAACTCAATTTTATTTCATATTACTAAAAATTTAAGATACAGTAGTATATAAAGTCTTCTAATCTGACCTTAACCATCCAGTTCTTTATCAAAGCAACATGTGTAACCAATTCTAGACAAATTCTCCCAAAAGTATTTTATATGAATACAAATATATTACATACATATATTTATATACATGGTTAACATTAATGGCAGGGCTAGGCTGGTAACAAAAATAAATGCCAAAAGAAGGCCCTAGAGGCACTGTTTGAATGTTTGTGTTGATTATAAACTTCCTAAACAGGGAAAGAACAAATTAATGGGAAATTACAAAACATAAACATTTACTACGATTTCAGGTGCTTGAAAAAAAGGAAATTGGGCTCTTTAAAAAAGACCCAGTGTGAGAAGCTAAAAGAATAAATAAAATCCAAAATGTACAGCAGAGAGCTGGCAAGATAGCTCAGCAGACTAAGTGCCTGCTTTGGTGGGTGCAGAGACCAGGGTTTGATCCCCAGTCCGGCATGCTGGGCCAGTCCTGCCTCTGGGGCGTGCTGAGCCAGTAAAGGAGTCTGGGCTTAGTGGCACACACCAGCACTGGGGAGGCTAAAAACAGGAGGATACACACAATGTACAACAGATATTGCAAAATGGGAAGAAACTTCAAAGGGAAAAGGAAAGTGGGATAGAAATGGAGAAGGGGGGAAAAATATATCTATTTATACACACACATATATGATACTTACACTTTTAATTTCTCTTAGTTCATTGAAAAGAAGGATTTGTGTTAATATTGTGTGGACAATTAAATGCTGATATTTTGTACTCAGAGTAACTAAAGATAACAACATAGAATGTGTTAATCATTGTTATCCTTCTATTTTGTTCTGAAATTGCTTTATTTTTTTGTGTGTTCTGAACTTGCAGATTTTATCTATCTATCTATTTACTTATTTATTTATTGGCAGAACTGGGGATTGAACTCAGGCCCTTGCACTTGCCAGGGAAGCGCTTATTCCACTATGCCATCTCCCTGACCCCTGCTTTATTATTTTTCTCTTAAAAAAAAAAAAACAATACACACACACATACCAAAAGTGAAGAAACAGACCCCATGGAATCCTTTCACTCTTCCTTCAGTGCGTACAGCACATCATCGCGGCTGACGTTGAGCCGCACCCGGAGGAGCAGGTCATTCCTGCTGGGCTCCATGAGGAGGAGGCGGCAGGAGCCCAGGCGCGAACACACGGCCATGGTTTCTGACATGGTGGGGTAGGGTAGCCCCTCCATTCGGCACAAAGCCACATGCTGACTGTATATCTAGACACAAAAAGCAAGGCAAAGATTAAGAGGAAAGACAGCTGTGAGTCTTAATCTGATTATTTCTTCTGTGGAAAGTAGACCCAATACTGCAAAAAGCATCAGAGAAAGGAATGCCAGCCCCAGAGTCAGATAATGGCAAGGGTGATTCCTGGTTCCGTCATTCACCTACACATGCGACACCAGGCAAGTTACTTCACTTTCATGTGCTTCAATTTGTATTTCATGTATTGCATACTGCTGAGTGTGCTGGTGCACATCTGTAATCCCAGCAAGCTAGGAGGCTGAGGCAGGAGGACTGCAAGTACAAGTTTGAGCCCAGCCTGGCAACTTAATAAGACCCTGGTTCTAACTCAGATTTTAAAAAAAAGTCTAACTCAGATCTTAAAAAAAAAAAAAAAATCAGGGAAAGGCCCCTTTAAAAAAAAAAAAAAAAGGAAAAAGAAAAAAGAAAGAGACGTTCTGGGCAGATAGCTCAGCAGTCTTCTAAGCACCTGCCTGCCAAGCACAAGGCCCTGGGGTTGATCCCCAGTGCCTGCCAGCACCCCTGTAATCCCAGTGCTGAGGAGGCTAAAACACGAGGATCACTACAAGTCTGAGCTATAGCGAAACCTTGTACCAAATAAATAAACAAACAAAAGATTTAAAAAGAGACGGGAAATTGGTAAACATTCATTTCCATTGGGCAAGGCAAATTCATAATTTCCTGATCACTCTATGTTTAAATATTTATGAGTCTGTCTCTCCACCAAGGCAGGGAGTGCACCAAGAACAAGGACGTTAACCATCTAGCTTGGGGTTCTCAGCACCTGATATAGTCAATGGCATGGAGCAGATGTCCAGGAAATATTTACAAACTCCAAGAAAAGTTACTCTCCAGAAGTCTCTGGCTCCAAAAGGACAATAAAGGGCAAAACATAACCAGCAATGTTTTGTCTAAATTTAGTTATGTGCATGTATCTAAAATATACAGCATAGGGGCTGGGGAGATGGCTCAGTACAATAAGTGCTTCCCTGACAAGCACAAGGGCCTGAGTTCAATCCCCGGTTCTGCAAAAAAAAAAAAAAAAAAGCGATTTAAAAAAAAAAAAAAAAAAAAAAAATAAATATATATCATTCCCATGTGCAGAGCTGCCCCCTTTTCTGACCACTGTCTGACAGTTACCAACCGTCTGACAGTTACCAACAGACACTGGTCCTTTTGAGTCAGAGTCTCACTGCACTTCAGGCTGGCCTTGAACTTGTGGGGATCTCCTGCCTCAATTTCTGAGTGCTGGGATTACAGGCATGTGCTACCACACCCAGCTCCTGACACCAGTTTTAAATCAGTTACTGAGGCCCAAGCCCTCATGACTGCTTTGACTTAATCCAATGCAACTATGCTCAAAGAGAGCAAATGCAGGTTCATCTTTGATTCTCCAATCCTGGCCTCCTTTTGAATACCCCGTCTTCACTGTAACATAAGCTGTACGTACAGTAGTGACTGACTGCCTTTTCCAACTCAGTCCTTGAATATCTGGTAGGAGCAGATCTTCAATAGAATATATAGAGATCAACTGCTAAAGGCAGACAGACATCTACCTGTCACCTGGTAAAACAGCCCATGAGCACTAGTGTTGCTCAGCTCAGTGGTGATAGCTTACAAGGACCTCTTACGAGTTTTTATGAAGAACTAGAAAAAGAGGTGCTCAAAGGGTCTAAACATAGACAAATAAGAAAGTAAAACTACTAAATACCTTGATTGGATCAGTACATGTTATAGATAGGTATTGAAACATCCCACACAAAACATGTACAACCATTATGTAAAATTAATTTTTAAGTCTTGGTCTGATATTCTTTAGAATAGGTTGCCATAAAAGAGAAATCTAGGGCCAGGGAGATGGCTCAGTAGAATGATAAGTGCTTCCCTGGCAAGCACAAGAACCTAAGTTCAATCCCCGGTTCCGCAAAAAAAAAAAAAAAAGAGAGAGAAATCTATACACTGACTAAAATTTCCACATATCATAAAAGCCCCAGACCAAAATCTAGATCTGAAACAAAATCACCTGTTGAAACGTTGCTTCCTCCAGTCCGGATCGATGGAACTCGGCAAGGATGGCTCTCAAAAAGCCCTGTTCCAGGACGGAGGAATTCCTTAAAGAAAATGAGAAGATGTGAGTTTCCTACGAGGCTGCACTGGGAAAAACAAATCATAAAGCCTAAGGACTGGCTGACCTCTGTGGACACGAAGGGAAGCAAGCTGTGCCCCCCGAGACAATATGCCAGCATGCCGGCACACAGAAGGTTCTGAGAACAGCTTCCTTAATTATACACAATGCTTGCACATGTTTTGTGTGGGATGTTTCAATACCTATCTATAACATATACTGACCCAATCAAGGTAATTATTAGTTTTACTTTCTTATTTGTCTATGTTTAGACCCTTTGAGATCTCATATAGATAAATACTTAACCTAGGAACACTTTGGAAATACTGAACATCAGATGAATTTTCTATTAATCTAATTGCTGTCTTGCCTAAGTTAAAGGTGAGGTGAGCCAGATACTCAGCTTTTTTTGTCAACTAGAGGCAACTCCAGCCCCTCTTTCAAAATGACCTCTGTCGTGTCTTTAATCCAGTTAGGCACCCCTAGTAGGCTGATTTCCCGCACTGCACCACCAACCCTGAGGACAACCAGCTTCTCGGTGTCTTTAGAGGAAGGAGGAAACTCTGAGCACCATTTCTGTATTATCTGACAAGTTTTCTTCCTATCACAAATGCTGACTCCCTTGTTGCCAGAGCTTCGCACAGTGGTAGGAAGCTATGGCCCAGGTGCTATGGGGCTCCCTGTGTCACTGAAAGTTCTAAAAAGGTCACTGTCACTGGATTAGCAGATGACGCCATCTGAAGCACTGCTTCCTTGTTCCCAGAGCACTTTTACTCAGCAAACTCCTCTCAGAGTTAGTGAGTTTCCCATTTACTGGCTTTAGTATTCACCTGCGGACTGAGGTTGCTATTCCTGCCCTCCTCCCCAGCTCATACCCCTAAAAAACTGTGTCTTTGTGAAGACAAGAAGCCTCAGCAGGCTGCAGAGCTCCCTGGCTTTCCAGGGAGGCTGGGGAGAGTGTCTTACTTGATGGCAGAGATGTAGGATGACGAGAACATCTCATCCACAGCTTCCATTAAGTGGGCCACAGTGACTGGGCCAGGTGAATCCTGCTTTGGACCGGAGAACTCGCAGATCTCTGTGGCTCGCCGGCAAATATCCAGGCAGCGCCGTGCATCCCCGGAGAGGGCTGCTACCTATAGGAGGGAACATTCTGTTCTGAAGGTGCCTTTGCCATTTCAGCCCAGAAAAGCCAGGAGACTCTACACAGCTGAAATGAAGGGTGGTGCTAAGGATGGACTTGCACCCAAAGTAAGAACTTAGCCCTGTTCACAGAACAAAATTCTTAATCTGCCTGGGGTTCTATTCTTTGAGTCCAAACCTTTATCTCTGGTTTGCGTGTGTGTGTGTGTGTGTGTGTGTGTGTGTGTGTGTGTGTGTGTTTTATTTTTTTTTTTTGCGGAACCAGGGATTGAACTCAGGCCCTTCTTCTTGCCAGGCAAGTGCTTGTTCTACTGAGCCATCTCCCCAGCCCCCTATCTCTGTTTTTTTGAGACAAGGTATCATAATGTCCAGGCTGGCCTCAGATTCATCATGTAGTCCAAGATGACCTTGAACTCAGCAGTCCTCCTGGCTCAGCCTTCCTAGTGTTGGGGTTGCAGGTGTGCACCCCTACACCTGGCCTTTGTATCTGTCTTATGGAAAAAACACTACAAAATTTTCAATGTATTTAAGTTCAAAAACTAAAATGTCAAAAAGACTCCTTGACCCAACACTAAGTTGACCATCTGGAAACAAAGGGTTTTCAGTCCTTGCTGGAGAAAGGCAGTCCCCAGAACAGCCAGCCACGCCCGAAGGTGGAGGCAGAGCCTCTGCATATAAGGCCATGTAGAAAGGCTTCAACAGTGGCTAATAGAACCACAGTGAAGAATGAGGGAAGGGGAGAAAGTCACAAAGCCGGAAAACCAGGAGGAATCTTGTAGCTTCTGTGGATGAACTGGACCAACCTACAACTGCCTTTCTGCTGTGCTGGGACTGATTGAACTGAGGGCCTTGGCTATGCCAGGCTGGCACTGAATTACTTCTCTCTCTCTCT
>NW_004524683.1:1576753-1579289 GCF_000260255.1 Octodon degus | reverse complement strand
TTTTCAGAGCTCAGACTTGGTATTACTCTTTCGGGTTACCTGAGGGCTCTGCAGAAGATGTAAGTGTGGTAGCTGGTACTTTTAAAGACTGAGAGCTATGTATGAAAACCAATGCAAGTGCTGGTCTCTTGCTCTTGACAGAAATTAGAGTGTTTGACAGGACTGGATAAAACTACTTTCAACAACTTCCAGGGGGTGAAAAAGCTTTGGTTATTTTTAAACTAAAACTTAACAACTCAATAAACTTTTTTTTGTAAACTTAAAATAAAATCCCCCCAACACTTTTAAAAATGTTTCCAACTTTTAACAATCCCATTAACTTTAGAGTTAATTTAAATTTATTTGAAAGAGAAAATTATTTTATTGTCCACCCCAAAAAATGACAATTCATCACATTTACTTTGATTAAAAAAGGACTAAACTTTATTGACAAACTGCTGCAGACATTTTGACATAAGTTTAAGCTACCTATTTAGGCAGACTTACACATGTAGCATTTAATCTTCCGAGAACAAAATGGGAGGACGGTACAAATCCAATTAGGACTTTAACTTATGTACAAAGTGGATTTTGATTCCTTTTTCATTCAGCTGCAGTGTCCCTTTTTATATCATGCTAGTGTTGAGACATACTTGACTACCTTGGGAACAGTTCAATTTTGACAACCGTCAACTTAAAACCATCAGCTTTTGGTTCCATTATCCAGTGCCTACACTTTTTCATGGAGTGCAGACTGTCAGATGGACAAAATACTTTGTTACTTTAAATACTGACATTTTAATTATTAGTACTATTACTGAAAGAATGTGGCTAAGAGGCTCAGCATTAAATTCAAAATAAGTGGCCTGTCCCTCTCCCCCAATCAACCTCTGTAAAATCTATTCTTCCCCTAAGTATCTCTCAACACTGTATGTCTGGGGCTAGATTTCAAAACCCACATAATGAAAAAGTCAGTTTTACAAACCTAATTTTGTTGTTGTTGTATTTTAAGTCAATTAATGTTAAAAATTGCATCAACTATTTAATTCATGAGGATTTTCATATTAAAATTTAACCTTATAATTCAACCGCCATGTGCTTTTAAAGGTAACATTTTTAGAGACGTCTGAGCTCACTTTTACATGGTGGCACCTACTGCCGTTAACATTTGTGATTTTAAATCTTAAACAGCCCTGAATTTTGAAATGTAGCCTAGTTTGGGATTCTGCAACTACAACTTTACGGGATGCTTCAAATTAAAACTAAGAGAAAGTTAACAAGCCTTTACTTCAGAACCTTTAAGCAAGCAATGTCACTTTTGAAACTAACAGGTTTGTGGTTTTTTTTTTTAACTCAACTTTTTTTATTATAAAAGGTACACTTCTGTTTATATTTAAACAAAGAAAAAAAAGCATCTACACACTTAAAAAATTAATTCGATATTTCTAAATCTATTTTAACTCATTTTAAAATACTACATACAGAAGCCAGAATGCAGAGTTAAGAATGGAGGAAGGTGGGAAGAAGGGGACCACGAAGAAAAACACTTAGACAATTACTTGTCTGTTGTGGGTAAAGCAACAGGAATCCTGGGAGATACAAGAAATCAGTAACAACTTTGCTCATAATTGATATTTTCCCCTCCTGTTTGTTTTTAATAACGTCCATAAGGATGTTCTCTGTATGCTCCCTGTACTGGCCTAGCTGGAGGGGCCTTCAGAGATGGCCTGGTTCCATTCCAGTCATCTTGGCTGTAGGCTTCATAAGAATCCTGAACCTCCCCACGTCCATAGTCATAATATTCTGAATCCCCTTGGCTCTGGCTGTAAATAGCATTCGTAGCCTTCATAATTCTGTTCTGCGTATGTATCATCATATCCATATTCTTCATATGTTTCTGGCGCAGGGGGTGGAGGCAAAGGTATCCTCTGGATGCCCGCAGTCTGTGCTCTCGGTGCTGGAGCCCCCCTCACCATAGGTGGGGGTGGCACTCCTCTAGTCACAGTGGCACCTCTGGTGATGGCGCCTCTCACTGGGGTTCCACGCACCAAAGCCCCCCGAGGTGGTCCAACACCACGGCCCCTGGGAACAGGTGGAGGGGGAGGTACAGCTCCCCGGCCTCTGACTGGCACCCCACGTCCGCGAGAGGGCTCAGGTACTCCATTTAAGTATGATAGCTCTAGAAATTGTTCCTGGCAGATATCATCCATCATATCTGGTACAAGAAACTTCTTGATGTATAATCCTACTTTCCCCTTATTTAGAAGACAAATAATGATGATATCCTTACTGGTACAAGAAACTTCTTGACTTCTTCCATGGCATGGGCCATAAGAGCATAAGCCTCACATGGGGGTCCAAAGACTTCAATGAAGACATGTAGATCCATATTCAAATGTGCGTATTTGGGGTCTCCACCTTTGCGAAGTTCTTCTTCCTTGGTTTTGTCTCTCATTGAACCCTTTCCCAACACAGAGATCTTTGCGCCAGTCTCCTCTTGCAGTCTTTTGATTGTATTCCCTTGTGGTCCAAGAATCTTCCCCACAAAATTGAACTT
>NW_004524683.1:1552617-1576065 GCF_000260255.1 Octodon degus | reverse complement strand
GCGGCGGCGGCCGGGAAGGCGTCTGACGCACCGAGGGGTGGGCACCTGAGGGGTCCATGGAGCCGCTGCGGCCTGAGGACCGGGTCATGCGCGCGGCAGGGTCGTCCCGGCGCTTCATCGGTGATGATGGGCGAGCAAACAAGTGAGGAAGCCACACGGCAGCGGCAGAGGCCCTAGCGGCGGTTGGCGGGGGTGGGAGAGCAAGCGCGACAGCTACCAAAGCTGACCTGGGCGACCCAGCGAGCCCCTGAATTACTTTTAAAGCCACAATTCTAATACCACCCCTGCTGCTGCCTCCTGACTGGGCACAGAAGTTTCTCGGGGAATCCTCTGCTCCATCTTATACTGACTCAGAAGGCAACTTGCATTTTAAGTTTCCCAGAGGGCACACCTGCAATCTGTACAAGCCTACAGGGGTCTCTGTTTCTATTCCTCATGCTTGGCAGCAATCTTTGCAGTTTACCTGACCATTGTCACAAGCACCTGGTGTTGTCCGAAATGGCTACTTCTTCTAAAATTTGTGATGTATTAGCCAGGCGTAGTGGGACACCCCTGTAATCCCAGCACTTGGGAGGCTGAGGCAGGAGAGCTGCCGTAAGTTCAAGGCTAGTCTGGGCTACATAAGCAAGTTCAAGGCCAGCATGTAGTACATATTAGATATTGTCTCAAAACAACTAAAAAAAAACCAAAACACTTAAGTTTAAAAGCAAACTACACATATACGTACACAACACACTTACATATTAAAAATAGTCATGCCAGACATGGTGGTGCACGCCTATAATCTACCAGCTCAAGAGGCTGAGGCAGAAGGATCACAAGTTCGAGGCCAGCCTAGGCAACTTAAAAGAAGCAGTGTCAGAAAATAAGAACTCAAGTGGCCCTGGGATGGACCTCAGTGGCAGGATGCTCTGGATTCAATTCCTGTTAACACACACACACACACACACACACAGAAAATGTCATCTCTGGAAAGTAGAATTATATGCAAATTTAATGTTTTGTGTATGTTTGTTTTCAGAACTAAAATTTAACCTACTCAAAACAAAAATCACTTTTCTAGTAACCAAGACAGAAATAGGAATATCAATTTATATTCTTCTTTCCTCTAATCTTCCACATCCAGTTGGTCAAAGCACCAATAGTGCAGACTCCAAGAACAAATCTCAATTACACTGAAAACCTTCACAGTGTATAGGAGTTGGCGATAATGGAACTGGAGATTAACGAGGATGTTTGGCTAGAAGATAAAGACGACTGACTGAGGAAATTAGGAAAACTTTTTTTTTTTTTTGAGACAGGGTCTTGCTTGGCGGTTTGGACCGGTCCTGTGCTCACTTTTGTAGCCGCCCCCCATCCCCATCTCAAATTCATAGCGATCCTCCTGACTCAACGTCCTGAGTGCTGGGCTTACTGGTATGCACCACCATGCCCAGTTCTAGGTAAACTTTTAAGATGCTTTAGACCTGGAGTCAACACTACAACCACCTACACATTTGTGTAAATAAAATTTAATGAAACACAGGCTCATTCATTTATATGTTGTCTATATCTACTTTTGCCATGAAAGTGTGAAATAATTTCAACAGAAGCTCTTAGGGCCCTTTATCACAGTGAATGAGAACCATTCAAGAGCTCAAGAGGGCCTGGGATATAGCTCAGCAGCCTAAGTGCCTATCTGGTAAGCGCAAGATCTCAAGTTCGATGCCTGATACTGTAAAAAAAAAAAAAAAAAAGGAAAAAAGGGCTCAAGAGGTCACCAAGCAGTGCACGCACGCGCGCGCGCGCGCGCACACACACACACACACACACACACATTTTGAGACAAGGTCTCGCTAAGCAGTTCAGGCTGGCCTTGGGCTCACTTTGAAGCCCAGGCTGGTCTTCAACTCAATCCTCCTGCCTCAGCCTCTCGAGTGCTAGGATCACAGGTGTGTGAAACCACACCGGGCTACTTTACTTATAAGAGACAGTGTCACACTGTGTTGCTCAACCAGTCTTGAAGTTACGGGCTCAAATGATCCTCTTGCCTTTGCCTCCCTAGTCCTTGGGATTATAAGCAGCTGCCCAACACCAGCCAACTTTTTACCTCCACACTTATCCCTCAGTAGACTACCAAGATACCTGAGGAAAGTCTCCAACAAAGCCAGGCAGAGATCAATGCCAATAAGGTACAACTTAGAGGAAAAAGGAAGACAAGCTCAAAAAAATAGACTGTCATAAGAAAACCGCATTCAGAGGAAAAAAGTAGTCTTGGACTATCTGAGACAACAGAAATGAGAAACGCTAACCACAGAAGGGATAGAGGATAATTTTGAGGATTCCTTTCCTTAGAATCTGAAGCCTCAGGGCCAGCCACATAGTTCAGCAGATTAAAGGCCTGCAAGCAGGTGCAGGGGCCGGGAGTTCAATCCTCCAGTCCGCCGTGCCACCCCCACCCCAAGGCACACTGAGACTGGGTGTGGTAGCGTGCCTGTAATCCCAACTCTTGGGAGGCTGTAAACAGGTGAGTCACTACGAGTCCCATCTAGTACACCCTGTAGACCCTTCCCTAAAATACAAAAAAGAAAAAGAATCTGAAGTCTGGGGACAGGACCCAGTGGCTCACATCTGGGCCTAGTATATACCTTAGTACCCAATCCAAGCAAGAGACTGGCGTGTGCTGCAGCACTCAGTGCCCACCGCATTTCAGGCAACTACAACACATTTGGAATGCTTTTAAGTACTGAAATACTTGTTGGATGTATGGTTATTTTCTTTTAACTTTATTTCTTTTTCTTTCTTTTTTTTGTGGTACCAGGGACTGAACTCAGGACTTTGCACTTCCCAGGCAAGTGCTTATTCTATTGGGCTATCTCCCTGGCCTCTTTGAACTTTTAACCTACTTTGATCCTCCAGGTTTTCAATACCTCACACATACCCTGAAGTATGGATGACCCTTGGCAGACACCACAGCCATGACATAATTCTCACCAGAACCCACTTCAGGATCACTTCCATTTTTCATAAATGAAACTGAGGCTCAAATTAACTTTCCTATCACCTTTCACGTGCCCAGGAGTCCAGAATCCAAACCATAGTCCTCTCTATGCTACCCTTTCAATTACCCAAATCTGCTCACTCCCTGAATCCATTAATGTGACTCAGTATATGAGCTCACAATATCCATGGCCAGGGGCTGGGGAGATGGCTCAGTGGAATAAGTGCTTCCCTGGCAAGCGCAAGGGCCTGAGTTCAATCCCTGGTTCCACAAAAAAAAAAAAAAAAAAAAAAAAAAAAAAAAAAATCCATGGCCTTCTAAGAAATTTGATAATAAGGTTGTCAAGGTATCTTTCCAAGCTCTTTTTTGGTGCTTATTTTTATTTTATTTATTTATGCTTATTTTTAAAGGACTTCCTAAAACTCCCTTCATTCTCAGAGCCTGCAGTGTACAACCTCACAAACAACTGGTGCTCAGCAGAGACTTGCTGACCAGCAAGTGGGAGAGCGCTGACTTACCTTCCTGGCCACCAACTGGATGGCGTCATCCTCAAAGACCTTCAAATGCTTGAGCCGAGACACTAGAATCTGCTGCAGTTGGCTGTGAGTATAGGGCTGGAAGGACATCCTGGTAAGGCCCTAAGGGCCAGAAGACAGAGGAAAAGTTCATTAACTGATCACTGACTGCCCAGGTAGAAAACCATCTTCAGCCTCCTAAGCCGAATTCCCAAGTTCCACATTACATTTTTTTCATTTCTTCCCAGGACTACTCTGGCAGCCTACTACCGTCATTACTGAAAACGGCCGGGGGCATCCTACAGGTCACTAGTTCTCAAACTACTTTTTTGTTTTAAGAACCTTTTATTCTGCCAGAATCATTTGGCATTAGATGGAAGCAGAGTGGCTCTCACTAACCCAGGTATGAGGAGGTCAGGATTTACACTCTGATCACACAGCCTCTGGCTGGGAACATCAGGTCCATCATGATTGGACCTGCTGCTTCCTGCTCAACTGCTGGGCTGTGAGAACAGAGTCTGCCCCTGCCTGGCTCACTGCTTTACTCCACCTACCTTACAGGTAGCAAGTAGTAAGTGCTTCATAATTTTAAAGTAATCGGCCCACTGTGGTAGCACATGCCTGTTATCCCAGGGCAACATTAGGAGGCTGAGGCCAGAGGACTGCAAGTCCAAGCCCAGCCTGGGCAACTTAGTGAAATATAAAAACTAGAAAAGGACTGAGATATAGCTCAGTTTATAGGCCCTGAGTTTAACACCTGGTACATACACATATCCCAAAACAAAGTAAAAACAAATAGCTCTTCACAGTTTTGTACAATTTAAAAATGTAGAGGTAATACAGTGTCAAGACAGGATATGTGCACAAAATCATGCAGCGGCATTTCATCCAACGTAGAAATCACATGCACAGCAGAACCATATTTAATTTTCTGTTTCTATTTTTGCAGAACCCCTTCACCCAGCTTAGAGACCTGTGCCTGAGAACTGCATAGGACCTACCAATCGGCTTGACACCCGGTTCATCATGATCCTCTCAGGCAGATCCATGGTGTTGGCAATAGTCAGGACCACCAGGCAGGCCTCCTTGTGAGTGGGCCAGTCAAAGAGATTATACATGACATCTTGCTTGTGAGTCCACAGAAGGTCAAGCTGCCAGGTAAGGGGACAGACATGCTGGGCTGGTCAGGAAGACTGAGCCAGGGAGGGGTGGAAACCCGTTACACTGTCCTCGCTGCATGCCCCGCTCAGGTCACTCTACCCAAGCAGCAAGGAGTCCATGAACAGGCTCACGTGAATGCAGAAGGGAGCCACCACTTCCAGCCAACCCAGATTCACTCCTGGAATGTTATAGTCAAGTGCTGCCCACTTCTCTTTACCTCCCTGGGACCCCTTACCTCATCCACAAGCAGGACAGTGGTTTCCTGCGGGGACCCTCGGGTGCAGAATCGCTTTGCCAGCAGTGCTGCTGCATGGTTAGCTGTTGCCTTCTGGCCCGTCAGCTTCTGCATGGGGAAAAAAACAGCTGTGGTGAACAGGTTTAAGGTGAGATCTATTAGAAGAAGAAACCTAGACTGGGGATTTCAGTGTCCTGTTTTCTGTACCCCCATTCTATCCTTATCCTTAACCTGGAAGGACAGGAGAAGCACCAGAGAAGATAAAAATCTTGTGTTTAAAATGGAAATGGGTCTACGGCCATACCACCCTGAACGCACCCGATCTCGTCTGAAATGGAAAGGCTGGCCCCAGAAGTCCTGCTAAAGTCACCACTGCACCATTGTGTAACTGAATATGACCCATACTGAGGGAAGAGCTAGTGAACCAAAAGAAAAAGAAAGGGAAACCTAAACCCTGGCCTGCCTCTCAGCTCTGTTCCATAGCTGCCACCTTGTCGCATGTCGGCTAATGGTTGTCACCAAGTTGCCAAGGCCCGGCTTGCATTCACTCACTGAGCAGCTCCTAGACATAAGAGTCCTTGAGAGCAAGAATTCTGTCTCCCTCACCCTTGCTACTATGCAAAAGACAATGCCTGGTAGACCCGAAACCTGTGAAATACACAGAAGAAAGTAGCCATTGCAGCTCTGCTCACCTGCAAGATCTGCACGTAGACTTGGTGGGGCTCTGTCAACTTCATGCCATTAACCTCAATGTATTGGAAGGGAGGAACGTCATTAGCTTGGGCTGCCTGCTGCAGACAGCGTATCACCTCATGCACAGTGGCAGTCTTTCCTGTCCCAGGAACCCCAGAGATGTACATGCACCTAGGGTAAGATGGGGAGACCTGTAGGCAAGGTCTGTGCCAGGCACCAAAAGCCAAAAAGGACTGAGATACTTGAAATGTGCAGGTGGGGACAGTAAGGAGCATCACTGGAAGCTGGTCAGAGTAGGACTGGTTCAGACAGTCACTCACAAGCAAGCCTATACACGAAACTACCTAGTGATCGAAGGCCAGTGCCCCCACCATCCCCCTGTGTTCAGAGGTGGGGCTTTGGAAAGGAGATTGAGGCATTCTTCTCCTTAGTACATTCATCTAACAGTGGGGAAGGCTGCGCAGCGCTTGCTATGAGGTCAGGGGACCTAGGGAGCGCATCTCCCTCCTGACAGTGCCTTTCCTCCCTGCTTCCTGACCCATGGCAGGCCCATCCACATCACCTTTTCTGCGTGTGAGCCTGCCAACCATCGACCAAAAGCTTCATAGGTCTGAGCCAAAATAAACCTCTCCACCTTTAATTTGTGAACACTGGGTGTTTTGTCCTAGTGATGAGAAAGTAACTGAAGTGACTTAAGACAACCAGTTTTTTCTTTTCTTTTTTTTTTGGTGGTGCTAGGGATAGAACTCAGGAACTTGTGCTTGCTAGGCAAGCCCTTAGTCCACTGAGATATCTCCCCAGCCCCAAGTTTTTTATTTTCTGAAAGACAGAAGACTACTATAAAATTTGGCTACAGAAGCTTCTTCAGAAGCAGTCAGCTTCACCAATGATCTTATTAATCCTGGAGAGATTACCTACCTAGACTGGGGCTTCCTCCTTGGACCACCCCACCCCACCTCACGTCCCTCACCCTCCAGTTTGGTCAAGAAGTTTGCTTTCCACAAAGTTGTAGATGTCTTGGAATTCCTTCTCTCGACAAGGAAGAGACTCAGGCACAGCAGAAACATGCAGCCTACAGCGAGTGGTAATAAAAGAAAAGGAGGACTTTAGAAGCCTAAGGGTGGCAGACCTCAGAGGTACCAGTGAAGGGTCACCTCCCATCCCACAGAAGATGGCAGCAGTAGACGTGAAAGAGACTCCTTCCACCGAGTGCTGTTACCTCAGCCGCACTCTGCTTGAAAGGTTGCTCCTTCTAAACACTCATTTTACATTCTGCCCTTATTATAAACACTAATGCCTGCACTCGGCCCTAATCCCTCCCCGCCCACTTCTCGGGGCTCATGAGCAGCACTACCTCAGCCGGGCCTCCTCCAGCACGTTGGCCGGCTCCTGGGCGGCCAAGCTTCGGTTGCGAATCTTGGCGGTGGCACGATGTGGTGTTCTAGGCCTGAGCTGTATTCAAAAGAGAACAGGACTGAGATGGACAAACAAAACCAAATGCCATCCAGGATGCCTCACAATAATCTGATAAGAAGAAGCAGATAGTGAATTCTTCTTCCTGTTTCTGTTCTTCCCCTCCCACATCACATTCTTTCTCCATTGTCCAAATTCCACTCCAATTTACTTCTTTTTTCTTTCTTTTCTTTTGAACCAGAAATCAAACTCAGGATTTCTTGTGCTAGCCAGGCATGTGCTGTGCTGTGCGACTGAGCTATAGCCTTGGCCCCTACTTTAAATCTTGAAAGACAACAAGAAATTTTTAAGAAACCTAAAGTACTGTACACAAAGGTAGGGTAGAAGAGTAGTCAAAACTGGGTTTGAGTCCTAAGATATTTTGTTATGCTCAAAAATAAGGACTTCCACAATCCACGACACACGGCAAGTGCCACACATCCAGCCCCAGGCCAGTGCTGGGCTCACAGCCCATCCACCTGACTGGCTAGAGCAGGCCTGCTCCTCCCTCGCTGTGAGTAAGGGGCATCGTCCCACCTCCCCTTCAGGCAGAAAGCACTTCCACTCCGGCTGTTCGAAAAGCTTTTTATCTATTAACAGTGAGGAAAGCAGCAAAATAATAATAAAGCCTTACAGAGAAAGAATCCAGGACCCTGGGGGATGTCTGACCTTCCTTTTCACTAGGCCAGGATGTCACTCAGGTTACAATCTCTCCTGGGTGGGAGGCAGGTAATACAATCAAACCAGAGCGAGGGACCTTTGTACAGGAATTACAGGTAAAGACTCCCAGCCTCTGCTTCAGATAGGATCTACTGAATTCCCCTCTTCTGGATGTTTTTCTTTGCCTTCAATCTAAATTAATTAACTTTATTTATTTTTACAGTACCAGGGATTGAACTATTCAATCTAAATTATATATATATTATAGATATATATATATATCTTTTTGTGTGTGTAATTTAGTACAGGGTCTACAGGGTCTCCCTGTATAGATTGGACTCATAGAGATCCTCCTGTTTATAGCCTCCCAAATTCTGGGATTACAGGCACTTACCACTATGCCCAGTCTCAATTGCCATCTGCCATCTCAGTGTGCCCCAGGGGCAGGGCCAGCTCGGCAGGCCTGGGGTTCAAATTCCTGGCCCGTCTCTTCCTAAGCAGGCACTTTAATCCACTGAGCTATTTGGCCAGCCCTGTATTTTATTTATTTATGTATTTGGTACAAGGTCTTGCTACATAGCTTGGACTCACAGTGATCCTCCTGTCTCAGCCTCCCCAGCGCTGGGATGACAGGCATGCACCACCATGCCCATTTTTGGTGGCCAGCATGGCATACTATACCAGGGATTGAACTGGGGTCCTTGTGCTTGGCAGGCAGGCGCTTAGACCACGGGCCTATCTCCCCAGCCCTATATTCAATCGTGATCGGAAAATTCTAATTAAGCATTTCCCAACTGTGATCAGAAAAACAAGTTGCTCCATCAGTTTAACTTGTTTAATACCAATATTTCTCAAACACGTCTATTTTTCTTACTACTATTTAGTGTTTTACTTAAGTTCTACTCAGCAGAAAAGACACCTTTGCTTCCATCTCACTGTTAGCCAATTGCTCACCAAAACGTACGCTACACGCTGCACTCCCAGTTTCTCGGGTAAATCAGCCCGGCCCGGCCCGGCCCGGCCCAGCCCAGCCCAGCCCAGCCCAGCCCAGCCCAGCCCAGCCCACAGCTGGCTCAGTTCCCTCTAAGGCCTGGTGCACTTGCTGGGGAAAGGCAAAGGCAGGGAGGAAGCTCAGCTCTCAGGAATTTGATCTTAAAAGGAACTTGAACTTAAAAGTCAAGGGGAACTAGATTCATTTTTCAGTCCTCAGGTTCATTTAGGTATGCTTTCTCCTGAACAGTGCTCAGAACCCAGCTGTGACCAAGTGTCACTTCAACCTTGCCAACCTTTACACCAGAAGAGGCTGCTTCACTGGAAAGAAACGTGAGAGAATCTTACAGTCTTCTTTGGTGTCCTGGAGGGGGTCTGGACAGATGCCTCTGAGCAAGGCAATGGGTTCCTGGATGTGTGGTGGGATTTTCTTTTTGGAAGGGATGGAGCAGAAACCTCTCCATCCTCACTGCTGGATTCGGAATCCTCTGTTGCTGGCAGGAATTCTTTCTCTTCTTGGTCATTTGTATTGTTTTCTAGAAATCTGAACGATGGGGACATATTACTTTCTGTTAGTCAGGGTTCAAGCCTGCTAAGAATTCCAACAAGATGGACATGCATCACAGGCATTAGTTAGCCTCTTCTGCCACCCAGCAGTGTGGGCTTTGTTCTACTTCTGAGACATTCTGCCAACAGGGGGCTTTAATCTCATTAAACCCCTCCAACAATTTTGTGGCTTACTATCTTATACATGAGGAATCAAGGATTAAATGACCTTCCCAAACCTCACAGATTCAGAAGTCTAAATTCAAATTAAGGTTTATCAGAGTTAGAATTCACTGTCTTGCTGGGAATGACAGTCGTGGGGCTGGTCATGGGCACATGTAAACCCAGATCAAGCCAGGCATGGTGGTGCCTGCCTGTAATCCCAGCACTCAGGAGGCTGAGGCAGGAGGATCACTATGAGTGAACAAGGTCAGCCTGGGCTACAGCGAGAGTTCAAGGCCAGCCTGAACTGTAAAGGAGACCCTGTCTGAAAAAGATAACAACCAACAACAAAGCCCAGATCAGTACTTCTTGTCCCTCTGAAACTGTAATTTTTGTGTGAAACTTAATATAAATCCAAACAAGCTATCTAAAAACTGAATTGCAACACATGGGCGACTGTAATGGTCGATACATTGTGCCAACTAGAAAAGTTGAAGGAAGGAACTCACCTGCTGGCCAGGGTCCTCACGTTGTAAACATCCTAACCACACAGATGGTGTGAGAGCTACATACGCTCACCCTGGGGGTGGCGGGGGTGGTAGCTGCTTACAATACAAGGAAGAGGCCAGCTCTCTCTCTAGCCCCCCTTTTTGCTCTTGCTGCTTTTGCTGTCTTCTGCCACCATGAACTGCTGCACTCTGCCATGTGCCGATCTGCCTGAGACCCGGCTGATTATAGACTGAAGCCCCCACAAACTGTGAACTAAATAAACCTTTCCTTTTGGGGGGCATTGGGTATTTTTTTCTCAGCAATGAGAGACAAATAACCAGGACAGCAACTAAGAGAAGAAACCTAGATCCAACAGGTGACAGGGAGGTTCTGCCTGCCAAGGAGTGGCCCTACCGAAGCTGCTGCCTAATCCGATTCATCGTCAGGAGAGAACTTTTTCTGCGGGTGCGTTGGGAAGTAGCAGCAGCTTCATTCTGGCCATCTGGTTCTTTTGCTTCCCTGCAAGAGAATTGTAAACACATTACAGAAACCACTTTTGAGCACCTAGGCTCTACCCACAGGCATGAGAGGTTAAGTCAGGGGGTCTGATTGGCTCCTCTTCTTTGTATAGCTACTATGCAGAGCTAACCACACTTTGCTAAAAGGGCTATAAAAGCTCAGATTCAAGTTTGCTTAAATCTTACTGAAATCATTCATCTTCCCCAGCTGTAGACTGCAATATACTAATCCCAGGCAGTTTCCTGTCTTTTCACTTGTTCCTTTCTGGTATATCCATAAATCTGCTCCCAGGCAAGGTTAGCAGAAATGCTTAGTTCAATCAGTATAAAGTCTTTATTGAACAACCTATCAGGGACAGCTGTTGGGAGTTTCTATTTGTGATTTCTTGCTGGCCACATTTTCATTTGTACAGCTCATTATCTATAAATAGTATCTGGCATCAGATTGCAGAGTTTGTGCTGGATTTATTATCTGTCTTTACTATATTAGAGAATGGCTTCAAATTAAAAAAGAAAATTCTGGTTTTAGAAAAATGATTGTCAAAATGTGACAAGGAGCCATACCACCTAATGAAATCCAGAATTGTAGGTTTAGAAAATATTTTTCTTTTTATTTTTTCTTAATGTATTTGCTTGTTACAGGGTCTCACTACGGCAGCTCAGGCTCATAGTGATCCTTCTGTTTTCAGCCTCCCCAGTGCCGGGATTACAGGCCTACAGCACCACGCCCAGACTATGGCTCAGTCCTCCCCGGGGGAGGGGCTGGCAAGGCATGTGGTGCCAGGGATCGAACTGCGGTCTCTGCGCTTGCCGAAGCGTGCCTAAGCAGGTGCTTTAGTCCACTGAGCTATCTCACTGGACCTGGAAATTATTTTTCCACAGAACAATTCTCTAATGACAGCAGGGGACACAGAATCAGTGAAGGGCATTTCAAAATAGAAACACCATGACATAATGCTTGGCATCTGATTCACTAGGTACAGTCATAGGCTTAGCAATTCGTATTTTGCAAAAACAAAAACACAAAAAAGGAAATCTGTACTTTGGAAAGGTTCCCAGTGCTCCTATGATACTCTGCAACCCACTGCTCTTAAGGGTTTTGTGTAACTATAATCCATTTCACATCACAGGAATGACATCAGTCTGCTCCCTGCAACTCTCTAATATCCCTTGTTACCTCTTTTTGTTGTATTCTGGTGTCAGAGCCACCAAAGGCACCCCTGAGGATCTCTGGCCCCCCCTGACAGGGGTAAGGTTCCTCTCTTGACTAATCCCCATGGTTTTCACAGCTGATACTCGGGTTCTCAGGATCACGTGACATTCAGGTGCCTCTTTCTTGTCATCTGCACAATCAAGTCCAAGCACTCCAGTTTTCTTGGGCGCTTTCAGAGCTGGAGATGAGGTCTTGATTCCCTCTGGCTGGGATCGCTTCGAATGTGAGGGGGGCTCTGAGAAGGCTGCTTTTCGCTTAGTTTTTCTTGGCGTATCCACAGAAGCCCCGGAAGTGTGATGGGATGTCTCAGGGTCAGGCTTCCTAGGGGAACCTAAGCCCAAGAAACATTACAAAGAACAGGCAAATTTTACACCTAGCAATGTACACATGTCCAATCTAATTGTTGCTAAATAAAGTTATAAAAAGACATGAGTTATATACAAAGTTGAATTATCCTATCCTTAAAACTTCCATATACCTCTATTTTCATTTTCTCTCTCCTGAACTTGATGAGTAATCTCTCCTAGCACAGTTACTTTTATTTTTTAAATTTCTTCTGTACTTGATGCTGGGGACTGAACCCAATTCCTCACAATTTGAGGTAAGTGCACTCTCACAGAGGTACACTTCTAGGCCCTTCCTGTAAATCAACTTTTTCTTGAGACAAGGTCTAACAATGTTGCCCAGGCTGGCCCTGAACTTACAGTTGTCCTGCTTCAGCCTCTCAAGTAGCTGGAATGACAAGCATGTACCACTGTGCCTGACTTAGAAACCACCTTTTTTTTTTTTTTTTTTTTGAGAGAAGGTCTGCTATCTTATTCCTGGCTGGCCTTGGACTCCATATATAACCTAGGCTGGCCTCAGACTTGCAGCAATCCTCCTGCCACAGCCTCCAGAGTGCTGGGACCACAGGCGTGTACCACCATGCCCGGGCTAACCCAGCTTTTAAGTCAGTTTCTGGCCACAACCACACGTCTGTGCAGCAACCACATTTCCCTGAAATAATCTACCAGAGCAGTTCTCAGTGGGCTGCAACACTCCATCCTCCAATCCAACTCAAGAGGAAATCACTAGCGAGGCCTGAAGAACACAAGCCCCAGGCTCTCCTTAGCCCGCATTAGAAGACGGATTCCTGTGGACAGCCGTCTAGATCCCGTGACCTGTTCCATTTTTGCCAGTGCCAAGGGCTCTCAAGGACCTCCGTGCTCCATTCATAGGCACAACTGAGGCGCTGAAGAGGCAAGGTCTGTGCCAGATGCTAGGACAAAAGGCTAATGGGGCTCAGTCCTCATCCTCATCCACAAGACACTCGGGTCGAATTGGGACGATAATAGGCATAAGCATCTACAATATGAGTAAAATACATAGCTAGAGCACATGAGGGCTAAGGATGATAGCTTTAAAAAAAAAATGTTTAAATCACTTATTTACTTATGTATTTAGTACAGGGTCTTGCTACCCTGCTCAGACTCATACTGATCCTCCTGTTATCGGCCTCCCCAACGCTGGGAGATTACAAGTGTGCGCCACCATGTAGGGCTGGCGCAGCAAGCATCAAAGTGTTGTTTTGTGCCTATGTCCAAACAGCCATGGCGGCTTTATTCATAGTCAGCCCAAACTAGAAACAAACCAGATATTCTTACACGGCGAATGTATAAGCATTAGTAAACCCATTCAATGGAATAAAAAAGCACAAATTAGCAGTGCATGACACAATGGTTGACTATCAAGTGCATGATGTTAAGTGAAAGGGGGCAGAATCAGACTGATTTCAACATGTTTCAGGAAACAAACTTTAGAAACAGGCAGTAATTAGTGGGCACCAGGACTAAGAAGAATTTTTTTTTTTTTTAAAGTATTTGGTACAGGGTCTCACTACACAACTCGGACTCAGTGATCCTCTGGTTTTCAGCCTCCCCAGAACTGGGATTATAGGAGTGTGCTACCGCGCCCTCTCTGGGTGGCCAGCTTAGTGCATGGGGGGCGGGGGGGTAGCACGGCATGTGGTGTCAGGGATCAAACCCTGGCACCTTCACTTGCCTAAGCAGGTGCTTAGAACACTCAGTTACCTTGCTAGCCCTTAAGGTAGTGTTTCTACAAAGGGGCATAAATACATTTTGAGGTAAAACCAATTATAATGATGATTATAAAAATCTATATACTGGGGCCGGGGAGATGGCTCAGCAGAATAAGCGCTTGCCTGGCAAGCACAAGGGCCTGAGTTCAATCCCCGGTTCCGCCAAAAAAAAAAAAAATAAATAAAATAAAATAAAATAAAAAAATAAAAATCTATATACTTGTGAAGACTTTTAAGTCTGAAATCCAAAAAGCTACAAATTCTTTTTTTTTTTTAATGTATTTAGTTGTTACAGGGTCTCACTATGCAGCTTAGACTCATGATGATGCTCCTACTTTCAGCCTCCCCAACGCTGGGATTATTGGCATGCACCACCATAGCAGACTAGATGGCTCAGCCCGCACTGGGGAGGGGCTGGAGCAGCATATGGGGCTGGGGACCGAACCTCAGTCCCCGAGCTTGCCTAAGGAGGTGCTTTATTCCGCTTAGCTATCTCGCCAGCCCCGAAAAACCTACAAATTCTGAAACAGTGCAATGCCATAAAACCACAAGTGGAAGGTTCAAGTGGAAAATGTACGCATCCCACAAATACATATAACAAATATATAACCTTGGTTAGGTGGTACATGAGGGCGTATGAAACAAAGGAATTTCATGTTTAAATTTGGGTCTCAGGCCGGGGAGATGGCTCAGTGGCATAAGTGCTTCACTGGCAAGCATAAGGGCCTGAGTTCAATCCCTGGTTCCGCCAAATTAATTAATTAATTAATTAGGGTCTCATGCCCAGGATATCTCATTATGAATATTCAGGTACTCTATAAAAGGGAAATTCTACAGCAAATTATGCTTCAGTAAAACTGAACTAAAAATGTTATCTAGAGCTAGATCTTAAAAGTCTTTGAACATGCAGCTAAAATTACTCAGTTTTTTGGTAGATAATGAGATAACTCAGGTCTAGATTAACAAATACACCTCAACATCCTGGCGTCCCTCATATCTTAGTTCATTTCCCACCTTTCTGTCAAAATAACTGATCCGAATATTTTCACTAGATCCTCCGTCTTTTAGCTTTATAGTTGTATTGAATCAAAATTCTATTTGGTACAAGGTCTTGCTACACCAGCGACTGGCATGGCACACCTGGGGTTCCTGGGCAGGCACAGCATGTGGTACCAGGGATTGAACTGGGGTCCTTGCCCTTGCCAGGCAGGTGCTCAGACAGCCAAGCTATCTCCCTAGCCCTTGAATAGAAAAAATTTTTTCCTTTTTTTTTTTTTTTCGGAACCTGGGATTGAACTCAGGCCCTTGCACTTGCCAGGGAAGTGCTTATTCTACTGAGCTATCTCCTCAACCCCTAGAAATTCTTGATTTAAATTTCAAAATCATGCTAGTCCAACAAACAATTCTGCAATTATTTCTTTAATAACTTTTTCCCATTTTCCAAATGTTTTATACATTTGTATTCAGCTCTTATTTACACACTGTACAAAAGAGATACCACAAATACAAATAGCTTTCACAGAAAAGGAAAAATATGCAAAAGCTTAAAAATTAATTCCGATGTGGTAGTGCACACCTGTAATTCCTGAGCCCTGGAAAGCTGAGGCAGATGGACCACAGGTTCAAGCCCAGCCTGGGTGTCATGGTTTAAACCTGAAATATCCCTCATAGGTCTCACATGTTTATATGTGGGTCCTTCAGAAAGTGTCTGGGTCGTGGGGGCATAATCTAGAAGGCTATGTTCTTGCGGTGGGGTTATCCCTGCTCTCTGCTCTCTCTGCTTACTGGCTGCCATGGGGTGAGCAGCCTTCCTTTGCTCTGCCTTCCCACCATACTGTTTCTGACCTGGAGCCAACTGACCATGGACTAGACTCTGAATCCCTGAACCAAAATAAATCTCACCTGCTCTTAGTTTCAGTTGTTAAGGGTCCAGCAATAGAAAAGTAACTATTATAGTGGGCAGCAACTGGGTGAGACCCTGTCTCAAGATAAGAAATTTTAAAAAGGACTGGGGATGTAGTTCAGTTCAAAGGTTGAATCCCAAGTAATGGGATGGGAGGAATAAATAAAAATAAAATATTTAAACAACATATATTTGAAGAACTTCACATGTACACACACAGAAAAAAAAATGTCAAGAGGATCACTGACATAACAGGATGAGCTGAGCTCGCAGAGCAGCCATGGGCAAGAATAAAACATACACACACGTTCACTTCAGGATGTATCTGTGCGTATGCACCTGCTCATAAGTATGGTACGCTGAAAGTAGCCATGGAAAATGAGGTAATAAGTAGGGTGGGAGGGTAAGGAAAGGAGAAGGGCTTCTCTGAGAATACTTCTTTTAAACAGTTCTGAATCTGCATAATTGTTTCATATTTTTAAAAACCAAAATCAAAGATGAAGACCTAACATTAAATACAAGTAAAAGAACCAAACTGCATTATCACCAATAATAATTTTTTGTCAGGAAAAAGAAAATTAATCCAAGTCTCCTTCTTCACTCTGTAGAATATATCCTAGGAGCATAAAGAACCAGAACCAAGTTTAACCTTTACTTAGTGAGTGCACTGCTGGTAGAGGAACTAACACAGCAATTACAGAGCTATTTTATGGTGTATCAGAACTGTTCCTAAGAGCTGCAGTTTTTCCTGAAGACATATAATCATGAAATATGGGAAGGACCTTGTGGTCCAGATTTGAAGTTCAAGCATTTTCACTGCATGCAGGTCTTAGCTCTTCCAAGGAAGATGGAGGAGGAACGTCAGCGCTGCAGCAGGGCTCTTAAAGGAGCAGCTCATTCCAGGGGACTGCAGCACTAATCACGGGGGAGCGGCACATCAAAGGCACAAGCGACAACGAGGATGACGCGGGAAAGTCAAGCGAAGTGAAATAAGCCATGCACAGAAAGACAATTCCACACAATCTCACTTGTATGTGGAATCCTGCAAAGCTGAACTCAGAGGCAGTGAGCAGGACCAGGTCACCAAGGGCCGAAGAAGCACAGGGGAAGAGAACGGAGCTGCTGCTCAGTGGGTACAAAGTTTCAGTTTGACAGAGAAACAACTTGAGTTCTACTGCGTAACAGTAACTACAGTGAATGATAATCTAGTATATATTTCAAAATTACTAAACAGTCAATTTCAAACATATTACCATTGCTGGCTTTACATTTACACAATAGCCCAGGGTGTCATCAAACTCATGATCCTCCTGCCTCAGCCTCCTGAGTGCTGAGATTACAGGCAGATTCTCCATAAAGTGGAATATCATTCAGCCTTCAAAAGAAAATTCTGACACACGCTATAACATGGATACATCTTGAGAGAAAGAATTACAGTAAGTGAACCAGTCACAAACGGACAAATAGTACTCTATATAATTCCATTTACCTAGTTACTCAAATTCATGAAACTATGTCCCTAATGCTACTTAAAAATGACTGAAATGGCACAATTCACATTATCTATATTTTAATGTGTCCAATCAATACCTAGCCTACTGACGCACTAACTCAGCAATTCAAATCAATGAACATTTTATGGTGTTCCTTGAGCCCCCGTGTGCCCCACGGTGCCCCACTCCACACTTACCGACCAGCTCCAGCTTCTTCCTTGCGGTGGGGATTTGGCACGACCTGGAGGTAGAACATCCTGATTCTGTCTTTTTGACCGTATTTTCTGCTGTGTGCCAAGAACGGTTTTCTGCATTGCTAGTGCTGGGCCTCTGGCACTTGGGGCTGTCTTCTTGTAGTTTATCAAACTCTGTGAATAGTTCTGGGGACAGTGGTCTGAACTTCTTTTCATTCCAGGATAGTTTCACAAAGAATGTTTTCTCATTTTTCAGGTGCGTCGGGATCGGTTCATCAGATGCTAAAGCCACTACCTGCATTTAGGATGCACGGATAAATAGGAAAAGATGCAGCTAAATCAGCCATGGCAGAACCGACCAAAGCTATGATTAAAAACCACTTACTCCCACACCTGTATGTGGAACATTACCTTTTGTTATGGTTTATGTCTAGATGTCCCGCAAGCCTATGCAGCCCTAGGGATTTTTCAGAGGTGGCTGAATCTACAGTGTGCGGTGCTAGAGTATAGGGTGTGTGATTATTAAGTCAGTCCACTGGTTGGTTTGGCACCACCTTAATTCCAGCAGTACAGATAAAAGGGACACAGAGACACTGTTAAGGCCCTCTGCTGCTTTGGCCGTCTTCTACTGCCTTGAAACAATTGCCCCTCTGCCTTTTGCTATTCTGCCTTGTGCTATTCTGCCTTGGAGCCGGCTAACGATGGACTGAAACCTCTACAAACTCTCAGCTAAAAAAGTCTTTTCCCCTTTAACAACGAGGTGTTCTGTCCCAGCAATGAAGAGAAAAGTAACTAAGACATCTTTCTAAACTAAAGAGGCACAGATACAACATGGCTATGTATAGAAAAAGTAAGCATTTAATACTCAATTATAAGCAGTTTGAAATATGTCAGTAAATTACACACAGTAAATTATTCCCTTCACTTTACTTTTTTTAAAATTAAGTTTATTGGTACAATTTAGGTCCACACAGTGATCACACTCATTGTAGGGAATGTGTGCCTACACGTGACCTCTCGATCTGTCTTTGGCATACAGTCCTGCTCCCCGCCATCACCATGCTGCTGTCTGAGCACCCCCTTCCCTCAACGCTTCCAAGTCACTATACCCACCCTGCTACCTCAGCTGCTACCCCTGCGCTCCTTCATTTAACCCAGATACAGGTACCGTGGACAGTCATGCTAGACTCAAGTCTGCTCCACCACTAAGACAACCACTTATTCCCCGTAAGACCACACTTCAGTAGCACCACCTCATCCTACTTTGGGAACCCAAATCAGTGTCCCACTTCAGCCTATAAACCAGCAGCTCATTAGCTGATTTTTATAAAATCCCAGAGCACGAATTTGCCTTTAGCAACTGACACGCTTTGTGATTTGCTCAAGGTGAGGTCCTCCTTTAACAAAGCATATTCAGCCTCACGATGTTTTATGCCTGCCACAATCACAGCTAAATATAATTTCCCACAGAGACACATTAGCTAATTCCTGCTCATCCCTCAGGTCATAACCCAGATGTCACTTCCTCAAGGAGGCTCGCCTCAATGTGCTCTCAATCAGTATTTATTTGGATGAAGTAAACAGGAAGGCAGAGATAACATGAAAGAATTCCCCACGCGGCAAATTAGAGCCAGTAGAATTGCTGAGGTCATGCAGTATAGGGGGCTACAGAAGTCTGCACCAAGCTAGAACCCATGAGCAAGGCACCACCTACCTGAACGGGGCCAATGATGGTTTCAATACTAATGCTGTTGTCACAAGCAGGGTTGTCATACCAGAAAATCTCCTGTGGGTCAGGCTTCCGGCCCAAGAAATGCTGTTTACAGGGAGCCACTTCACAGAATCGGACAAACCACTGTACTCGTGCACGTTTCCTGGAACGGAGTTCAGAACCTACAAGGATTAGGTGGGAAGAAAAAAAATAAAGAAAATGTGAGAATCTTATTTAGCACTTCCTATGTGCCCAACTTTGCGCTAAGCCCTTAGCATGCATTATCACAACTACCATGCAAGCCAGTGTTACTGCTACCTCCAGGCAAAGAAATTAACTTTCAGGGACCTTGAGTGATTTGTCAAAGGTCATATGACCATCAAGCAGCTGTCCGATTCAATGCCATACCCACCTTCTTCTTGGTAACTGTGTCTTCAAAAGACACAGAAATTGAAACAGTATATGAGGGGGCCAGGGAGATGGCTCAGTAGAATAAGTGCTTGACTGGCAAATGCAAGGATCTGGATTGATTCCGCAAAAAAACCCAAAAAACAAAAAACAGTATTTGAAAGGAGCTATTCCAATCCAGGCTGAAAACAAATTGTAAATGATAAATTCTGCAAATTAATGAGTATAAAGAAGGGTCCAGCTGGGAGGGGTGGCACATGCCTGTCATCTCAGCACTTGGGAGGATGAGGCAGGAGGATTGCTGCAAGTTTGCAGCCAGTCTGGGCTACATAATGAGTTCAGAGCCAGCCTGAACTACATAGCGAGACCCTGTCTCAAAAAACTAAAGAAAAGAAATAAGAAGAAAAAGGAGGGCTGAAATCACAGGGGAAAAAATTTCAGCAGGAATTAGAGGAGCAACCAGAAATATCTTACAACCAGCAAGATGACTTATGGGCAAACGTGCTTACAATCATCAGCTGTATTATACAATTATGTCACTTTACACCAAGCGAATGTTCATACACTCAAGAATTCATCATCACCAAGGTCCCTTCTAAACTCCCCATAGAAAAGGAACCCATGCAAAGAAGCACCCACCCCACAAGACAAATCTGCACATACAAGCCCGCACTGCTGCTGACGCGCTCCCCCTAGTGGACACTAGTTTGATGCTATTTCTCTCCCTGTGGCCTACCCCTCCTCTCTTTGCAACACAACAAATCTTTCGTCTACTCAGTCTACTTAGTCTTTCTTTCACTTTTTATTTCATAATCCAGGGATCAAACCCAAGGCATTGCACAGGCGAGACAAGCGCTGTAAGGCTGAGCTACATTCCAGCCCTGTCTTTTTATCAAGACAGGGTCAGGCAAAGTTGCCTATTTTGGCTAGGAGCTTTCGATCCTCCTTCTCTTAGGCATACAAACTGCTACCCGCTCTCTCCCTCATGCCATTCCTCTCCCACATACCCAGGGAGAGGCAGTTCTGTGTAGTTTCAAATAGTGTCAAGGACAGCCTGAGATACATAGTGAGTACAAGGCCAGTCTGAACTAGCAGAGACCCTCTCAAAACCCACAATCACATTGGTTTCTTTCTTCTCAGTCCTCCCGCTGGAGCTCTGCCCTATTCCAGCTCCTGAGCACTGTGGACCATCTTCTGCAGAGGCTTGAAGCTCAGCACATCGCAGGAGGCTTGTGCTCCTCTTGCCTACACTCTCTGGGAGACTTCACCTTTTCGTCCATCATTTCCAACCCTGTACCTGAGTCCCACTCAATAAAACACCTAAAGAGCTTTGACTTTCCTGACTAAGCACCAACTGATACACCTTCGTAATCCAACTCACCTCCTCCCTGGTAAAGAAGTTGTACTTGCCAAATTTACTACTTCCATGGGCCAAAATTAAAGGCTAGATGTCTAGTACAGTACCAATCTCCTATTCATTTTCTTCTCCTTTCATCCCAAACTCTTTTCTCTGCATCCCCCAAATCCTGCTTTCATGGCCATTCTCATCCACTCCTTTTTAGTTTTTTTTTTTTTTTTTTTTTTTTGCAGTACTGGGGATCAAACTCAGGACCTTGCACTTGTCAGGCAGGCGCTTATGCTGCTGAGCTATATCCATGGCCCCTCCTCCACTCCTAAAAATAATGGAAAAGCAAAATTCCAAAGCCCTCCAGTTCCATTTTACCTAGCATCGCTCTGATGGCTGAAGGAAAAGGTAACAGCTGGTGTGCGTGTAATCCCACCTCACAGGCCCAGGTGCCTGTGTGCTGCTGGGACTGCAGCAGCAGGCAGCCTCCCTCTGCCTTACTTCCCGATTATCCATAACCAGGAATAGTTTTCACTCCAGCAGCAAACTCACCATCTTCAAACAATTCAATCAATTTGGCAACATAAGGATTTTCATCTTTCCCTTCAATCAACACGAACTGTCCAACTTGGATATGAGTCTGAGTTGAACAACCTTCTCTTTTCACAGATATTTCTCTAAGAAGGAACAGAGAAACTTGTTAGGAAATTCCTTTGCGTGAATATGCTCTTTAGGCCCTCTGGAACCAAAGAGCATTCCTTAACCAGATATTCCCTAAGTAGTTCCTCTATGCTGACTAACTCTCCTACTGGGATACCAGCTTACTAAGTTAAAAAAGTAAGTAAAATGAGTCAAATGAATTTTTTTTTTTTTTTTTTTTTTTGGAACAAATGATGAGGATCTAGAAGGCTTAATAAAAATTCTAATTTCTGTGTTTTGTTTTGTTTTGTTGTATTTTAAGGAAGGGCCTACAGGGTGTTTAGAGTCTCACTACGAGATCAGACTCATAGTGATCCACTTGTTTACAGCCTCCCAAGAGCTGGGATTACAGGTATGCACCACCATGCCCAGTCTCAATTGTTGTCTCAGCACACCCAGGGAGCAGGGCCAGCACAGCAGGCACGGGGTTCAAAATGTCTAGCCCCTGCACCTGCTTGCAGGCACTTTAATCCGCTGAGCTATCTGGTTTTTGTTTCTTGGTTTTTTTTTTGGTGGAACCAGGGATTGAACTCAGACCCTTGCACTTGTCAGGGAAGCACTTATTCCACTAAGCCATCTCCCTATCCCCTCCACTGAGCTATTTGGCCGGCCCTAATTTCTCTGTTGTTGAACAAAACCAAAAGCTTTTCTGAGGCTGGAAAGACGTCTGTCTGATGCTATTACCAAATTGGGCAGCTAGGAAAGACATCATAACAACATTCCTCATCTTACTAGCATCAGGAGTTACAAACAACTCAGTTTGAAGACCTATGACACTGTTGCACATACAAAAATATACCAACACATGTAACTGGTCCCTCATCACTATTTATACATAAGCATACATTAAATAAAATCCGTCCTTAGGGCCTGGGAGATAGCTCTGTAGTCTAAGTGTCTGCCTGGCAAGCACAAGAACCTGGGTTTAATCGCCCATACCGCATGTTGTGCAGGCCCTGGAACCCCAGGCGCTCCATGCTGGCTACTGAAACTGGGCATGGTGGCACATGCCTATAATCTTAGCGCTGGGGAGGCTGTGACAGGAGGATCACTAAGAGTCTGTGTAGGAGACCTTGTACCAAACAAATAAACAAATTTTAAAAATCCTTCCTTAAATTAATGCATTTATTTATTTATTTATTTATTTATTTTGGTGGAACCAGGGATTGAACTCAGGCCCTTGCGCCTGCCAGGGAAGTGCTTACTCCACTGAGCCATCTCCCCGGCCCCCAATGCATACATTTTAGAAGAGACTGGACACAAAGTTAGGAACAGTTTTGTTTGAGAAGCAATTCTGCTAGCCCAATTCTGAGAGCCCCATCACTCACTTGTAGGTTTGGTGGCCCAATTTTCGATCCAGCAATGCTCTGCCAACCCACGAATAGGTCAGCCTGGTCTTCCGCCTTGTGTTGTAGGACGCCATGGCTCCTGTGGAAAGGTCCTAACCCTGAGTGTTACAGCGACACTCATGGAGTCCCAGATACGCTCCTGCCTTCCATAAGTTCAGCCTGTTTTCTTTTTCTGCTGGCTGTGCCTTACACATTTTGGACTTCAATAATATTTCAAAGAGTCAGACTTGATGAAGATTAGACACAGGCAATCTAGTATCATCTACGTACATCTTACACTATTCCTTATTTTATCTTGCACACAGAAATAATACATGAGAAGATAAACTATACCTATTTGTAAGTTCTTAGTAGGAAAAAGTTACAATAGACACAGAACATCTAACAATGTGAAATGTTTCACATCAGTTATGTGATTTATCTTTTTTTTTTTTTTTTTGGCAGAACCAGGGATTGAACTCAGGCCCTTGCGCTTGCCAGGGAAGTGCTTATTCCACTGAGCCATCTCCCTGGCCCAGAAGTGTTTTTTTTTTTTTTTTTTTTTTTTTTTGCGCCGAATGCCTTCAAGGCATGACTGGCTGTCTTGTGTTGTGGGGATCGAACCACAGCAACCTGAGCCTGACTGCTTTGTTGAAGCAGCCACTTAAAGAACTGA
>NW_004524683.1:1543662-1552177 GCF_000260255.1 Octodon degus | reverse complement strand
TTAGGCCCTTGTGCTTGCCAGGCAAGTACTTATTCTACTGAGCTATCTCCCCAGGGCCCCACCCCCGGGGATTGAACAATTGAACTCAGGCCCTTGTGCTTATTCTACTGAGCTATCTCCCCAGCCTTGTGGCTGTTTAGAGAGAAAGGGACATTCCTGCACTGAATATTGAATAATTAGAGATATTTATAAGGCACTAAATCCTTTCTCTCAATTTTTTTTAAATTTTTTCAATTTTCTTAAATTCAGACTATTTTAGATTATTAAAACACCTTCATGGGTCTGGCGTGATAGCTCAGTGGACTAAAGTGCCTGCTTAGGCAAGCTTAGGCAAGCGCAGGGACCACAGTTCAATCCCCAGCAGCACATGCCACTCCAGCCCTGCCCCCATGGTGGGCTGAGCCAGCCAGAGTACAGGCATAGTGGCACATGCCTATAATTCCAGTACTATGGAGGCTAAAAGCAGGAGGATCACCACAAGTCCGAGCTGCATAGTGAGACCCTGCAACGACCAAATACATAATAAACAAACAATCTTCCTTTAAAAACCAAACCAAGGTAAAATTTAACTTCTCATTTCCAGGGGAGCTGGGGAGATAGCTCAGGGACATAAGTGCCTGCCTGGTAAGCACAAGGTCCTGAGTTTAATCCCTGGTACAAACAAAACAAACTACTAAAATAACTTCTCATTTCCAGGAGACAGTGCACAATGAAAAGTAATGTAGGTGCACATGGGTGATTCACCCTAGGTCAGGGGTGGTGAACCTATGGTATGCGTGCCTCTGCAGGCTGTTTTAAATCACTGAAACCTCTGAAACGTTCACCTCCACTGCCCTACATGGAGGCAGAGCAGTCCTTTCCTCTGTCCTTCTGCTCTGTCCATGCCTGCTTTTCCAAACCTCATAGAAGGGTAGCACTGCTCTCGGACTTGTACAGCTGCTTGGCACAGGTCTAGCTCCAAGGAAATTTCTCAGAGAGGACTTCACTGAGCACCTGTGTGTCATTTTCTATTGTACCATTCCATTTTCAAAAAAGTGACCAATAACAAAAAATGTTATTTTTACTATTTATTGTGCTTCCCACAGGGGAATGCTAACTTCCAAAGAGCAGGACACGTGGGCTCCCAACTGTATCCGGGTCAGAATTCAGCACAAAATAGGTTAATGAATGGAAGGCAGAAAAAAGAACCGGTTATAAAAACCATCAGAACAATAGCACATGTGGGGAGGCTGGAGAGCAGCCAGAATCCTCATTCACCACCAGCCAGAATTCTCAGTCCAACCACTTCAGAAAATTGAACTTTTAAAACAAATTCTGAACATATTCATAGCCTATGACTCAGCAGTTCCAAGAGAAATACATACATATCCTCAAAAGACATGAGTCAGAGTGTTCATAGCAACGCTACACTGTGGAGGACCTCCTGAGCAGCTCTCCTTGAAAGAAGAGCTACTGTCTCCATTTTGACTGAGCCTTTTCTGTTTATCCTTCAATTGGCCTTAAGCAATGTATATTGGTCTAGCTGAGGTGCTGGTGATAGTCTTTGAAGGTGGCATTCATGTTTCCCTGGTAACCTACACCTGCTGCTCTTTAATGTGAGCCAAGTGGAGACAGGACAGGCTCTGCACCGCCAGCTGGGATGGAGCCTCGAGAAAGAGGCTATGACTTCCTGGCGCTTGAAAGACTACATCAAAGCAAAAGCACCAGACACCCCCCCAAAAAAATTTACTATCTCAATAACATAAACCAGATTGCTGTCTCTGCATATCCTGTCTGCATATGGCAGAGGTAAATGTTGGCCAACCACCTAGCTCAGCTCACAGTACTCACCCGCTTCCCACAATTCTGTCGTTCCTCCTCAAGCCACTTCTCCACTGAATAAAACCGGGTGAGGCCCTGGGTCAGCCTCTTTGTTCCAGAAAACCATCTTCATGGCTAGACCTAGGGCCCCTTGGCTCCCCAATAATTGTAAATATGTTTTAGTGTTTTTACTTTCACAGTGGGTTGCACTGGGAGTGGTAGATTGAAATTAACTTGATAGGATTCCAATAATGTACCTTTGGGATAACAAATATTAACTTCTTGGACTGAGAGGCGAACCTGAGGAGGTCTCCTACACTGCACAGCAGTGAAATTAAATCAATTGGAACTGTACACGTAACAGTGCAGAGAATCTTTTTTTAAAAATTTTATTTATTTTATTTATTTGTGTGTGTGTGTGTGTGTGTGTGTGTGGCCAGCTCAGCCCACCAGGGGGTGGGGCTGGCTGGCATGTGGTGCTGGGGGATTGAACTGCAGTCCCTGTGCTTTGCTAAGCTTGTTCTAAGTAGGTGCTTTAGACCACTGAGCCATCTCACCAGTCTGAGTGCGGAAAATCTTACAAAATAATATTAAGCTAAAGATACTAAGATATCAAAGATACAAAAGACCTGATATTGGCTATTATTTCCTTTGTACCATCTCCTTGAAAGAACTTCTGATTGTTTGAACTTTTTGTTAAAGAATGATGCGGGTATAGAAAAGCACCTAAAGAGGGCTGGGGAGATAGCTCAGTAGAATAAGTGCCTGCCTGGAAAGTGCAGGGTCCTGAGTTCAATCCCTGGTACCGCATAAATAAATAAATAAACCTTAAAAGAAATCTTCTTTGGGCCGGAGAGATAGCTCTGGCAAGCACAGGGTCCCGAGTTCAATCCCCGGTACCACAAAAAAGAATGACAGACACAGACAGACAGACACCTAAAAGACATAAATGACAAATACACAGCTCAGTGAGCTCACTATTGTTACTTACTCCCACCCCCAGCATTTCTTCTCATCCACCGTTGGCCTACAGATTTCCTAAGAATACTAAATGGGCTGGAAAGGCACGCTTGATTGGGCAAACGCTTTGGCTGCCCGGAGATACCCACTGGAGGGTCTCGGGCCACAAACAGACATCTGGAATGTGCACACCATCCAGCTGAGGAGCCACACGCCAGGGAAACTGATAAAGGAGTTGTAATAATATTTGAGTCAGTAGGTTGACCAAAACTCCATATATTTATTTTACTTCATTCTTTCAATAAGCCTAGAACAATGATAATACAGGCTAGATGCCTAATAGGTGCTCAATAATAAATATTTGCTAAGTGAAAGGCAGATGCTATTTACCTCTTCAAGATGATAACTTGTCCAGTATTATATAGGATAGCTTAGCTTTAAAAACTCAAACCCTATTCTCTCAGGCTTTCACAGAGAGCACATTGGCCAAGCAATGGCCATGACTCATCCACATGGCTGACACTGACAAAGGTTCTAAAACCTGAGGTACAGGATCTCAGGATAAATCCTGAGGGGATTTCACTGACCTTATCAGACCCAAAAGCTACAACTCTTGTTGCACAGGTCCTGCTTTACCTTGGTCTTAACCATCCAGCAGAAAAGTATAAAAACAAAGTATAAGAAGTAAAGCCATGCTGTTATGTTGAGCTGTAGGGGATTCAGGTCAACAATTTCTGACATTGCCAGTCAAGTGGAAGATCCAATACTATTATGGGCCACTGGACTATTTTAGAATATTTTGCTGAGTTAACACACCTATAATATTCAAATAATGGAACTAAACAAAAAAAGGGGATACAGATGAATGTCCATTTTGTATCTGTGTATTCAAAATGGTTAGGATAGATATATAGTTACATTCTCTTAATGAATAGAGGGATTTGTTCTAATAGTGTTTGTAAATAGGATATCATGTACAGCAATCTTGTACAGCAATTAACCACTAGAAAGAATGTATACAGTGTGTTAATTATTGAAACTGTCTTACCAATTTGGTTTGAAACTGTCTCATTGCTATTTGTTTCTCAATAAAATTATGGGAAAAAAAATAAAATAACTCAATCATGAAAAAACCCCAAAAAACTCAAACCCTGGCTCAGTGTGGCGACACATACCGTGATCCCAACACTCGGAAGCCTAAGGCAGGAGATCACGTTGCATTCGAAGCCAGGAAAAACTACCTAGTGAGACTCTATCTCAAAACAAAAATAAGCAATCCTCAAACCCTGAACAGCCAGATTCCAATGACTGTGCTCTTCCTTACCTCCCCTTTTAGGAACCGCGAGGTACAAAACCCGCTCCTAACAGACTTTAGAACGCTGCTCGGCCCTGAACAAGCGCTCGGTGCGTGTCCGCTGAAATGCGCAAACACTAAGTCTGCGGAGAAGGACGTCCGCAGGTCCAGAGGCCCGGCTCCCCCTCCAACCCGCAGGCCGCCACGCTCACCGGGGGCTGAACCTTCCGTGTGCTCTCCGCTTCGGGATCTCTGCGGGATTCAGCAATTCCAATCCGCCCGAGCGGGACTTCTCCCTTACAGCCACCGGCCGCTTGCAGTAACCAAAGCTGGCGCCAGGCTAGAGCTCGAAAAGTGCAGAAAAGAAAATTTCGCGCCAAAGGGCGTGGCCCCGCCCCCAAGCTGTCTACGCGAGGCGTCACCAACCACAGCCCGCTCCGCCTGGGCGGAGCGTGCCCCTCCTGGACGTGCGTGACGTACTTCCGCTGACGCTAGCAGCAGGCGTCCATTCGGTCGGCGCGCGACTCCCGGAAGTTTTGTACGTTGAGCTTTGCGCTTCCAAGTTGGTTGTTCCGCCGATTTACAGATTCCATTCACCTTTCTCCCTCGTTTTGGTTGTGTTTTATTGACCTGGAGGTGACATAGTAAAGAATTCCACGGAATTACACAGAACTGAAGGCGTTCTTAAATGGCGAACCGTACAGTAAAGGATGCGCACAGCATCCATGGCACCAACCCTCAGTATCTGGTTGAGAAGATCATTAGAACAAGAATCTATGAATCTAAATATTGGAAAGAAGAATGTTTTGGACTGACGGGTGAGCAAGAGCGCGCGGAATGCCTCGGCCCTCTTGTGGCCTTTCTCCTTACTGGACACTGGTAGGACCGATCCATGGGCTGGTACTGCAGAGAAGTATATCGGTTATCAAAAACAGTTTGATCGCCTACTCTGTGCCTAGACTTGTGTTGAGTATTGAGGTCACAGGTGAATTAGAGTCTTACTTTATTATGAAGGGTGTCTCAGAGTTGAAACAGACCATGTGATGTTAGCCAGCTGGATTCAAAACTGTTGAACTCAGGGAGTATATCTCGTTGGCGTGGACATCTGAAGGTCTTAAGGGAAGTCACCTACCTAAAATCAAACTTGTTGCTATCCTTAAGTCTAATTCCAGTATTTCTACATGTGAGGCCTAATATAAATGTGTTGGAGGGAAGCCTTTTAAGTCTTCTCATCTTATGATCTTTGTTTTAATTTAGGCATAAAATCCATATCCTGTAACACTGGCTTTGGACCTGAGACTAAGGCAGGCAACCTTCCTTAACCCTGCTTTTTCTTACCTGCATGTAGGGACAGTGATAGAACTTTCTGATTCGTGGTAAAGATTAAGACAGTATGGAAACCTTTCCCTTTATGTTAGCTGTCATTACTCTTAGTGTTATTAATACACCTATTTCCCCAATATTGAACTTTTTTATGTATTTTAGTACAGGGACTATAGGGTCTTACTACACAGATGGGACTCTTGTAGTAATCCTCCAGTTTTCAGCCTCGCAGGTGCTAGGATTACAGGTGTGTGTCACCACACCATCTCAGTGCGCCCTGGGGGCAGAGCCGGCATGGCACGCTGGGGATCAAACCGAGGCTTTAGTCCACTGAGCTATTTTGCTGGGCCTTCCTAATAGTAAACTCTTGGTGGCTGTTAAAATCTAAATCAGAGAAGCTTGAGAGATAGCTCATTGGCCTAAGCGCCTGCCTGGCAATCGCAAGGACCCAGGTTCAATTCCCTGTACCTCATGGTGTACCGGCCCTGGAACCCTAGGCGTCGTGGCACAGGCCTGTAATCCCAGCACTTCGCAAGATGAGATAGGAGGATCACTGTGAGTCCCAGCTGGGTAACAAGACCCAATAGCAAATATTGTGTGTGTGTGTGTGTGTGTGTGTGTGGCCAGCTCAGCCCACCAGGGGGCGGGGCTGGCTGGCATGTGGTGCTGGGGATTGAACCGTGGTCCCTATGCTTTGCTAAGCTTGTTCTAAGTAGGTGCTTTAGACCACTGAGCCATCTCACCAGCCCCCCCAATAGCAAATAAATAAAAGATTTTTTTAAATCCAAATCTTGATCTGTCCCACTAAAATCCAAAAGAAAACTCCTAACTTTTTTGCTTTTTTAGCTGAGCTTGTTGTTGATAAAGCCATGGAGTTAAGGTTTGTGGGTGGAGTCTATGGTGGAAACATAAAACCAACTCCCTTCCTGTGCTTGACCTTGAAAATGCTTCAGATTCAACCAGAGAAGGATATCATCGTAGAGTTCATTAAAAATGAAGATTTCAAGTAAGTGAACGTTGACCAGTTATTATAAAAGTTTCAGTGTAACTGCAGGGCATGGTGGTGCAGGTCTGTAATCCCAGCACTGCTAAGGTGGGAGGATTGCTGCAAATTTAAGGCCACTCTGAGCTACATAGTGAGACCCTGTCTCAAAAAAAAAAATAAAATAAAATAACAAATAATTAATTAAAAAATATATATATACACACAAACACACACATATATATACCTTCAATTTATTGGTTTAGAATTGGACTTTGGTTAACAGCTCTGAATATAATGTATCTTATCTTCACAGAGTTACACTTTATATTTTTGTCTTTAACACCTGAGTTTATATTTTGTTTTTGCTAATTATGTTAGCCTTCTACTTTACTTTGTCAGTCTTAGTAATTTTTCCCCCACGAAAGTATTTCGCAAATTGAATATTCAGGAAAACCAGTGTCTAATGTGTTGGTAGGGGAAAGTAAGAGGTGGTTGTTGTGATGCCTGGATTTATGTGATTTTATTATTCTGTGACTGGAAAAATCCTTAATTTTTTGAGCTTTAATTTCTTTAATCTGTAAAATGGGGATAAGACCAATTCATAGACTTACAGGAGAGTTAAAAAAGATAGTATATATGCACACCAACACAGTACGCGTTGCATGGGAAACAGTTAAATGTGTTGGCTGCTTTTTTATTATCCATTCTGAAGAAGCTCACAAATGTGGGAGACATATGGTACTACCATACATATGGTACATATGATAATTAGCACGTTATGCTGTGTTCCAGGGGCTTTACATACAATAATTCACTTGACTTTCACATCGGCACTATAAAAACTTTTACAAGGAAACTGAGGCACTGAGTGCTTTAAGTAATTTGCCCAAGGTCAAGCATCTAGAAAGTGCCAAACGTTATGTGCTATGCTTTGCCCTTTCTTTACATTTTATGTTGAAATTATTGCAGCTAGTAAATTAAGTAGCATCATATCCATCTTACAAGGATTCAGAAAACAAGTGGCTTGTCCCACAGAGTTGGTAAATTATGAAATCAAAATTTTAACCCAGATAGCTAATTTTTTCCAATACCCATGTTCATGGCTATGTGTACTTGAGCTGGTATTATTTAATACATCTTTATTAACTCCAGCATCTCTTTGGATTCCTAAAATAGTCCTGTGAAGCCGATGGTTTTTATACTGCTTTTACAATGTATCTGAAAGTTGAGCAACATGTGTCAAGTTTTCATAGCCAGTAATGTAGAGTGTGCTATGCTGTCAGCCTATTTTGTCTCCAAAGTCCTTTCTAGTCCCCCAAAGTGGAGAAAGAACCCGTTTATCCTCTGCTGTTACGAGACGATCCAGTTGTAAAACTCAGGAACTTCTTAGAATGGCTTGTTTTCATCTTCCAGATATGTCCGCATGTTGGGCGCGCTTTACATGAGGCTGACAGGCACTGCAATTGATTGCTACAAATACTTGGAGCCTTTGTATAATGACTATCGAAAAATCAAGAGCCAGAACCGAAATGGAGGTAAATATGATGCTAAGATTGTTACTCCGCACCAGTTTTTATGCCCCCAGTATATGTGAGGCAGTTTCCATGTGTTCTAGCTTCACAGTTCTACTAGCCTTCTCTCTAGAACTGTATTCCACAATGCCATGCTTGCAGTGTACTCTTACTAATGTAGGGATATGACTGAAAAATAGCAGATACAAAGAGCAGCTCCAGTCCTTTTACAAAGACTTTCTGCAATGAGGAAGAATTTGACTAATGACCTTTTGTCACTTAGTGTCATAACCAAAGATTGTAACATTGGGACCAAAATGTTTCAGATTTAAGAATTTTGGGGGTTTTGAAATATTTCTGTAAACTTTACTGACATGTTGGGCCAGACAATTACTTGCTATGAGGGCTTGACTTAGCATTGTAGAATGGTTAGTAGCATCCCTGGCCCCTACTTCTAGATACAAGTAGAATTTCTTATTAGTAGGGTGATATGGTTATGGTTGAAAACTACTAAACTAAGGTAATATATACTATAGAATCATAAAAAGCTGTTGCTGCATGTGCCATGTAAGATATATGTTCTAGGGGCTGGTGAGATGACTCAGTGGTCTAAAGCACCTACTTGGAACAAGCTTGGCAAAG
>NW_004524683.1:1525612-1543522 GCF_000260255.1 Octodon degus | reverse complement strand
TGTTGTATACTCTGTATTCAGCAACATCAGCTATATGATGTTAATGTGAATTGATACAAAATTTTATTTATAAATTATTAAAAGTACCTTGAGTTGCATGATTTATTCAAGGTCATCTGTACATAGTCTAGGACTGTTTGTGGTTGCTTTTGTGTGGTCTGCCTTGCTCATTGGGTTTACTTTATCTACATATTACTTCTTAGTTGCCTGACCTAATGACTTTTTCTTTCAGAGTTTGAACTGATGCATGTAGATGAGTTTATTGATGAACTGCTGCACAGTGAGAGAGTCTGTGATATCATTCTGCCCCGGCTACAGGTAAGAAACAAAGTTTAATTATCAGAGTTACTTGTCTCCAAGACAGGCAAATCAACAAACACAAATTCATATCAAAACACAGAAGCTCTGGGTCATTCAGGTTCTCCTCATAAGCGTCTCCATGTCTAGATGGGGAGTGGGAAGAAATGGAAGTATTTTAAGGGTAGAACATTAAAAGTGAATAGTTTACATAGGAAAGTTTATCTTTAGGATGTTATATCAAGGATGTGGTAGCTTGAGTAGTGGTTTTTAAACTTTGTGAGCAGATTCTTTCATATTGATCATATAAAGCCAGGCTATTTAACAGAGAAAGAGGACCAGTAATGTGGAGCTGGGTCCTTGCTTCCTAAAACCTCCCCTTTATCAACAGGATCAATAATCCTTTCCTGTTAAAGGATTATTCCTTAAGCACCGCTTTAAGATTTAGAAACTATTATTGGGAAAGATGTAGGCAAACAGATTCATTTGGCTTTTTTTTTTTTTTTTAAGACAGGGCCTTGCTATCCACCTCAGGCTGGCCTTGAGCTCACTTTGTAGCACAGGCTGGTCTTGAACTCACAGTGATTCTCTTCCTTCTGCCTCCTGAGTTCTGGAATTACAGGCATGTATTACCACACCTAGCCTCACTGGGCATCTTAAAGAGAAAGGGCTTACAGTGGAGAGATAACTGGATAGGAAGCTAGAAAACTCAAGTTGTAGGACCTGGTCCCAGGTTCCCCTCTACAAAATAAGATCAGACTCAGAAAATGGTCTTTCTTTTTTTGGCGGAACCGGGGATTGAACTCAGGCCCTTGCGCTTGGCAGGGAAGCACTTATTCTACTGAGCCATCTCCCCTCCCCGCTTTTTTTAAGTCCAGGTTCTACAAAGTCTCAGTACACAGATTGGACTCTTAGTGATCCTCCTGTTTTCAGCCTCCACACGCTAGGATTACAGGCCGTACCACCAGGCCCAGTCTCTTCCCTCCAACTCTTGGTCCTATTTACTTCTACAATTTTTGTCTGCTGTTCTACACACTTTGAACTGCACTTTAAAGTCTTAAAACTACACACTTAAAACTACACTTTAAAGGTCTGTTTCAAGGGTACTGAGAATAAGGGGAGATAGCTCCACATACTCCAACCCAGTTAGCTTCTTTTTGTTCCAGGTTATATATTGACCTTGAGCAGGAAGACTTCCTTTGAATGAAACCTTACTTTTTAAAAAAATAAAAAATTATATATATATATATATTGGGAAACTGGGAATCAAACTCAGGACCTTGAGCTTTCCAGGCAGGTGCTGTGCCACTGAACTGCATCCCTGGCCCAAAACCTATTTTTAAAATGGCTTTCTTGCAGTGTATATATATATTAAAATTTGCTAAGTTTTTCACATATGTGTAACTTTTGAAACCATCACTACAGTCAAAATAGTGAATCCTCTCCTTTTTCCTAAGCAACCACCAGCAGGTCACAGTGGATTAGTTTGTTTTATTTATATATTTTTAAGTGTATTTGGTACAGTAGCTCAGCAGATTAAAGCACCTGCAAGCAGGTGCAGGGGCCGGGGATTCAATCCTCTGGCCTGCCATTCTGGCCCCACACCCAGGGCACACTGAGACTGGACGTGGTGATGTGTACCTGTAATCCCAGCACTTGGAAGGCTATTAACAGGTGGATCACTACAAGTCCGATCTAGTAGTGAGACCCTGAACACCCTGTAGACCCTTCCCTAAAATATGGAAAAAAAAATGTATTTGATATAGTGTGCAGCTTGGACTCTGTGATCCTCCTGTTTTCAGCCTCCCCAGCGCTGGGATTACAGGTATGCACCACCACACCTGGTCTCAGTGGCTGACTCAGCAAGCCCAGGGGCAGGGCTGGCACAGCTTATGGTGCTAGGGATTGAACACTGGTGCCTGTGCTTGCCGAAGCAGGTGCTTAGTCTGCCGGGCTATCTCGCCTGCCCCAAAAGGTTGTATGTGCAGTTGGCTTGTTTTTGGTTTTTTACTGTATTTTTTTTTTCATTGAATTGGTTTTTAGGGGAGGTTTATTATTATTTGTTTTTGATGCCAAGGACCCAACCCAGGACTTCCAGCATGCTAGGCAAGCAAGCATTCTACCACAGAACCAAATCCACAGCCCCTGCATTTTAGAATTGTGTGCTACATACTCATTTTTGTTTGTCCTTTTTCACTAGACATATGTTGCGATTCATAATGTTGGCTGTGTCATTGATTTGTTACATTTCACTGCCTCGTATGCCACTGTTTGGATATGCCACAGTTTTGAAGCCTTTTGTCTCCTTATGCATTATTTTGGAATACCAGGTCAATACACAAAATTCGTTGTATTTCTATATACTAGCAGTGAACAACAGTAATTTGACACTTTAAAAAGTTGTCATTTACAGTGTCATCAAAAAACTTTAAATGAGGGAAACGGTGTCAAAAGATAAGCAAGACTCATACACCTAAAACTATAAAATACAGCATTACTAAGAGGGACTACAGATCTAAATAAATGGAGAGATGTCCAGGTGCTTCTTGACTATTGATGAGGGTATGTCCTAGGGAGTCCTTCCTATGTTTAAAATGTGCTTTCTTTACCCAACCTACCAAATGACAGCATAGCACAGCCTATTTTGAATGTGCTCAAAACATTATGTTAACCTGAAGTTGAACAGAATCATCTAACACAGTCTATTCAATATGAAAATTTTTAAAATGGAATTTTGAGTGTCTCATTTATTGAACACCTGTATCTAGAGAATGTTGTTGACACAGTGTGCTGCAGTCTACCATTGTGTTCATGTGGCTGACTATAAACTTTGATTCATTGCCACTTCCTGGCATTGAGAGGATTTTTGTTTGATTGGTTGGTTGTTTGGGTTTTTTTCTTTTTAAAAAAAAAAATTTATTTATTTTATTTATTTATTTGTGTGTGTGTGTGGCCAGCTCAGCCCGCCTGGGGGCAGGGCTGGCTGGCATGTGGTGCTGGGGGATTGAACCACGGTCCATGTGCTTTGCTAAGCTTGTTCTAAGTAGGTGCTTTAGACCACTGAGCCATCTGACCAGCCCCTTTTTTCTTTTTTGAGTCAGGGTCTTACTGTGTATTTCAAGCCAGCCTCTAAGTTGAGGCAATCCCCCTGCCTCAGCCTCCCAAGTGCTGGGATTATAGGTATGTGCCACAAAGCCCAGCTCCTAAGACTTACTTAAAGCTGTAATAACAAACACATCCTAGAACTGTCATAGGGATAGACAATGGAATAAAATAAGAGGAACTGGTAATAGCTTGCATACATGGACACGTAGACAGTGTCCAATTTTCTACAGACATGCTAGTGTAAGCCCTATTAAAAAATAATTTTTTCCAAAATGGTGCTAAAAAAATTAAATAACCATAGGCATACAAATGAATCTACCTTTTCCTCACACCATATATAAAAATTTACTTAGCAGGGATCACTGACTTAAAACTACAATAGCAGGTACCTTATGTTTGTCAAATATTTCTGTAATGAAATATAAGAAACATGAACTTAAAAAATAAGTTTGCCTTAATAATATGTAAATCTTTTGCTTCTCTAAATACTGTATTCCAAAAATGAAAAACCATACTATGGAAACGTCTGTGTGCACAGCAGCTATAACAAAGGTCTTGAATTTATAATATGTAAAGAAATTGCTTGAATTTAATAGTTAAACAACCCAGTGATTGTGTCTCAGTGGGAAAATAAGCAAAAGATTCTTTTGGACTGTTTATATTGATGTTATTAGTTGAGCATACCTAATCAGAGAATCCAAAATCCACAATTTCTTTAATATCATTTGCATTCAGAAAGTTAATTTTTTAACATTTCAGAAGAGGGATGCTCAACCTGCATTTGCACTCTTTTTTTTTTTTTTTTTTTTTTGTATTTAGTACGGGGTCTACAGGGTCTCACTAAGTAGATAAGACTCAGTGATTCTCCTGTTTTCAGCCTCCCAAGTGCTGGGATTATAGGCGCACGCCACCACACTCAGCCATCTTAGTGAGCCCGGCCGCTGCGCTCTGCCTAACCAGCGTACCTGCTTTATTTGTCATGGTTGGGAAATGGAAACAATCCAAGTATCCATCAGCAGGTGACAAATTGTGGTATATTCAAACAAGTGGATGCTGCTTAGCAGTAAATATGTACTGTACAGTAACTTGGATCAATTGCACTGAGTGAAAAGTATTCATATAAAATTTTAGTAACTGTAAACTATAATGATAAAAATTAGAGTGAAAAAGAAAAAGGAATGAGAGAAAAAGGGGCATAAGTAAACTAAACTTGTGAAGCATATATTTATGTACTAATGGTCTAACACTTGTACGTAGTACGTGTCAGCACATACAGTTACCTGTAGTATTTTGAAAATATGTGATTAATTTCAGTTTTGCCTCAAAACTTTTAAATTTTGTGAGAGTCATTGGAATAGATGTAGACCTCAGGTCACAGGCTGTTATACCTCCACTCTTCTCTAATTCCACACATCTGACTAGATAGCAATCTTCTGTCCCTGGGGAAGTAGAAGTGGAACTGAGCCAGGAAGTTTAGCTCAGGCAAGAGAAGCTTTATTGGGAGGGGTTTACTTCTGGAAGAGAGAGTACAGTGATGGTGGAGAGAGAACAGTGAGGCTTGTCTCTATTAGACAGGTGAAAGCTTTTTACTGGTGTGATGCAAGTGGCTCTATTGATATTTCATTAGTAAAAAGACCAGTAAAAGTGATTAGATCCATTTGGACCATCAGTGCTACAGGCTATCCTGTGGGACAGTCATACAGCACTGCCGAGGTTCAGCTGGTGGGACTGTGTTATAATTGGGAACTGAATGCCACTACCTGACAAGTAAGGTGAGTGTACTTCAGGTAAATATAATTGCTAGACAGGTGCTCAGTACTGAATGGCAGCACATGGGCTTCTTCCACACTGACCCAGCTCTTACCCCATGAGAAAAAAATCCAGAAAATCAATGTGGTATAATACTCCTATTTCATATTGACTACTCTAGATTATACAGTGAAAAGAATCAAATTACAATGCTGAAGACCTGCTTTAAGGGTTCAGTTTTCACACTGCCTTATGGATTACACTAGCTATTATCTTTTTTTTTTTTTTTTAATTTTATTTATGTGTGTGTGTGTGTGTGGCCAGCTCAGCCCGCCTGGGGGCGGGGCTGGCTGGCATGTGGTGCTGGGGGATTGAACCGCGGTCCATGTGCTTTGCTAAGCTTGTTCTAAGTAGGTGCTTTAGACCACTGAGCCATCTCACCAGCCCCTAGCTATTATCTTTAACTGTAGAATTTTAGCATTTCAGAAGACGGACACAAACACTACAAAAATTAGGAAAACTTCATGTGCAGTCAGGTTGCAGGTAAGCATTCCAAAGCCCAACAAGCTCCGAGAAGCTTGTTACTATAAGCAATGTGATCCGCTGTAGAGGGAAAGACCACAAAATGAACATCTGTTAGTGTGTATCGAGCCTTACTAAGGAGAGAGAAATTGGAATCTGACTGATAAATATTATCTGGTCCCCAAGAGGTGTGTCTGACGTGGATCACTGTAAGTCCTTTGACTACCTTTTGCTGGACATGATGGCACATGCCTGTAATCCAACCTTTTAGGAGGATCATGAGTTCAAGCCCAGCCTATACAACCTGGTGAGACTCTTAAACAAAAAAAAAAGAGATAATAATAATAATAATAGGGCCAAGAATTCAGGTCAGTGTCAAAGCCCTGCATTCAAATCTCTAGTATTACTAGGGGAAGACAAAAAAAAGAAAGACTGTTTACCATGATTTTGTTCTTAGCACCCAATTCGCAGGTCATCAGTGTAGTGGACATCCCCAGTACTGTTTACCAAATGCTCCTCTTCATTTACAGTGCTTTGTCCAGCTCTGTGTGTTTTCACAGCCTCTCCTTTCAGCTCAGAGTGCTCAAGTATTGTTTTGGTTTTTTTCATTTAAAAAATTTATTTATTTGGTACAGGGTCTCACTATGCAGCTCAGACTCATAGTGATCCTCCTGTGTCAGGCTCCCTAGTGCTGAGATTATAGGCATGTGCCACAACACCTGGTTTCAGTGACCAGCACAGTGTACCCAGGGTTCTGGGGCCTGCAAGGGCATAAGGTACCAGGGATTGAACCCAGGTCCTTGCACTTGCCAGGCAGGCGCTCAGACTGCCGGGCTATTTCCCCAGCCTCAGCTATTGTTTCTGGCCAATTTAGGTGTTTGTGTTTGATGGAATGAAAATACATTCCAAAGCAACTTCCTGCCAGCATCAAGGCATATCTAGCCAAATCTGAGCTGAACTGGGTGTGGTGATGCTTGCTTGTAATCTTAGCACTTGGGGAGGTTGATATGGGATTGCAACTGTGAGCCCAGTCTGAGCAATTTAGACTTTGTGTTTAGAAAAACAACAAAACAGGATGGGCATGCAACAAAACTCTACCCTTTACTAGCCTGCCAAGCAAGCAGACTTTGAGGAAGCTTGAGGAAAGTTATGATCTAATTATTTATGGTCATTCACCTGGCATGACATGAGGCAGTATTTAATGTCTCTGTCTAGTAAAACAGATCTTTATACTCTAGCCTTCCAGGGTTATTTATTTGGCCTCACTTTGGGAATACTGTCCCCATTATTACTGAATGTCCTCCCCTATCTTACCAACTGTGGTTATTAAATACATTCTTATAGTGTGACTTTACTGTAATTGACCTATCAAAACAAGAGATTAAACAAACTCCTATTAGTCTGAACTAGTAAAGACAATTTTTAAGAGTGAAATAGAATCCGTAGAATCGTTTTTCATTATGAGCAGTATTTTATATTAAGATTTTACGTGTTTTTAAAAAGTAACAATTTCAGGGGCCGGGGAGATGGCTCAGTGAAATAAGCGCTTCTCTGGCAAGCGCAAGGGCCTGAGTTCAATCCCCAGTTCCGCAAAAAAATAAAAAATAAAAAGTAACAATTTCAGATTCTCCTGAGTCTGATAAGTGTTTTCTGTGTCCTGTTGGACACTGTCCTAAATCCCAAACTCCTGTCCTGTTACATACTCATTTCTTCCAACTTCTATAGAACTTAATGAAGGATAAATGAGAGCTAAGTAGCATATGCATGATTCTCATCAATCCATGACCGCCTAGCCAGGCCAGCCAACATTCTTTATATCCTTGTGTCAGGAAAATAATGAGTGGTCTTCCAACTCAAGTCATTCCATCTGCCTGGGTCTTTTCTCTTGAAACTGTCAAGTAACTCAGCCACAGCCATAAACTTGCTGGCCCTTGTGAGTTTTGTGTATCTTATAATGTATGACCGTAGGAAATACAGCCAGCTGAAAACAAGCATCTTCCTTTCAGCTTTGTATTTATATTTATAGCAGAAATTTAAATAGAATATCCAGATTCCAAGTATATTAAACTCTAGGAAAACATGCATTGTCTTTGAATTGAAATCACTATAACTTGTTCCATGGCTTTTGTGTCAGAGTCAGATGCCCAGTATTAGGATCTCAGGACATAGAGGAGAGGGCAGTGACCTGTGACTTTCATTATGTTCTCTGTAGAAACGTTATGTACTGGAAGAAGCTGAGCAGTTGGAGCCTCGAGTTAGTGCTCTGGAAGAAGACATGGATGATGTGGAGTCTAGTGAAGAGGAAGAGGAAGAAGATGAAAAGGTGAGGCACCTAAGAATCTTAGAGGCTGAGGGGGGATAAGAATATCCTTTTTTTTTTTTTTTTTTTGTTTTGTTTTTTTTTTCTTTCTTCCCCCCCATATCCTTGTTTTTGTTTCCAAACTTTAAAAAAAATTTTTTTTAATTTTTTTTTATTTATTTATGTGTGTGTGTGTGTGTGTGTGTGTGTGCGCGCGCACGCACGTGTGTGGCCAGCTCAGCCCAGCAGGGGGCGAGGCTGGCTGGCATGTGGTGCTGGGGGATTGAACCGCGGTCCCTGTGCTTTCGCTAAGCTTGTTCTAAGTAGGTGCTTTAGACCACTGAGCCATCTCACCAGCCACCAAACTTTTAAAATTTTCTTCAAAAAAAATTTCCTGTTACAAATACGAACTTTAAAGCTAAATATGCCTTGATTCATATCTTACTACTGCCATTTGCTAGTATTATAATCTTAATGTTCATTTTATCCCCCCAGTCCTGGGGGCTGAACCCATAGCTATGTCCCCAGCCCCTTAGTCGCATGATTATTAAAATTACTTAGCCTTAATTTTCTTTTTTTTTAAATAGTAATGTTCTCTCAGGATCATTGTGTTAAATGACCCTTCCTTTCCCTTTTTATTGCATTCAGGCTACAGGCTTATTAATTAATGTACCCATACCCACTCAGTGGACTAATCGCAATATTATACCCAGGATCCAGGCAGGCTCAAAAGCTCACCTATGAGTGCATGGCACTTAGGGGAGACATTTAGATAAAAGCTGTAACAGTGGTGAAATGAGATCTGATTACTTTTACTTGATGTGGATAACTGAAAGTCTTTTTTTTTTTTTTTTTTTTTAAATAAAACCTCCATTCTTGGGCTGAGGGTATGGCTCAGTCATAGGGCTTGCCTACCATTGGCAGGGCCCCAAGTCTGGTATCCAGTACCTCATGAACAAAACAACCCCATTCTTTTTGCACTTGCCTACCTTGTGTATATGTGTAGGGCTGGTTCTACTGTCACTGTCTTAGCCATTGTACTGTATTGTACTGTACTATATTGTACTGTATTGTAATTTATTTGGTACAGGCTTTCACTACACAGCTCAGACTCATAGTGATCCTCCTGTGCAGCCTCCCCTGTGCTGGGATTATAGGCTTCCACCACCACACCTAGTTTCAGTGGCCAGCCCGGTATGCAGTACTAGGGATCAAACCTCGATCCTTGTGCTTGCCAAGCAGACAGTTAGACCACTGAGCTATCTCACCAGCCCTATCCTGGCCATTTTACACATGTGCCACATTGTCCTAATTATATAACTTCTGAAGAAGGCTGGATTTTTAGTAGAGCAAGAGCTATACTATGTAAATAATAAAATTACTATGAAATTTAAAAGAAACATAGTATTTTGGTTAAAATTACATTGATCTATAAATAAACCAGGGTATCTGCCAGCATAATACAACATACTGTTTTACAATAGAGCTTTTTAAATGAAAATTAAAAGGAGTGCATTTTAAAATAATGGTAAAAAACCCACAGTATTATGTTTTGTACTTAATTATAGGTGCTTTTGTATGACTGTCAGGACAGTATTTTTCTTTGCCTCAACATTACTATAAACCTGCAGTACTCTGTAATACAGCTATGATGTCACTGGCCACTAACAATCTTTTAGCTCTGTTATAATCTATGTCACCATTGCCACAGGTACAATCTGGGGGTGACAAATCATTATACAAGACATGCCTATTTCTGTTCCTATAAATAGATAGGGACACCACGGACCAGCTTTGAGTCCTAGATGCCTCTCATGTGTTGGTGGTTATGCAAAGCTATTTTTCCTTAAAGTGTCATTATAGTCTCAGCATTGTTTTCAGGCAACTCTGTTCCTGGATTCCTGCTACTCTAGCCCCAGCACTTCCCTGTAGCAGGTTATTTATCCTACACAGATTTTCAGTCTGTATTTTTTCTGGTTTTCTTCCTATGAAATTGTTTAACATTCACATATCCCTTGTATTTCCTATAAACTATTAAATCTACAGGCTTAATCAGATTTGGGGATTTTTGTTCATGTCTTTTTGAACAGAGTCTCCCTTTGTAGTTCAGACTGGCCTTGAACTCTCAGTGGTCCTCCTGCCTCAGCCTCCTGAGTGCTGGGATTACAGGTGTGCATCACTACCCCTGGCCTGTCTAGGAGATTTTTATGTTATTTTGGAGTATAAAAACACTGTTTCATAGCAGTGGTGTGCAAGGTCTTTCTGTCTCACTTTTTGTAATGTTAAAATCCATAAGGAACAATGACTAGCTCCAGCAGGTTGTAAAATGGTGATGTGTTCTTCTAGTTCTTTTATTTTTTCATCATTTTCACCCAAAATATTCCTGTAAAAGGAAACATTCCAAAGCCAGTAGTTCATGCTTATAATCCCAGAACTTTTGAAGCTGAGGCAGGAAGTTCACCAGAAATTTTAAGACTAACCTGGGCTACATAGTGAGTTCAAGATCAGTTTGAGCTACATAGTGAGATACTCTCAAAAACCAGAAATAGTGTTCCAGATCAGCATTTACTTTTGCAGAAGTACAGTTTACATAGGAAAGATAATTGATTCTTTTCATTTGCCAACCTTAAAAACTCTACTATCATCCCAAAGTGATGCTCTTTTGCCTCTAGTAACTTTATAGACTATCCTAAAACAAACTTTTTTTTTTTTTTTTTTTTTTTTTTTTAAAGACAGGGTCTTGCTATGCAGTTCACACTGGCCTTGAATTTAACTATGTAGCCCAGGCTGGCCTCAAACTTGTTGCACTCCTCCTGCCTCAGCCTCCTGAGTGCTGGGATTTCAGGTGTGTGCCACCATACCTGGCCTTGACTTAAGCAGAACTGGTATTTTAAATCTTTAATGTCCATGTTAAATCTCGGATTGTCCCATCTTTGGCTAGTGGAGGCTTCTTCTACTTAATTTCTTAGGTTTCTTGATTTAATTGTAGAAGTCTTTAATAGCTTCTATACATTCTCATGTATATCCCAGTGACATCTGGCATACTTATGCCTCAGACAAGGAATCTACCATTTTTGTGCACTGTATGTGGTCATTAGTACCAGGTTGATTGATGTTGGTAGGTCTTTACTATTGGCAGTGCTAAGGGAAATTTAGTTTCAAGTAAGATTTAGATACACATAAGGGCCGGTGAGATAGCTCAGCGGACTAAGTGTTTGCTTAGGCAAGTGCAGGGGCCAGGGTTTGATCCTTGGCATCACACCGCATGCCTTGCCAGACCTGCCCCCGGGCACACTGAGCCAGAGATGGAGTCTGGGCATGGTGGTGCGCACCTATAATCCCAGCACTAGGAAGGCTGAAAACAGGAGGATCACTACAAGTCTGAGCTGTGTAGTGAGACTTTGCCCAAAAAAAAAAGATTTAGATAAGCCATGTTTTTTTAATCTAAGCTTAATAATCTTTTATTTCTGGATCTCATTATGTAGTTCAGGCTAGCCTTTCAAACTCACTGTGTAACCCAGACCAGCCTCAAACTCGTGGCAGTCCTGCATTGGCCCTCTGATTGCTGGGATTATAAGCATGTGCCACCACACCCAGCTTTTCTTTCATTTTGGAAATTCAGCTTCTTTTTGTCTTTATGGCTATCCCACCATGAAATCACATTACTATTACAGTTTCTGGGACATGGGCTTCAGGACAGGCTGGGGACAGAAGTATAATCAGTATCCCTAAATGACTATTAAAAGCCTATGCCCATCGCTGACCCATTCCTCTTATTTTCAGTTGGAAAGAGTGCCATCACCTGATCATCGGCGAAGAAGCTACCGAGACCTGGACAAGCCCCGTCGCTCTCCCACGCTTCGATACAGGAGGAGTAGGAGTCGGTCTCCCAGAAGGCAAGGCGCTATTCCTTAGATTTTGAATATTACAGCCTGGGAGTTTGAATTTCAGAGCAAGAAAAATGTCAGCCTATGGAGAATGTTTGTTTGCTTACTATATTAGTTACATATTGCTGCAAAACGATTACAAACAAAATCCCCCTAGCAGACAACAAAACCATTTCTTTACTTCCCAAAGTGCGTGGCCAGTGATTTAAGGTGGAATAAGAGATGTAGTATTTTGGTGTATAAACTTTGTTTCCTGATCTTATCCTGGCTGGTAATAAGCTGACAGTCACAAAGATGGCTGGGGCAGTTTAATGTCTTCTCTGTGTCTCAGCCTCCAGGAGACTATTAAATATGTTCTTATGACAGTGGCACAATTCAAGAATACATAAGTCATACAAGCAGTTTTCAGTATCTGCTTATATTACATTTGCAAATATATCATTGGCTGAAGCAAATGACTTGGCCATTCCTGGAGATACAAAAGGGACAAGGCTATAGTTACATGACAAAGGACATGGATACAGAGATAGATAAGAATCAGAACCACAGAGCTCATCCCCAGTACCTCTTCCCAAGAAATTGGGACCAGTTTTGTAGCCTGCAACATTAGTTAACCTGTACATTAGTTAGCCTGTACACTAACCTCGGCTCTTTTCCTTTTTTCTCTGTAGGCGGAGTCGATCTCCCAAAAGAAGAAGGTAAGCCTCAGCCATTTCTGCTGGAGAGGGGTTGGGGAAGGAGTGCTGGTACTGTGTGTATGTTACCAAATAGATCTGGCAGGCTGATTGATCTTTTCCACAGTCCTTCACCTCGCAGAGAGAGACATCGGAGCAAGAGTCCAAGACGCCACAGAAGCAGGTCCCGAGATCGACGACACAGATCCCGCTCCAAGTCCCCAGGTATAGCGTTTGGGCCATTTTATTACTGCTTGTCTTAACAAATCTAAGGAGTAGTTATTCTCCTGCAGTATAAAAGTACCTAACTATTCTGTTGCCTGGTAGAAAAGGAAATGGATGTGAAATTTGAAAATTAAGGCTTGTTAGGTAGACATGGTCGCACACCTCTATATAACCTAGCACTCTGGGAGGCTGAGGAGTTCAAAGCCCAGCGTGGGAAACTTAGCAATTTAGTGAGACTCTGTCCAAAATAAAAATGACCAGAGAGGTAGTAACTCCATGAAAAAGCCCTGAGTTCAATCCAGGGCTTGAGTCATATGAGTTTTATTGATATGGTAGGTGTTGTAGTTACTTTCTCGTTGCTGAGACAACATCCAAAGTTAAAGAAGGAGCTTCCTTTCGGCCGGAACCACCATCTTCCAGTAATTTGCCAAAATGACTAACACAAAGGGCAAGAGGAGGGGAACCCGGTATATGTTTTCCAGGCCTTTTAGAAAACATGGGGTTGTTCCTTTGGCTACATACATGCGAATCTACAAAAAGGGTGATACTGTAGACATCAAGGGAATGGGTACTGTGCAAAAAGGAATGCCTCACAAATGTTACCATGGCAAAACGGGAAGAGTCTACAACGTTACCCAGCATGCTGTTGGCATTGTTGTAAATAAGCAAGTTAAGGGCAAGATACTTGCCAAGAGGATTAATGTGCGTATCGAGCATATTAAACACTCAAAAAGTCGTGATAGCTTCCTGAAACGTGTCAAGGAAAATGATCAGAAAAAGAAGGAAGCCAAAGAGAAAGGTACCTGGGTTCACCTGAAACGCCAGCCTGCCCCTCCCAGAGAAGCACACTTTGTGAGGACCAATGGAAAGGAACCCGAGTTGTTGGAACCCATTCCCTATGAATTCATGGCATAAACTGGGGACGTTGCTCTGCCATTCAGTACCTAATTGGCAGCTTAAGTGTTCTAGGTCCTATGTAAAAATAAAATCATCCTGTGTTGTAAGGGTGGTTTTCTTAGTTGAACAGGTATGTGGTGCCTTCTTACCTCAGAAATATTTGCAGCAGATTTTCACTGTACCCAGTAATTGTGTCTAGCCTTTACTCTTCAGTATTTTCTTGCTGAAAGATACTGCTGAGGAATTGCGCAGGTGTATACCCAAAAATTCAAATATTTATAAAGTATTTATATTGGCTTGAAGATCCTGTAAATCATCATGGGGAAAAGATGTATCAAAATAAATGGAAGTCACTTCAGAAACAAACTTAAGTCCATTTCAGTTAAATAAATTGTTTAAAGCAAAAAAAAAAAAAGTTAAAGAAGGAAAGGTTTTTTTGTTTTGTTTTTGTGGAACCAGGGATTGAACTCAGGCCCTTGTGCTCGCCAGGCAAGTGCTTATTCCACAGAGCTATCTCCCCAGCCCCTTGGTATTTTTTTGACATGGACCTCACTGTGCAGTTTAGGCTGACCGTGAACGTACTCTGTAGCCAAGGTTGGCCCTGAATTCACAACGATCCTCTTTCCTTGGCCTCCCAAGTGGTGGAATTACAGGTGTGCACTACTGTACCCAGCTCAGAACGGTTTATTTAGTTCACAGTTTTGTAGAGGTTTCAGTCCATAATTGGCTGCTCAAGGCAGGGTGGCATCTCACAGGAGAAACAGTTCATGGTAGGCAGAAAGTAACAAAGCAACAAGGGGACACTTAGCAGTATTTTTCTGCCCTCTTATCTAACCCAGGCTACCACAATTAGGGCAGAGCCAAACCAATCAGTGGACTGATTTAATAATCACCCACCCTTAATCCTAGCATTACACCATGAGTCAGTCACACACTCTAGATTTAGCCACCTCTGAAAAAGCCCCATCTATGATTTCATGAGGCTTTGGGGTACATCCAGATAGACGCCATAACAGTGGGCTTTAGCATTTTCACCTGAAATTACAGGAACAAGGCCTACAGGGTGATGTCCATGAAGTTGGCTGTAATGCCCTCAGTGTATTTGGTTTTATTACTCTTTTCCATGCCACACATACACTGCTTGAGTGCTGCCAACAACAGATTTTGCAGCACAGGCTACCTAAGTAATAAGCCAGTGGGGGGGCTTTAGGGAAGTGTGAATGGCAGTGCAAGAGTAAGATCTGACTCATGTGGTAATGTTTTCTTTCGCAGGTCATCACCGTAGTCACAGACATAGGAGCCATTCTAAATCTCCTGAAAGGTAAATGTTAACCTTGTTTAAGAATATAAATCTTGGGTCAGAATTTAAAAATCTTGTTGGGTACGGTGGCATACGCCATACTTTTAAGTTTGATCTCAGCCTCCCTGCTTGCTCCTACATAGTGAGTTCAAGTCAGTCTGAATTATACAGAGAGATCTTATCTCAGGAAAAAGAAATCAGAGTCTCAATTACAACAGAGTTGGGCCTGAAATTTTCTTGTTTTGATGAGAGTAATGGAAATGGGAATTCTCCTTTATTTTAAACCAGTATTGGCCTTTTATCCTGAGAATTATAAGCAGTCTCTTTTGCACTTTTTTTTTTCTTTGCAGCATTTTAGTTTTGGGTAATGGATGAGCTGTGGTCTCAAGACCTGATGGGTTGTTTGTGGGCTCTTTTTTGGTACTGAGGTCTGGACCCTAGGGCCTCACAACTGCTAAGCAAGCACATTGCCACTGACTCAAACAGCCAATCCTGACCTGGGTTTTAAGTACCAAGTTTTAAAACAGTTGAGTGACCTTGGTCAAGTCATTTTCATTTGGACATCTTTCATTAGAAATCCCTGTGCACTTTAAGCTCTCAAGAGATGGTTTCCTCAATGCTACAGTTATAATGTTCCTGAGGGAGGGCGGGGCAGGGAGGAATCCTAAATCACCAAGCACTTTTAATGTATATTCAGTGTCATTTCCATGCTGCCAAGTGTCCACATATCATAGTATTTCTCAAATGACCTTCCTTGCTTCTTAATTTAATTATTTGTATGTATTCCATTTCAGGTCGAAGAAAAGCCATAAGAAGAGCAGGAGAGGGAATGAGTGACGAGCTGTTTTGTTTTAGTCCAAATGGCTCCTGTGGCTATGTGTAAGGATTAAGAGCTGCTCTCCTGGCAGCTATATTTTAGTTTTTTCTTAGTGTTTTTTTGTTTGTTTTGTTTTTTAAAGAAAAAAGAAAAGAGGTGCTAAGTTTTGTATCTCTTTTTTCAGCTGTAAACATCTTTAAAGGATGTTCCTTAAAGTCAGTTTTTGGCCCAATCAACTACAAATACTATTCAGGCTTATGAGAGTAGAAAGGATCTGAGAATTGGGAATGTGAGTGATGAAAGAAGAGACCAAATTGGTGACCCTTTACCTTTTGTTATTAAACCTGAGACAACCATTTGACACTTTTCTGTAGTTTGATTTTTGGTTTGCTCCATAATTACAATTACCTTGAAAATCCTTGGATTTGTGCTGCTGTTACTTATCAAAGGTCAAACCAGTCTAACATAGTAACAGAGTTGCTGGTACTCAAAACTGTTGGATGAAACTGGATTAAATAATCCAGTTTTAACAGTAGCTTATTCTTACAACATTCTTAAACCTTGAAATCCATAGATACTCAGCTGATAAGTTCTGACATTACCCAGCAGTAAGACAGCAGGAAAAGTTTAATGGAAGGCCAGGTGTTCTAGCACAAGCCTGTAATCCCAGCACTTGGGAGGCTGAGGCAAGAGGATTTGGTGAGTTCAAGGCCGGCCTGGGCTACATAGTAAATTCAAGACCAGCTTGAACTGCACAGCAAAACTTTGTCTCAGAAAACCACACATACACAATTTTAATGGAGCTCAAAGAATCTTAATACTATTCATGGTTTTGGCCCAAATTACTGGACAGTCGAGCAAGTTACAAAGAAAGTATAGTACAGTAGGAAGGCAGCTTTTAGAGGAGTAGGGAACGGGGGACATGGTGGTAATGAAAAAAATGTATTCACTTTAAAATTTCTTTAGCAACAGCAATTATGTATAGCTAGGTAAATTCCAGATGGTTGGAAATCAAAACCAGAGTGAAGCACAGTGATCTAGACCAGGGTTGATGACTCAGCAGCTGTGGAAGATGTTGATGAAATTGCCCGTGGAGCATGTAGAGAGGCCTCGGCAGCACTGGTGACCTACTGAGACTGAAATAAACTACTCACAGAGATGGGGAATTAGGCTAGAGTAAGTCAAAGAACCAACATAAACACAAAAGCAACATAAACTTTATTTTAAAGTTCCTATGGACATGGATACAAGTATAAGGATATTTGCCAGGAAAGTTGCTTTTATCTGTACTTTCCTCTTGAAGGGGAGTATGATTAAATGATCTCCTACAACTGTAGCCGCAGAAGGAACTGGAAAGACCTACAGCCTCAAGATCCAACTTTTCTAAGGATGTCCTATCTGGTCGTAGGATAAACATTTCTATTGCTTGTTACTGAACTGAAGTACTTTTGTAGCAACATTAAAGCAGTTTTTAAAAATTATTTGAAAAAAAAAATAAAAATTTGAGCTTTCATATTCAGTGAATTGTCTGATACGTACATTAATAAAAGTTATTCCTAACTGCTATTATGACATAATACACTTTGATACTTTTAAAATTAAATGTTAGCAAGCATCTGTCTGCTCAAGTCTATTACAGACTCCTAGCATTTCTTTATTATGGTGGTGGAAGTAGAAAAATGTCTTTGGCTAAATTAGACCCATGGACCACCAAATCACTATGTTAAAATGAAAATTTAATATTAAAGTATATATTTTTTTATTGAGACAGGAATAGCATTGAGTTTAAAACAGGTTAGTAGGACAGTTACAATAATTAATACATTGCATATTGTCTTCGTAGTATTCATACTACAAAATGCAGACATCTTGTCTAAACACTTCAAAACTCATTGAACTAAGAGAAGGCTGTATAACTGCTATATATATATATATATGTGTGTGTGTGTGCATATAAATATATGTATATGTATACATAGAAGTAAAAATAAACTCACAAAGAAAAAACAGATAAACCACCTCAAGTATAAAATTCAAAGCACATGGGGGCTGGTGAGATAGCTCAGTGGTCTAAAGCACCTACTTAGAACAAGCTTAGCAAAGCACAGGGACCGCGGTTCAATCCCCCAGCACCACAT
>NW_004524683.1:1523239-1524732 GCF_000260255.1 Octodon degus | reverse complement strand
GGGGGAAAGACATAATAAAATTTAGCAAAATGAAGTGAATCAAACTTGGGAACATAAGAGCTAGTAAAAATATGTCAGAAACTTTTTTTTTTTGGTTTTTTTTTTTTTTTTTTTTTTTTGCTCCGAATGCCCTCAGGGGTGGTTTGGCAGGCTGGAGTGTTGTGGGGATCGAACCACAGCAACCTGAGCCTGAGGGCTTTGTGGAAGCAGCCACTTAATCAACTGAGCTAAGGCCAGGCCCCAGAAACTTTAAATGAATGTAACATGGTTCAAATTAAATATGAACACTACTGCAGAGAAAAAAGGGGCCTGCCCCTTAGCTCAGTTCTTTAAGTGGCTGCTTCCACAAAGCCCTGAGGCTCAGGTTGCTGTGGTTCGATCCCCACAACTCAAGCCAGCCAAACCTGCGCTGAAGGCATTCGGAGCAAAAAAAAAAAAAAAAAAATCCTTCTGCTATTTGTATGCAATGTGTTAATTATTGAAACTGTCCTACCAATTTGGTTTGAAACTGTCTCATTACTATTTGTTTCTCAATAAAATTATGGAAAAAAAAGTCAAATATATTAAATTCATCTTTCATTGGAGGACCCAAATACAGGCTAATTCAAACAAACAAAATGCCACTCTTTCTAGTTTCCCTTGACTATTTCAAGGAGGAATCTTTGACACTATTGGGAAAAATAAACTCATGTCAAACATTTCAGTTCCTATTTTCTTAAATGCAGATGAAATTAACTTACTTTATTTCTCACATATACCATAAGAGCCCACTTGTATACAACTTCTTGTGAAACAGAGGGGGTCACACATACTGTAATTCTATTACCCTGGGAGGCTGAGGCAGGCGGATCAAGAGTTCAGCCTGGGCAACTTGGTAAGACCTTGTCTCACAATTTTAAAAGGGCTTGGGGATTTACTCTGGAAAGGCCCTCTCTGTTCAATCCCAGTATGTACCCACTCTGCACATTGTGTGTGTGTGTGTGTGTGTGTGTGTGTGTGTGTGTCTATGTTTATATCCTGAATGGCACTTCTGAGAAGCTTTTAAGTGAGTCTGATTATGTTGTACTTATACAACATCTTTTGTTCAACAACAATTTTTTAAATTGTTTTATTTATTTGGTACAGGGTCTCAATATGCAGTTCAGACTCACAGTAATCCTCCTGGCTTAGCCTCCCTAGTACTGGAATTAAAGGCATGTGCCACCATGCCCTTAGACCTCACAGCTATCTTCTCAGCCCCAGTATTTTTTTTTTTTTAAAACAAGGAAAAGTTACTTAGAAATTTCAACCTTTTAAAAAGCATACTGGGGCTGGAGAGATGGCTCAGTGGTCTAAAGCACCTACTTGAAACAAGCTTGGCAAAACACAGGGACCGTGGTTCGATCCCCAGCACCACATGCCAGCCAGACCCGCCCCCTGGTGGGCTGAGCTGGCCACACACACACACACACAATAAATAAATGTAATAAATAAAAATAAATAAATATTAAAAA
>NW_004524683.1:1520922-1523139 GCF_000260255.1 Octodon degus | reverse complement strand
AAAATGGCAATCACTTTTCTGGAAGGCAGTTAGGCAGTATGTAAGAAATGTATTTTTCACTGAATGACCCTTTTAGGGATTCTCTATAAAAGCATACAACACAGAAGTAGCTACATTCCACTATATACTGGAAGAAAGCAGTGAAAATATATATGTATGAACCAACCTGAAAGGAATAAATTACATAGTATATCTAGTATATTTTTAATAATCTCAATATAGCCACATCAAACATACAAAATATTTTTTAAAATATGACCTTCAGTGTTTTTGTAGACAATTTTATCCAGCCAGGTGTCACCTTAGTGACAGTGTAAGACGATGTCTCAGAATTTAAAAAGGTTAGGGATACAGCCCTGTTCAAAGGCTGGTGGGTTCAAACCCTCGTATAACAAAAGGAAAAAAAAAAAAAAAAAAACCCTTTCACTTGCCCTATAATGCATTCAAATTTATAGTCAACTTTGTGAAGTTAAGAAACTATGATTCTGTGTTTGAACCTGGGGAAGTTTTTCCAGTCATTAAAATCTTGTAAGTATGGAAAGAAGAGCACAGTTGAAAATTAGTACTTACAACACTAACATAAAACAAAACCCTAGTTATCAGTTACCAGATTACCCATTAATCCTTTTACACCTAGTGTTCCATTTTTTGCTATTGGTTTTTTTGTGTATGTGTGTTTTCTGACATGGTTCAGGCCAGCTTTGAACTCACTATGTAGCCATGGCCCAGACTGGCCATGAACTCTCAGTGATCCTCCTGCCTCAGCCTCCTGAGTGCTAGGATTATTGGTATGCCACCACCATGCCTGGCATAATGTTCCATTTTTGGAACAGCACCTAACAATAGCATTTTTATCTTCAAATTCTTGTTTTGTTATTTTTCTAGGTAACATACATGAATTTCATGCAAAAATTCAAACAACTGTACCCTCTGGCATAAATGCATTAAAATCTTTTTGCCTGTGGTGTACTGAATTCAAGAGGGAAGGCTGAGATAAGAATATTTCCTGATGTTACAGGTTTGGTTTGGTTTTTCTTGGTAAAAATTGCAAATACATTCAGAAGTGTGGAGAACAGTAAAAGACCCCTATACATCTCATCACCTACTTTCCAACACCTGAAGAGATAAAATATTTGAACATTAACACTGGACAAAAAAAAATTTTTTTTTTCTGATACCAGAGATTGAACTCAGGACCTTGAGCTTGCCAGGCAGGTTCTTATTCTACTGAGCTATCTCCCTGGCCCACCACTGGACATACTTTAAGGACAATCTTGAATGCTCAAACACAAAAGCACACTTGGGCCAGGTATCTCATTCATTAACAAAACAAATGAGCTGGCTCCAGCACTAACATTCTGAAGGCTACTGATGCTTTTAATATGAAAAACAGTAGTCCTCTTATACTATTTTGTTAATGGTGGGCTGCAGATGCTGAGCGGGGAGCAGATAACCACTTCCTCAGTGGGCAACCCTGCCTCCAGCTTTCTGCTCACTTCCAGGGCGAGAGGTGGCCAGCCTGTCTGTGGTAGCCCTCACTGGCTCACAGACCAGCTGGCCACAGGGAGTCAACCTGTTCAGCAACAAGCACATCCAGCAGACCAAGTCCTTGTCTTAGAGCACATTCAGGCTGTACCCTCTTACCAACTACACTTTTGGTACAAAAGAGCCCCTCTATGAAAGGGTCAGCTCGGTTGCAGCCAGATTTCAGGAGGAGGAGGAAATGTGGTAAAACTGGAATGAGGACTGTAGAGGGAGTGCTGATTGTACATGAGCACCAGCTTCTCCACGTGTTATTACTACAGCTGGTAACAACCTCCTTCAGATTACCTGGTGGTGAACTTAACCCAGGAGATGAAGTTGAACTAAAATGCTTAATGACAGAGACACTGGGTCAGAAGGATGGAGTCCTGCAAGACTGGGTCATCAATGACTAACTGGGAAAGGGCAAACTCTGACCTCCTTAGTAGTAACAATTTATTCCTGCACAGAGTACAAAGCTGAAGGAACTTAAGTTGTTTCTGGTTCAGCTTCAAGAGAAAACCTTGTGTGCAGTTCCCAAATGTTACGAGCTGCGCTATTGTTTGAGCAGTATGACAATACACCAGGACACAGACCCATCACTTGCACCCTTCTGCAGCTGTTGAGTAGGTTCAATTTTATATGCAACTGAATTCCTGCATGGGGACACTTGCAAAAGCAGCTGTCTCTGTGAGC
>NW_004524683.1:1500835-1520158 GCF_000260255.1 Octodon degus | reverse complement strand
GGTCCCCCTCAAATATTCTTTATGTTGGAAAACATGACAGCACCTAGTGAGTCTCCAATTTAAATAATGGGGAATCAGAATGAAGATAACACACTGTCCTTCTAATACTTTTTTATCTACTTATTCTGTGCATTTCTGTGGATTTGCAGCCTCATGTTACCTAAAATCCCCAGTAGCCTAATTAAGAGGTTAAGAGAAATTACCTCACCTTACTGTATCATACCAAAACAGCTAAAGCTTATCTGCACCAACAACTTGTGTGTGAATTCCAAAAGTCATGCACTTTTTCTTTTTTAATATTTTTATTCATTTGGTATAGGGTCTTGCTATGTAGCTCAGACTCAAGTGATCCTCCTGTCTCAGCTTCCCAAGCACTAGGATTATAGGTGTGCACCACCATGCCCAGTTATGATGGCTGAGCAGAGATCGAACCTGGATCCTTGAGCTTGCCAGACAGGTGCTTAAACCACTGAGCTATCTCCCCAGCCCCAAGACAGGGTGCATCTGAACAGTGGTTCCCTGAAGAACCAACTTTATGATCCCATAAAATAATGGAGTTGAAAAATTCCTATTATCAAATGAAGTAGTAGGTGGCATGGCATATGCTGGTAAAAACCACCCTAGTATGTTACCAAATGTATGTAATACATACTTTGTACAGTACAGACTTACTTTACTGTTAAGTTTTCCACTTACACAACAAGTTTATTATAGAAGAGAATGCTGTGTTTCCCTGTCAGTGACCTCACACTTCTGCCTTTACTACATGTCTTGAGTGCATCAAGACTGCCATATAACATCTAGGTCTTTTTCAGTACTCTGATGATGTTTGCATGGTAATGAAATCACCCAAAACACATCACCAACCCTAAGAAGGGGTTTTTTGTTAGTTTTCTGGTTTTTTGAGACAGCATCTCACTACGCAACTTGGGCTTGCCTTCAACTCACAATCTTCCTGCTTTGGCTTCTGGAATACTGGGCTTACAGGCCATGTGCCACCATGTCTGGAACATAATCGTAACTCTAGTCACCAACCTCAAGCATTAGTAAACAATTACCATCCTGGTAAGTGTGCTTTCCAGGTTATAGTACAGTGCTCAGAGTACAGTCTAGCACATCCTAGTACCTTAGTAAATAAAAACTGACTTAAAAAAATAAGAAATAAAAATAAAAATTGACTTGATACCACTCTAACTTCCAGTATTAGTCTCCAAGTTCAAAAACTACACAAGATCTTTCTTGATTCATATTTAATATGTAAGTGTGCTATCTCTAGACTTCATTTTATTGCTTTGCCCTGAAATGTTCATCTTCAATAAAATGGATATAGAATCTGTATATATCAACTTCACTATGATTATAAGAATCCAATGACTTAAAGGATGTGAAAAGAGCTTTGAATCTATAAAAGTCTAATTTAAAATGCTACATTCATTCACTGAAAGTAAAACAAAGCTAGGAATCATATTTTAATCATATAGACCAGATGAATTAACCAAGTTCAACTCTTGTAAAAAACGATTTATTAACTTAAAATAGAACTGCAAATACAGGCAAAAGCAACTTTCTGTTCACATTTGAGTATGTTCAAATATACAAGTATGTAAAAAATTTTTTTTAATCTTCATGTTGTTTCTTTTTTTTTTTTTTTTTTACCTTTTAAAAAGTTTTTGGCACTACAAGGTTCGGTAAAGAATAGAAGAGACAAATTTAAAACACATGAAATTCTTTCCTAATTCTTAAGAACAATATATATAAAGTCTGAAGCAACCAAAGTATGAATACAGCTAATAGAAAATAAAGAATGTAATTTTTAAATTCTCTCTTTATACAATTCATCAAGGTTAAACAAAACATAAAATTCCCTTAAAAATAGGGTAATAAAATAGATGAAATTTGTATCACTCAACTAGTGATACTAGTAAAAACTATACTTCATATTTATATACAAATAATACAGCTTAAAAACAGTCTTAGAATTTAAATAAGCTATCTAAACGTGTTAAAATTTTAAACCAAGACCTGATTTGTTTTGCTTTCCATTAAATGTCACTTTTTCTGCTGAATGTAACTGACATTGAGGTACGGATACCCTTGAGACAGCAGGATTGGCTGGTTGCTGTGGATCGGTAGACCAGCTGAAAGAAAATGGACTCGCATTACTCCGACACGTTTCCTCTTGGTGGGTGGGGACAACGCTCTCTACACCGACGGGCAGCGCATCTGTCTGTTGGATATAACACAGACAGGCAACTGAGAGGCTTGTGCCTATTTATCTGACAGCCCTTTAGAATAAACTTGTAGCTAGTTCTCTTATTTTCTATTTATATATAACAAGAGGAGATGCAACATATCAAAACATTTGGAGGGAAAAGAGATTAAAAATGTGAATAGTGAAAAAAAAAAAAAAAAGAGAGAGAGACAGATGAAGGGAAGAGACCAAGGGAAAAAAATTTCCATGGAAGAATTTTGTTGTTGCTGTTGTTTTGTTTGTTTTGAGACAGGGTCTCAATGTGTAGTTCAGGCTGGGCTTGAACTCACAATGATCCTCCTGCCTCAGCATCCCAAGTGCTGAGATTAACAGGCCTGTGCAACAACAATGCCTGGCTCCATGGAAGAATTTCAGATTTTCCTTGCCTAAAAGAACCTGAACAAGTGCTAATAACATCTAGAAGCCCTAGACCTTTGCTCAAGGGAACCCAACTAAAGTCAGTGTTCTGCATTCTGTAATACAGAGGTACTCAAGAGTACACAGATAGGTTAAGAAGGCTTGAATATCTCAAGCCTGAGGCTTGAATCAAGGCCCTCTTCTCAAAATTACTTCATTTAGTCAACATTTCCTTAGGGTTTGAAGGGAGGTTAGGGGACTGGGGGGAGACTGTCATGCACAGGTATAAATTCTCTATGAACAATGTGCTTGTTATGTGCATCTAAAGTGCACCCATAAAATCCAATGTAAAAAAATTTTCCAAGTGTGTGTTTTTAGTACCTTGCACTCCAGTTAATCTATAGTGATTGACTCCACTGTTTTAAATTCCTGGGTTAAGCAAACTGAAGCCCACATCACCTATTGGAACAGATAATCTTAAGGCAAGTAAGGCTAGAAAAAAACACTCCTCGTTCCTTAAAATTCATAGTTTGTAGTATTCATTACTCAGATCAAAGCCATTACTGGTACTTCAGCACCAGCAGAATACAATGAACACCAATTTCATTCAACCCCTACTTCTAATCTGACCATGCCTCTATGTGACTGAAAAAATTTATCATATCTTTTCTGCATAAACTGAGTCCAAACTCCTTCATAATATGGTCTCAGCCTATCATTTGTAGCCTTCTCATTTATACATCTTTCCATATACCTGCATCTTCTAGTCACTATTTTCTCTTCTTTTTTATTACACCAAGCTAAAATTCAGTGACTTTTCACATAGAGAACTAATCTTCCTTCTAGGTTTGAGAGTAAAAAAATTCCTGGATCAATTTCAAGATCTAGTTCAAAATCTTGTGCGATGTAATCTCTCATAGGCAAATCCTGCTTATTCTACTAGGACAATGTTAACTCCATTAAACTCACATTCTTATCTACTTTACATATTTTGCTTTCTTAATAAAATGTGCATTAAGCATGAAGATTGTGTTTCACTCCTGCTTAAGCAACAAGCATCTAATATGCATGAATTTTTATGCCCAGAATTTGGCCTTCACTAAGACTCCCTGTTCCCAAATAAAACTCATCCAACATGTTAACTAATTTGTAAGCAATGGTACCTTGAGTATAGAAAGGTTTGTTGGGCTGAAATCTTGTATTTCCCTGATGCATGAAGTTTTGATGCAAACCATAAGGCCACGAAGCTGGGACAAGGGGGAAATGGGGGCGTGGTGCATGTTCCCAAGGAATTGGAGGATTGAGTCCTCGAAAGCCTGGCTCTGCATTACAAGAAGAAAAGAAAAACATATTTTAATATATTAGTCTGTTCATTCAAATATTCCTTTATTCCACAGAAACATACTAACTACATAGTACTAGCTATGAACTATGCTAAATCCAGCAATAAAAACTGGTTCTAAAGAATCAAGCATTGTAACACACGCACACTCATTATTTATTTAAATTATTCCAAAAAGAATATATACACTATATACACTATGATATACACTATACCAGATAAGCAACATTCTGAAGAGAGAACTAATCTAATCTGTGAAGGTTAGAGAAGGTTTTCTGAAGATAACTGTCTAGGCAATGTGTTAAAGGACAATTAGGCAAAATGGAGCACAGAGACAGTATTTTAGACAGAAGGAACAAAACATACAAAAGCCCAAATGCAAAAAAGTTTAGCAAATTTGGGAGCTACAGAACAGTAACACAGAAAAAGTATAGAGTAGACAGCTGAAATAATGGAGATGATATTCTAGACAAGGAGAATCACTCAGATAAACCATCAGGGGTAAGATAAAGTGGTAAGAGAAAAGGCCAGACAGACAGGTGGACACAATGAATGAACCTGAGTAAACCATATGCTAAAGAATTTAGGTTATCCTTAAAACAATGCCAATTATACCACAATCAACTGGGCCTGAAAGGTTATTAGATTAGAAACTTGAGGCACTGTAGTGTAATGGTTGAGAGCTTGAGCTTAGAATAAGCTAAAATTTGGGACCAAACAGGTCTATGTTCAAATCACAGTTCTGAAAAATTTAAGGAATTCCATTTTGAACCTCAGGCTATTATGAGAAACAAAAATGGCTTGAACACATTCTGGCATACAGGTAGAAATTCAAATACTACCTGCTGCAAAAAGTCAACCTCTCCTTCTGTCCTCCCCTCCCCTGTTCTCTTCCATTCTCTTTCTCTCTCTCTCTCTCTCTCTCTCTCTCTCTCTCTCTCTCTCTCTCTCCCCTCTATTTCATTCTTTCTCTAAGATGCATGTATGATGCAGATAACATTCTTCTCAAAGCAAACTACCTACTGAATCTTCTGGATCATTTCTGGTAGCTTTTCTCATTTAAGGTCACAATGAGCTATTAAATTAACTGAAAGATTCTGCCCTTATTCACTAATCTTTATAGCAGTAACTCAAATTAGCAAGTATGCAATTACAAAAAGTAGGGAGGAAGAAAATGAGTAAACCTCTACTGGCTAGTCTTTCTCAGGTATATCCAGGAAGACGAAGTGCCTGCTCACTGTAAATTCATACAGCCATATTATAGCTCAGGGTTGAAATGAAAGAGCTCAGAGTTTTCAAAATAAATGAACTGGGTATACAAATTTAAGTTAGAACTAATTGAGAAATGACAACTGAGAAATGACAATCCATCCTGCCCATTTTTTAAAACAGATTTCATAATACAAGTAATATAAGCTCATTAGAAATACTAATGAAAAATGGAGGAAATTTAATATAATTTTTACCTAATATAAAATCAAAAGATGGGCACAGTGATGCACTTATAATCCCAGCATTCAGGAAACTGAGGCAGAAAAATCTCTGCAAGTTTGAAACCAGCCTTAGGTTACAAAGTGAGCTCAAGGCCAACCTGAACTGCACAGCAAGACTGTCTCAAAAAGACAAAAATTTAAAAAAATTTAAAAACCCTAACTGTTGTTTTAATATACTCTCACCTAGTCCCTTTTTTTAAAACTAAGGATTAGCCTAGAAACTTCTCACTAAGCTACATTCCCAGTTCATTTTTATTTTAGAACAGGGTCTCTCCACTAAGACAGTAAATTGACAAGACTTGGCTCACAACTGTGATCCCCTTACCTCAGCCTCCCAGAATGCTGGAATTACAGGCATATGCCACCATGCCTGGCCGGCCAGTCCTTCCATTTTTAATACAGCAGTAATTTCAGTTTTTTAATATTAATTCTGAGTTGTGTACCTGCACAAGTATTAATTTATAACGTACTAATGATGTATAACGTGTAAAATGTATTTTATTATATATACCGGGCACTAAATTAGCTAGAGAGACAATGACCGATAAGACAATATTTAGCCTCTTTAAAATTCAGTCCAATGTGATGTGCAGAAAAGTAAACAACTTCAACCTTGGTAACAAAAATACTATGGATATAGATTTAAAGGAAATGAGACAAGACATACTCATCACAATTAAAGGATAGGATCAGTAAGAGTTATGGACTTTTAAAGAAAGTGACCTAATTTTAACAAATGGTGAGTGAGTCAAGCTTTGGGGTAAGGCAGAAAAAGCATTACAGTAGATATCTGAAGTAATGGAAATGATATTCCAGGCAGGCGGAACCATTCAGACAATCTGGGGTAAAATCCAGTAAGGTATGTTTTGGGGGATGTTTTCTTAACTCCTTATTGCTGAAACAGATCAACTAGCAGTAGGTAGGGGGTAAGGTTGAAATACTAAAAACTTAGTTAATATATCAAGGGCAAAACACTAGGTTTTCATATGTACATTTTCATGGATATATGTTAATGACTATTATGGTAATTTTTTAAAATTATCCCTAAAATTCCTTAAAAACTGATAGAGGGAGAGAAACTTCTGGCCTTCATCTTTTTTATAAATTCTTTTTTTTATTTTTTTCTTTTCGGCAGAACCGGGGATTGAACTCAGGCCCCTTATTCTACTGAGCCATCTCCCTGGCTACCCTTTCCTATATAAATTCTATTTTAGGATAATTAAGATATTAATAAAAGAAAAGTTCTTAATAGACAAATCATAAGGAACAAATAAAAAATCATTTTACAAGTCCTAGAGAAACAAAAGATAATGGCAACAATTATCAATGGCAACTAAGAATATTAAGTAAAAATTCATGGACTTTAAAATGGACTAATATCCCCTAACTCACAGATCAATTTTAACTCACTAAAATGGAAACAACTACATACACCCTTCTAAAGTGAAGCATCAGAAAACATATAAGATCAACCAAGAAGTACTCTTTCCCTTCCATAAAGAATCTACTAGGAGGGCCAGGGAGATGGCTCAGAATAAGCGCTTCCCTGGCAAGCGCAAGGGCCTGAGTTCAATCCTTGGTTCAAACAAAAAACAAACCAAAAAAAAAAAAAAAAGAACCTACTAGGACCAGCCAGATAGCTCAGCAGACTAACGCATCTCCTTAGGCAGAATATAGGGGCCTGGGTTCGCTCCCCAGCATGCCCCCTGGGTGCGCTGAGACAGCGATTGAGACTTGGTACATGATAGTGTGCACCTGTAATCCAACCACTTGGAAGGCTGAAAACAGGAGAATCACCATGAGTCTGATCTACATAGTGAGACCATACAGATCCTTGCAGACCCTGTACTAAATACATTTAAAAAAACAAAAAGAATCTACTGGTGCCAAATCTCTGAGTTAAGTTATACACAAAAGATAATATTAGCCAACTCGTGAATGTGAGAAATTCAGTTTCTTCAACAAATACTTCATATGGGGGAAAAAAGAGACTTTATAAACTGAAAGGCATTTACGAGACATAGAAACTATATACATAGCACTTGGGAGGCTGGGGTAATTAAAAAAAATCTACATATGGGCTCTGAATCGTAATTCAGAAAATAAAAAACAAGATACTTTTTCCTTAGACAAACGGAAAAATGAACAAGAAGTGGGCATCAGATAATACTGGAAGCTGGAGATGTAGCTCAGGGATAGAGCATTTCACTGCAGATGATACTGGATACAGATCTTACAATTTTTAAGAGATACAAATCAAACCTTTTTTTTTAATGGTGATATCATGTCAGACAAAAAATAGTAAATTACCGATAACTGTTAAATTCATTAGTGAGGGATCATCATACTTTATTCTCCTTTTGTATATGCGTCACAATTTCCATAAAAATCTTAAAATAAAGACATTTATCACTAAAAAGCTGAATATAAAACTAGTAAATATGGCAAATGTCAACTACTTTTTAAATAGGTATAAAATAACACTTTATAATCAAAGTATTAGTACTTACATCTAGAAACTGAGAATACAGCTTCCTATTTTTTAAATGTTCTATAATACATATTAAACATCAAAAATTGAATGCTACTCATTGTTATTAATATCTTTTGCTTACTGAAGAACTGCTCCTTACTCAGAGCTACAATAGAAGCAGAGTATAGATTTTGAAGAAAAAACATTTTTATTTCTTAGATCTACCATTAACTTTTCAACTTATCAACTATAAAATGAATGTCAATAATACCTATAGCAAGAAAGTGGCAATAATTTTTTTTTAAAATATAGCTAGTATTAATATGCATTGTTTCATTCAATATTCACAATATCCCTTAGATGTTATTAATACCTTTTTTACAGATGAAACCAACACACAAAATAATTAAGTCATTACCCAAGACCTCATAATAACTGGCAAAGCCAGAATTCAAATCTAATTCAAATATGATCCCAGATCCCATACTATTTACTTTTATCTAACCCAATACTGTATCTTCACATATATTACTGGCCTTGTCTTTATTTCCCAGGTTAAATCAATAATGCCAATCAACTACCCTTCTACAGACAAGTACAGAAGAAAAAGAGGAAGCATTACCTGAATTCCCCACTGCACCGTTGTTCACCAGGGAATTTGGAGCCACAGTTCGAGGCCAGTGCCCCTCATGAGAGGAGCTAGGGATTGCCATGGGTCTGGCAGCAGGCTGTGCAAAAATGATGCTAGGATCATTGAGGCCAATACTGCTGGGGGCACTGCCTGGTGCAGAGTGGATTACTGGGCCATGAATGGGCCAAGATGGGGCAGGGATTTGGAGAGGGTGCATTGGCAACAATCCCATATTGTGCATGGGAGAATACTGAGCTGGTGGTGACTGGGGAAAGTTATACATGGGCATCTGGACCTGATGGGAAGCCTGCGCTCCCTGCTGAGGTGGGCCAAGCTTAGGTTGGGATCCTGACTTGGGTGGAGGCTGGGTAACAGCAGCTGATTGGGAAGGGTTCTGTGCAAATGGCTGGGGCTGAGGAGAATAAGATGGTGAATCAGACTGAAGAGGGAAAAAAAAAAGACATTTTAAAATTAACATAAATATCTTAATAAGAGAGACTATTAAAATACAAAATTATGAAGTTATTTCATTAAAACATCACATACACAAACTACAGGATATGTATAATAATAACAACTTCATTTACACAAAGATTTTTTTTAATCGTTTCTCATAAGGTAGTGCCTTACAAACTTTTAAATTATCCAAAGATAAGACAGTGTAGAAAACATTCCCATCATGTATAATATGTATTTTTCATTGTGAACTAGTCACGTATAAATAACTCAGTTATTGTTTTTGATTGATAAATAGACTATTGAACCTTTATATACTGGGCAATATTTAGGTACTAAGAAGACTAACATGTATCCCTTCATGGATTTTAAAGTTTACTGAGGAAAAAGAGGGAACAAAACAGATTACATAAATAATTACGATAAAGTATAATTATTACTATGCTAAAGAATGTATAATGTATAAAATATAATGAAAATTACAAAGCAGGAATATCTAAATTTACTTTGGGAAGAGGAGAAAATAAGTGGAGAATAAAAAACACTTCCCGAATAAACTGATTTTTGAAGCTTAAGACTCAAAGGTAAACAGAAACCAATATGCTAAGAGATGACACAAATACAGGGAAGGGAAAAGGATTTGTAGGTAGAGGGATTAACATGACTGACAATGTACACACATGAAAACATGGCTTTTTAAAGTAAGTGGTATTTGAAAGAAGGTTAATAATACTGTATGCACATCTGAGGCTCAAGAACTACATAGGGACAAGATAATGAAGGGTTCTTGTAGCCCTTGTAATTTACACTGTATACCGAGGGCAGTGGGAAACCACTGATTGACTGTAATAAGGTCAGAAATATGATCAATCTGCATTTTAGAAAAATTATTCCCATTTAATAAAAATGAAATAATAGACAACCTGAGTCTACAATGTTAAGTGAAACAAGTCAGATACACAAGTTTAAGTATCACATAGTTTCTCTTAGATAAGAAACCTAGACTTTTAAAAAGGCAAGATAAAAGATAATATGAATCATGAAGATAGACCATTCCCAATGGAGAAGAGGGTCAAGAAATGAGATAGGAGAAGAAGGGATGACAAAAAGGAATTAGGAGGTATTATGAACATGGGTGAACTCCACACAAGGAGTGTAAACATTATTAATGGTACCGATACTTTTCTACTAAGTAAAGTATGAAACCTGCAAGTCATTACCTTATTTTAATTTCTCATATTAGGTAGTTGTTATTTTATTTTATAAATGAGGCTCCTGTGAATTAAGTAGTTTGCCTATACACAGAAACCTGGGCATGGGGCCAGAGGTGTAATTCAGTGGCACAGCACCTGCTTGGCAAGTGGGAGGTGAGACCCTGAGTTCAATTCCTGGTACCAAAAAATAAAATAGCAAAAAAAAAAAAAAAAAAAAAAAAAAAAACTGGGTATGGTGGCATAGACCTGTAATCTCAGCATTCTGGGAGGCTAAAACAGGAGAACTGCAAATTTTAGCCCAGGCTAGGCAATTTAGCAAGACTGTTTCACAAATATTTTTAAAGAGCAACTAAACATGCAGATCAATGTAAAGGCCCTGAGCTAAAACTCCAGTACCACCACCACCAAATACACAAACACACACATACAAAAATAGAATACATTATTATATATATACATTACTCCACTAATAATGCTCAATCTCCTTATGGGGTTAGTACCATATAACTTCAAAGGTGATTGCCAGTTTAACAGATAAAATCCCTAATACCCACTATGGACTGTGCTATCTTACGATCAACACTAATTCATTCACACACAGAGTACTTACACATTCTGAAGACTGTCTAGTCCTTACAGACTGATCCCCTTGTTGCTGGACTGAACCAGCTACCTGCTGGGCATTTACAAGATTTCGGACCAGCTGGGCTGCTAAGAGAACATATCATAAAGAAAATCAAAAGAGGAAAAGAATAACAAGAAATGGCAACTGATAAGCTTTTTAAGTAAAATGATCTCAAATTTCTCCACATTCTTACACACATAAAAGTTTTAAATTATGCCTACATTAAATATATACAATAACTAACTTTCAAAGCCATTTTTCAATTCTAAAGGTCAATTTATTTGTCATCCCCCCAACTCTAGGTTTGACTGCAATTTTTTTTCCAGGCTTGGGTTCCATGCACTCTAGTTAAGATATTCTCCCACTGAGCTACATCCTCAGCCTATATTAACTTAAAAAGTACAACATAGTTTAAGATGTAGCTCTGTAGAACAGTGAGTACTTATTAGCATTTCACAGTCCTAAGTTAAATCCACAGCATTAGTCACTTTATGATATCAACATATAAGACTTTATATCCACCAAAAAATATTTTTGCCATTTTTTGTTTACCTGCCACACCGCTATTTCGCTGACGGGCTAGCTTAACCTCTGGGCACTCCCTTCGTACATGTCCTGCATCTCCACATATAAAACACCTGAGGTCTCTTGGGTCTCTAAAGTCTCGAGTGTCATGGATGTCCCGGGAGTCATTCTCTTCCTCATTCCCTTCTTTCTCTTCTTCACTGTCTTTCTTCTTTAATCTAAACAGGAAAGTGCTGATACCAATAATGTGGGACTAGGATTTTGTGAACTGAGCTTGCTAACTCACAGAACAAATTATCAGCTACACACAACAAAGAGACTGACATGCTCATTTGTTTCATGTGCTTGTTTGAAGGGAACTCACTTTTAATACACACCTATTTATTTGCCAAAAATGAGGGATTCTGTTAGTTTTATAATTACATTAAATATTTTTAATATAAAATTTAACTGTAGGAATCTTTAGAGATCAATATTAACTCCACTTTAAAGAAGAAACTAAGGCTTAGAGACAATACCCATCTTGCCTAAATTTAAGAGTCAACAAATAATAGTGATAGAAATTCAAAACTTATTCTGCCAGAGAATGTCCACATTTTTATACTGCAACAGACGATATAAAATTTTCCTGGCTTACTCTAAATACAGTGCATAGAACCTGGGAGTCTGAGTGTAGATACACTGTGAGGATATATATTAATTGTGTTACATAGTATTTATATTCTTTCTCACAGCAAATATTTTAAAATTTAGTTAACTGTATTGGTTTACATGACTGTGAGATCCTTAGAACCTTATGTAGTAGTCATTTTATTCCTTAGCTTTTACCATAGTTCACAATACAAAATAAGGATCAAAAAATGCTTCAATTAAAAAAAAAATGAATGAATTACTAACAGCTGAATGTTCAAGATACCAGAAAATTAACACTTACCTAAGGTTCAATTTAAAGCCCTAAACTTTCTCAATACATTTCTGAAAACAATAATAATCACCAACTGGCCTTCCATTTATCTTCCATTTATTGTTTTGTTTTTTTTTTTTATTTTAACATTTATTGTATGTGTATGTGTGTGTGTGTGTTGTGTGTGTGTGTGTGTGTGTGGCCAGCTCAGCCCACCAGGAGGCGCGGCTGGCTGGCATGTGGTGCTGGAGGATTGAACCACGGTCCCTGTGCTTTGCCAAGCTTGTTCCAAGTAGGTGCTTTAGACTACTGAGCCATCTCTCCAGCCCAATCTTCCATTTATTGTTGATATATAATCATTTGCCAAGGCTGGGGAGATAGCTCACCAGTCTAAGTGTCTGCCTGGCAAGTGCAAGGACCCGGGTTCAATCCCTGGTACCATATACCATGACAGCCCCAGAACCCTGGGAGAAGCCCCGTGCCAGCCCTGAAACCAGGCAGGGTGGCACTCACCTGTAATCCCAGCACTAGGGAGGCTGAGATAGAAGGATCACTATGAGTCGCTGCATAGCTACATAAGTGAGACCCTGTACCAAATAAATAAAGACTAAAAAAAAGTTTTTTTGTCGGGGAGATTGCTCAATAGAATAAGCGCTTGCCTGGCAAGTGGAAGGGCCTGAGTTCAATCCCCAGCTCCCCAAAAAAAAAAAAAAATTTCTTTAAATCATTTGCCAACCTTTTCCTTTTAGGGCAGTCTTTCATGTAATGGCCTATTTTTCCACAAACACGGCAACACCGATCATTAGGAGCCAATTCTCCATCTGTTAATACTCTTGAATCAAAGAAGTATTCCTAGGGAGAAAACATAGTTTTACTAGAAAAAATTACTATAAAATTTTTGGTTTCATATGGAAATGAGAGCAAGATGGAAAAGATTTTTTTTCAAAAAACATCATAAACATCAATAAATATTATAATGAAAGGATGTTATAAAAATAAGATTCAGAATCATCATCGCCATCACAGTTAATAATAGTTTACGCCCACATTACACTATGCAGAGATGCTACCAATGAATGAGAAAATCTCAGAAATGTAGACAGATACTGCTTTATTTCCATCCTCATTTTACAGGTAAGAAAGCTGCAGTTCAGAGTTCATTTGCCCACAGTGAAAAAGCGGGTTAAATCTCAGATCAAAGATTTGGAACTAAGTCTATTCTGAAAAAAGGTAATGCTTTCTGCTATACCATTCTACCTTTGGAAAGAAATTATTCTCTATACAACAGAACTTCAAATAAATAAAGCAATTCTCTATTTCAAGTATAAATGAATTTACAAACAATTATTAAAGAACATATATCATTCATCATATAAAGTGAAGTAGAGCTGGGGAGATGGCTCAGCAGCATAAGTTCCTGCCTAGCAAACAACCACAAAGTCCCAAGTTCGATCCCCAGTACTAAATAAATAAATAAATAAATAAAGTGAAGTAAACTTAAGGAGAAGTTAAGGAACTAAGAAGTATATACTTTATCCAGGTTTTAAAATCAGGCTTATTTTTGGTTTTCACTGCTCAGTTTGGCTGTCACAAATCCTAACAGTACTCACACTATTTCTGAAAGACAACAGAACATGTCTGGGGCTGGGGAGATAGCTCAGTGGCTTAAGTGCCTGCCTGGTAAGCACAAGGTCCTGAATTCAATCCCCAACACACATACAAGAAAAAGAACATGTCTGCTTAACTGTCTATACAAACCTATCTCAAGTCAGAGATAAAAAGAGACACATTCAATAGAATGGCTATAACTTGAAAAGAACAATAATAAGCATTGGTGAATGTACAGAAAAACTGGAATGCACAAATATTTCTGATGGAAATGTAAAACAGCACATCCATTTAGAAAACAGTTCACCAGTTCCTCAAAAAATTAAACACAATTACCAAAATGACACAGCCATTCCATTATTAGATATATACAAAGAAAGATGAAAACAAAATCACAAAAATATTCATAAGCATTATTCACAATTGCCAAAAAATGTAATCAAAACATCTAAATGTCAGACTTTTATTTATGAATACATAAAATATATAAAATTCTATACAACAGAGTACTACTCAGCCATTAAAAAAAAAAAATGAAGTCAGTAAAGCATGGTGGGGCATGCCTATAATCCAGGCACTCAGGAGGCTGATACAAGAGTATCATGAGATATGTAGCCAGTCTGGGCTATCAAGCTGAAGGCTAGTCTGTGATACATACTGATACCTTGCCTCAAAACAAAATAAGCAAAAAACAACAAAATGAAATTATAATATATAGTATAGGGCCAGGAAAATAGATAAGAGGAATAAGTGCTTGCCTGGAAAGCACAAGGTTCTGAATTCAATCCCTTATATCACCAAAAAAGAAAAAAGAAAATAATATATATTATAACATGGATGAACCTAGAAAATATGCTAAGTCAAACAAGACATTTGGAAAGACTGCATTATTGTATTACTCCATCTATATGAAATGTCCAGAAAACAAAAATCTATAAAAACAAAAACTGATTAGTTGTTTTAGAAAAGGAAACAAGACAGACTGCTAATGAGAGCAAATTTGTTTTCAGAGAAAACAAAAATGTCCTAAAATTTAATTGTACAAAATCCTAACCATAGTAAAAAGCAGCACTTAGTTGTACATTATGTGAATTCTCTCTCTCTCTCTCTCTCTCTTTTTTTTTTTTTTTTGTGGAATTGGGGATTGAACTCAGGCCCTTATGCTTGCCAGGGAAGCACTTATTCCACAGAGCCATCTCCCTGGCCCCAATTAACTCTCTTAATGCTACTTGTCAAACATGGACCAGATAAATCCTTTTTACATTTACCATTTTAACTGATTAAACTCTTTATGACTTAGGACAAAATAAAAGCCTTTCTCAACTTGCTCAGTTAGGTCAGAAACCTAGGAATAAAAATCTGTTCTCTGTCATCTATCATCACTAATCAATCAAGCTATAGTCCATTCTATTCCTGAAATATCCCTTAAATCCACATTTCTCTATCCTACCATTCCAGAATGACCTAGAACTGAGATTAACAAACTTCAGATGATATAGTAAAACTTAAAAAGACTTATAAAAGAGAAAACAAATTTCTACAAAATTTTTTGTTTAGAAAATGTCAATACTAATAATAGTGAGACATATTTTTTTGTTTGTTCCCTTTTTTTTTTAATGTGCTATGTAGTTTAGGTTGTCCTTACATTCACTACGTAACCCAGGCGGGCCTTGAATACTCTTGCCTCAGCCTCCCAAGTACTGGGATTATAGGCATGTACCATCATGCCTGGCAAGAGACAATTTTTATAGTTACTAATTTAATAATAGAACACTTTTTGAAAGACAACAGTTCACTTAACTGAGATTCAAAGTGTTACCTATAATTAAGACTTAGGTCTAATGTTCATCTGTGATGCTAATTTATGAGCCAGATTTGGTGGTGCACATCTGCAATCCCAGCACTCAGGAGGCTAAGGCAGGCATATCACCACAAACTCAAGGCCAGCCTGAGCTACATAGTGAACTTAAATTCAGCCTTAACTACAAAGGGAGACCCTGTCTCAAAAAACTAAAATAAAATAAAAATAAACCAAAATAAACCAAAAAGAAAAAATTACATTTTATGTATTTCACCTCTGCAAATGTGTTGGTTTTTTTTTTTGTCTTGGAGAACCAGGGATTGAACTCAGGCCCTTGCACTTGCCAGGCAAGTGCTTATTCTACTAAGCTATCTCCCCGGCCCTATTGCAAATGTTTCTTACAGATAAAAAGGTTGACTATTTAGAATAAAGATAATAAAGGAAATCTAAGGTGTCTATAAAAAGAATAGTCTTCAATAAATGAGACATGTGCAGATTCAAGGAGAATTATAGATCTGGCAGCAGAAAACTGAAGGACTATTTGCCTGGCAATGTTGTCTCAGAGGAAAATCACATACTGAGAGTAAGAAGGGTAGAGATCAAAAATGTGAAAAAGTATAGAGGCTATTAAAGTTGGACAAAATAAAATTTCAAATAACATCTTAAAGAATGGGGGAGAGACACAGATAACAAAACAAATGTAGCAAAACTGTCAAACAGCACTGGAAGTCCAGTTAAAGTTTGATAAGTATTAATATAATTAATAACAATATTAAGTTATGGGTCACTATATAATATTAAGTTATTATAACATTAACATATAAGTTACTTATACTATGAAGTATAATACTAAATTACACTATGTACTTCAAACTGCCTAGCAGACCAGCAAAATAGCTCGGCAGATTAAAGTGCCTGCAAGCAGACACAGGGGCCAGGGATTTGATCCCTGGGCCTGCTGTGCCAACCTGGCCCCCAGGACACACTGAGACAGTAACTGAGACTGGGCATCGTGGTGCGTGCCTGTAATCCCAGCTCTTGGGAGGATGTAAACAGGAGAATCATTACAAGTTCAATCTAGTAGTTAGACCCTGAACACCCTGTAGACCCTTCCCTAAAAAAATACAAAAAAACCCCGAAACAAAACAAAAAAAAACCTGCCTAGCTTATGACCTTTTCCCTTTTGTTTAGCTATCCAAGCACACATACACATAGTAGACTGCTAAATTCATGTAATATTGGACACATTATGGTACAAAAGAAAGACAGTGTGAATGAATAATCTAAAATACAGCAGGTATAGTGGCACACACCTATAATCCCACTTAGGAGACTAAGGCAAGAAGACTGAGAGTTTGAGACCTGCCTGAGATACATACAGAGTTGTAGGTTAGTCTAGGCTACATAAAACACCATCTCAAAATCATTATTATCATCGTCATGACCATTTTTTCTCCTTCTCTTCTCAGAGAGTAGGCATAGAATCTAAGTCAAAGGAGATAAGAAATAAAGACTGAAAATAGACTGATAGATAAGGAGAAAAAGGTCTATACTGTACGTTGAAGGACCTAATGATGTAAAGGATATAATGGGTATATTTAAATGAACAAGGAAGGTGAAAATATGGCATATATTTTATCTTAGAAGAGCTTGTGCAGATTTATCCTGTATGTTATAATCTTAATACCCAGCAGTGAAACAAAATCATGGAGTAGTAAAATAAAAACGTCAAACACAACATACATAGGTATCTTCTACTATATAAAACCTATATGCCAGGGATACAGCCCAGCAGCACAGCACCGGCCTGGAAAGCATGAGGCCCTGAGTTCAATTCATGGTACAAAAGAAGCCCACACTAATATGATGAAAAAAATTCAAATGTCCATCAGAGGAAAATAATTAAACTAGTACAGCAAAGCTATGTAATACCACATACTGACTCAGAATAAAACTTCCTTTTTAAATGCTTCACCTTTCATGCCTAGTGCTCTATTTCTGGAGCACCATAACAACAAACGCAATGGAAGTTTTTTCTCTTCAAATTCTTATGCCTTGAATTTTTCTAGGTAACACGTGTGAATTTTATGCAAAAATTTTTATAACTGCCATTTTTTGCCTAAACAGGTTAATGCAGTTAAGGCTACTTTCTGGCAGGCCTCAAATTGATGACTGGCACTTATACTAAATAACATTAAAAACAAGAAACTTTGATATCTATGTACAAGTGAGCATCATTTATATTGAATTATAAAGCATTATTGAGATTTTATAATCATAAACTAAAATTAGCACATCTCTGATTAGTATTCTATTAAAAAGTCTCACTGTGTACATTACTTTTTATTGAACATACACCTTCAGATAGTTGCAAATATCAATTTCAGATAAAACTACACTTAAATGTTATTTACTTTATGTAAATTAATATACTATTAAAATCTTAGCTTTTTAATTCTTTCATCAGCTTCCTCTTTCATGGTTTACAGGTTGTTTCAAATTTTCATGTTATTTTATTTTCTCTCCACTCCCTTAAAATCTAGACAATCAAAAATACCTGAGGCCAGTGCTCCAAGGGAAAGAGTTCTGCTTTTCTTACTCTACCCCTAAGAAAAAAAAAAAAAGAGTCCTGACACTAGACTAAGTTCAAAGACATTCACTAAGCCATAGTAAAGACATGCTTGCTTTTGTCTCTCTTAATTAACATTTCTTATCATACTATCATACCAGTGAGGTTTCATTGAAATTAGAGCAGAAGTATTTTCTTGGTTTGGTATTCTCTGTGTATATTTTTAACAAAATCTCTATGGCTAAAAGACAGCAAAATCCTCCAGGCTTGGCCTGCCAGCCCTGCCCCCAGGACATGCTGAGATGACTGAGAAAGTGCATGGTGGCCCGCACCTGTAATCCCAGCCCTTAGGAGGCTGTAAACAGGCAGATCACGATAAGTCCTATCTAATAGAGAGACCCTGAACACCCTGTAGACCCTTCCCTAAAATATAATAAATAAAAAAAAAACATAAAATAAAATAAAAAGTTTCATTTAAAAAAAAAAAAAAGACAGCAAAATTCCAAAATCAAGCCTGGAACTGGGGAGATAGCTCAGTAGAATAAGTGTGTGCCTGGCAAGGGCAAGGTCCTGAGTTCATCCCTCAGTACTGCAAATAAATAAATTAAAAATAAAAATTACAATCAAGCCTGGTGTGGCATGGTGGCACACGACTGTAATTCTAGTACTTTAGAGGCTGATGAGGCAGGAAGATCCTTGCAAGTATGAGACCAGCCTGGCCCACAAAGTGAGCTCAAGGCCAGCCTAAACTGCATAGCAAGACCCTATCTCAAAAAGAAAGAAAGATTTTTAAAAAATCCAAAATCAAAATTGACCTACACTGAATCTTTATTAATCTCATTTCTGGTATATAAAAAAATGGATATGACACCGTGTAAGGTACTGGAGATATAACTGGGAACCTTACAGAAATGGCTCCTGCCCTCATGGAGTTTATGATCTACGAGGAGAAATAAATATAAATAAAAATTTTAAAAATATACATCTCAGGGCCAGGGAGATGGCTCAGTGGAATAAGCGCTTCCCTGGCAAGCCCATGGGCCTGAGTTCAATCCCTGGTTCCACCAAAAAAAA
>NW_004524683.1:1499338-1500735 GCF_000260255.1 Octodon degus | reverse complement strand
AAGAAAAAATACGGGAAGCAATGACCATCTCTTTCCCTATTCCTAACACCAACCTGGAAACAGAGCTAGGTTTCTTGTAAAAACGCAAACATTAATCATAAAAATGTTAACTTACAGCTTCTCTGCCAATGAGTGGATAAAAAGGGGTGCCAAAAAGTTTCCTTCCATTGATAAATGCCTTCATGATGAAATTGGTCACTATTGAAAGAAGGAAATAATAAAGATGCAGATATTAATGTGCTAAAGTTTTAAAAGCAGAACATCTTTCTTTAAAACTTACTTTTTCTAGAAACTCCAGCACCAAGGTTATGATTCAAGTCAAAAGGGTCTAGAAAAGAAATATTTCTTAATTAATAATTATCCACTGTACCAAAAAATATTCAGAACTGAAGTCTAATAACATATTACAACACCAGATATTCTCAGACTATCCAAGTCAGTAAATTATCCTTTTAAAATTATTTATTAAGGATGAAAACCAACAAAAATCAAAAGGAAAGGGCCAGCCAGATAGCTCAATGGACTAAAGCACCTGCTTAGGCAGGCGCAGGGTTCAATCCCCAGCATGCTGGCCCTGCGCCCTGGGATGCACTGAGATGGCAATGAGATTGGGCGCTGTGGCACGTGCCTGTAATCCCAGCACTTGGGAGGCTGAAAACAGGAAGATCACTATGAGTCCAATCCGTGTAGTGATGCCCTGTAGACCCTGTACTAAATACAAAAAAAAAAGGAAGAATCTTTCAAGTCCTAATAGCTTTCCCTCAATTTCCTTGTCCAAAGTCTTCTTTTGTTCTTGAATATTAGCAAACATAATTATTACCTTCAATTGCAATGCATTTAGATGTCCACTGCTTTTCAAAAGTTGTCAACAGCTTTTTCTGACGAATACTAATTACATATTCCTTGAAATCAAACTCTTCAGTATAGAAGCGAAGCAATCCCAACCAAAGTTCACCTAATGATTCTGTGTTCTTTCCAAGTGAAGGTAAACGCTTTTTCTACAGTTAGGAAATACAGAGGAAGAGAAACGAGTGGAGGTTAAGGAAAGAGAAAAAAGAAAAGCATCTCCTAAGATATGGACAACAAATCCAAGTAAAATTATTAAATTAAGCTGGGTGCAGTGGCACACACCTATAATCCCAGCACGAGAGGCTGAGAGTTCAAGGCCAGCCTAGGTTATCTAGTGAGCTCAAGGTCAACCTGAACTGTACAGTGAGACCCTTTCTCAAAAGTAAAAGAAAAAAAAAGAAACAAAATTATTAAATTATGCAAATCCTAGCATGTATCAATGAGCATTCTGTAACATAAACACTATGAAAACATTACCAGTTCTTCTGTTTTATCAAAGAAGAAGGCATTCCATCCATCAACCATTCTTTGTGGAATCTGTTTTCCAT
>NW_004524683.1:1486411-1499238 GCF_000260255.1 Octodon degus | reverse complement strand
TATATATATATATATATTATCAGATCTCAAGTTATTCTACCAAAAGTCCTACAGAGCCTCAAATCTCTTTAAAATTTATCTACAGAAGACATACTGAAAAATCTTCCTGAAAGGAACAAGCCAGAATGCTATTTTTTGGTTACACTACTATTTAAGAAATTAAATGTCATTAAGCCAGAGCTCTGAAAGGATATTCATAGTGCACTAGATTCTTCAAATGACATGTGTTTTTTGTTTGTTTGTTTGTTTTGCGGTACCAGGGACTGAACTCAGGACTCTGTGCTTGCCAGGCAAGTGCTTATTCTACTGAGCTATCTCGCCAGGCCCAAATTTACACGTTTGATGTCATTTGATCATCTATTTGACCTATTAAACACATCCAGCCCAAGATTAATGAAGTAAAAAAAAAAAAAAAAAAAAAAAAAAAAAAAAAACAAAAAAAACAAAACAAAAAAAAAAAAAAAACATCAACAAAAAAAAAATTGATATATTATGCATCCAAACGAAATCAATCAATAAAACTGTTTGGAGACCTAATACTTTTACCAGACAATGCTGAAATGTATTTGGACACAGATTTTGTTAAATGTGAAATTAAGCAGCGTTCCCTGATATCTTCATAAAGATTATAAATCTTGATTTTGAAATATGATGTTTAAGAAAGTGAGTCAATGAGATAAGGGAAGGTAGGGGCCGGGGAGATGGCTCAGTGGAGTAAGTGCTTCCCTGGCAGTGCAAGGGCCTGAGTTCAATCCCCAGCTCCTCCAGAAAAAAAAAAAAAAAAAAAAGATAAGGGAAGGTATGATAGGTTCTCAGGCCTATGGAACAGTGATACTGGGGGTAAGATAATAATCTCACAAATGATTAGTTTTCTAAGGGAAACTTAAGGATTATATCACTTAGATCAGTAGTTTATGAATTTTATTTTTCTTTTAAGCTACTGAACTATTTCCTAAAATGAAACCTTCAGGGAAGCTCAACATATGAAACAAAAGCAGAGGCACTTTTAAAAGAAGACTGAGTGAACATACCTCTTTTCTTTAACCCACTCCTCTCCTCAATACCATCTCTAACCCCCAACACACACACACACACACACACACACACACACACACACACGAACTCTAAAACCTAAAGACAAGTTTAAAACTGCTAGATACAGCGGGACATAGTGGCACAAGCCTGGAGGCATGAAGATCATGCACTATGGGAAGCCAGCCTGGGGTTCAGTGAGTTCAAGGCCAGTTAGGCTAAATAGTGAGACACTGTCTCAAAGAGCAATAACAAATAAAACCACTAGATAAGGCAATCCTACTCACTTCCCTTTCCATTTCTAATGGCAGAGTGATTTACCAAATTAACCACATGTCTGGCCTCTCCAATTTCATTCACAAGTTGGAGTTCAGGGTGGGCCAAAGGCTGCAGTTAATCTCTACTGCCCCAAAACCAGACCAAAGTTCCCTGTATAAGGAACACTTAATCTACATGTATTTATTTTGTATGTAACATAAAATTTTCAGAGACTTAAACTAGTAGGTTTATGTAACTTAAAATATAGGTGCGAAAACTTATTTAGCCTCAGTTGTTATTTCATAAAAGTGAGAAGCTGACAATTACAAATACCTTGTAAAGGGGCTGGAGAGATGGCTCAGTGGTCTAAAGCACCTACTTGAAACAAGCTTGGCAAAGCACAGGGACCGCGGTTCGATCCCCCAGCACCACATGCCAGCCAGCCCCACCCCCTGGTGGGCTGAGCTGGCCACACACAAACACAATAAATAAATGTAATAAATAAAAATAAATAAATTTAAAAAAAATTTTTAAAAAAACAAATATCTTGTAAAAAATCTATATAACAAGACACCCTCAAAAAAAAAAAAAAACATTATACATGTTCTACCTTTAATGATAGAGATATTATGGATATTCCATGCTCTGTAAAACATTTAAATTTTTTTTTCAGATAGTGAAAAATAATATAAACTACATCTTTAAAATTTCTTTTATTTATTTATTTGGTGCAGTGTCTCACTATACAGTTTGAACTAATAATGATCCTCCTGTCTCAGCCTCCCCAGTGCTGGGATTACAGGCGTGGGACACCAAGGCCAGTTTTGGTAGCCGGCATGGTGAGCCTGGCATGGCATACAGTACTGAGGATCAAACCTGGATCCTTGCACTTGCCAAGCAGGCACTTAGACCGCCAAGCTATCTCTTCAGCCCATAAACTACTTTTTTAAACTTTGAATCTTCTAAAGAGAACTGTTACTTTTGAGTAACAATCATGATCCAAACTCAATGATGTTGTCTGGTCACATAAAAAAGTAGACCTGTGAGCCTTAGAAAGTGTTTCACTGATCATACATTTCGCCTGTTCTTTTAAGCTTTCATATTACACTATGCCTAATCCTGCCTTGTGTTTCAGCTTTAGCATTTAAAAGTATTAGTGTTATTCTCTCTGTCTGTCTTCTTCTCCTTCCCTCTCTTCTCTTTCTTTTACTTATCAATCATACTCCATTTAAGCACCTGGTCCTCCCTCTAAAACTCACCAAATAAGACAATCATATCTGTAGCAGAGAAGTGACACAGAATATTTCAATATTTACTTTATTATATCTTATTACCTACTATTTTGAATAAGTTTTTTAGTTGTGATAGAATACGTATAAACAAAATTTACTATCTTAAATATCTAGTTTAACTGACCTAGTCACAGCATTCTTCCTCAGAAAGAAGCTCTATTAAATTTTGATTTCCCATTTTTCCATTTTTAGCCTCTGGCAGCTACTATGTTACTTTCTTCTCCATTAATTTGATTATTCCAACCAGGTAAAAACAGCATTTCTCTTTTTGTGACTGGCTAACCTCACTTAGCCTAATATCTTTAAGATTCATTCATTTAAGAGGTGTACTAACAATGTTTGGACAGAACATCCTGTCTGCTTCTTGTACTATGGATAACCACTAAGAAGATAACAATGTACAGTGTACTGATTATCAAAACTGTCCTATTAATCAGCTGTGAAATTCTCATTCATATTTTTTCTCAATAAAAATAAAAATAAAGCATTTTAAACTAAAAAAAAGATTCATTCATTGAATTTTAATTTTTCCACTGCTATAGTTTAACACGTTTCATACAATCAAATGAGAAAAATAACTTCTAAATGTTATTATTAACTTCCACATGAAACTTTGCTCTTACATTTTATTTGCTAGAATAGCAAAAATATTCTATTTAGGAAAGGTTCTCTGACCTAAAAAAAACTTTGTATCATTTAAACTTAAAAAAAAAAAAAAACAAAAAACCAAAACCCTCATATATGACACTTAGTAATCCAGACACTTAAAAGTTAGATACAGTTACAAATTAAGGCAGAACTCATTAAATTCATCAAATATCACCTTAACTTTAACACCAATATCAATAACCTTAGGCAGGCAAAGTGCCAGGGTTGATCCCTGTCATGCTGTGCCATACCAGCCCTACCCCCGGGGTGATGTTGATTGAGACCCGGCAGGGCGATTGAGACTGGGCGGGCATGGCGACACAAGCCTGTAATCCCAGTGCTTTGGGAGGCTGAAAACAGGATTACCACAAATCCAATCTATGTAGTGAGACCCTGTAGACCCTGTATCCCCTGTACTAAATGCATTAAAGAAAAAGCCAATACCTTTTTGTTTGGTTTTTGAGACAAGAGCCTTGCTATATAGTACCAGGTTAAACTCACAACAACCCTTATGCCTCAAGTCTCCCAAAAGCTGAGATGACAGACATATACCACCATCCTGGCTATAACCAATTCTCAAATGTTGCCAGCACAATGAACAAATGGATCCCATATGACAATCAAATGGCCAAAACCAAAAATCTATGTATCATCAGTCTATTTACATATCAGAATCCTCCACAACTAGCTATCACTACAATGGAAAAGGATCTAGGGACTGTCTTACATTGAAGCAGAAAACAGTTTTTGAAGTTGAATATGGAAATTCTACCTACATCTTTACAATAATATTAGTTAATACTGCTAGTTATGATGACTATAATTTTTTAAAGGCTGGGCCTATAATCTGTAGGCCGAGCCAGGAAGATCTCTGAGAATTTGGGGTCAGCCTGGGCCAAACAGTGAGTTTGAGACCACCCTGAACTACCTAGTGAGATCCTCTCTCAAAAACCAAGATCATAGTAACAACAATAACAAAAAAGCAACACTATTTATGAATGCCTACTTTAGTACAAAATATATTAAAAGGCATTGACTGTCTCTGTTTTATATAGCAATGATGAAATAATACCATTATTACATCTTTTACTATGATGAAACTCACATTCACGGAGGTTATGAAGCTTGTTGAAAGCCATAATGTCAGAATTAGGATTCTAAATAGTTCTCTAATTTCAAATATCACACCCTGTCCTTCCCATTATACCACGAACACAAAAATCTATGACTTATTTTTTGTTAAAAATACTACTGTAGCAAAAAGAAAAAAGAAAGAAAAACTATTGTGGTAAATGATATTACTAGAGCAATTATGCATAAGATTTCCAAATTTACAGACTACACAACAATTAGAAAAATAAGACTGGTGTTGCTTTAGCAGGCCTAATTATTTGATAGTAAAGTTTAAATATCCTATAGCAGACAACTTTGTAAAAAAAAAAAACAAAACAAACAAAAAAAAAACCCACCACCAATCAGACTTAACTAAGGAAGGGAAAAAAAACACAAGACCCAAGACGGAAACACCAAACCTAAGATGACAGCCAGCAAGGGGCTGATGAAGGAGCTTGAAAAGATCTGCAAATGTGGAATAAAAATCTTCTGTAACATCCAGGGTGATGAACCTAATTTACTGACTTGGCCCCTGCCAGGTTGTCTAAGAGGACTTCAGAATCAAAATCAACTTTTCAACACAGTACACATTCAAATGTGACCACCAGATCACATTTAAAACAATGTATCACCCAAACATTAATGAACAAGGGCAGCTTTGCATGCTGGTAGTAGTGCTCAGAACTAGAAGCCAGTCAATAATGATCAAGTAACCCAGTCCCTCCTAGTACTGCTGAATGACCCCCAGCCGGAGTACTTAGTCCAGGTTGACCTAGCTGAAGAATACCCTAAGGACCATAAAACATTCTGTAAGAATCCAAAAAAATCTACAAAGAAATAGAGGAAAAGCAACCTATGGATTAAAAAATCTGCAAATGATTCCAGTAAGTATGAACAGAGACCCTGAGCAGTGCATTTAGACATTGTGCAAAGTAGGACTCTTGGAAAACTGGCACATGCCATCATCTTATATTTGCAGTGGCCGCAATAAATTTTCTACAGTTTTATTAATAAAAGAATGATCTAGGGGGCCAGGGAGATGGCTCAGTGGAATAATCGCTTCCCTGGCAAGCGCCAAGGGCCTCAGTTCAATCCCCGGTTCCGCAAAAAAAAAAAAAAAAAAAAATCTAGTAACCTATAAAGAAAGGATTAAAAATTTCAGATATTCTAATTCTGAAAAAAAGAGGGCACATAAATTATTATCAAAAATAAAGAGGGGGCTATTTTTGTAGATTTCATCAACATTAAAAAATAATAAAGCAGTGTTAAGAACAATTCTATAGGTACAAATTTGATAATCTAGATGAAGTGGAAGAATTTAAAGGACACAATCAAAATTTATAGAAGAAAAAAAATAATTTGAATATGCCAGTATCTATTAAACAAACTGACCAACAACAACAATCAGTAACATTCCAAAAGAGATACCACTAGATTTTGTAACATTAATTCTCTACAAAAATCTCTTTCAGAGGATAGATGCAAAGGAAATATTTCTGCTATCATTTTACACAACCAGAAACCAAACATCAAACCCAAACACAGCACAAGAAAAGCACAGACCATATCTTTCATGATAAAGATGAAAAAAAAAAAAATGATAAAGATGCAAAAATCTTCAATATCAGTAACTCAAATCTAACAATACATAAAAAGTATTATATTCCAAGAGCAAGTGAGATTTATCCAAAGTATGTACTCTTGGTTTACATTAATTATTGATTGTATCAATTAATATAATCTACCACATTAACAGGATGAAAAAGAAAGTTCACATGATCACAAAACTGGCTGCAGAAAACACGTGACAAAATAATTCATGATAAAAAATAAAAAAATACAGCTAGGCACAATAGCAGACACCTATAGGCCCACTACTTGGGAGGCTAAGTGGGAAGATCACTGAAGCCCAGAAAAAGACACATTATGGGGAAAGATTATAAACTTCCCAACCAAAATCAAATGTAGAAAGGTATCAAGGACATACCCTTTCACCATTTCTTTTCACTATTGGAAATTACTAGATGATGCCAGCACCAGAAATCCTAGCTAATACAATATGGATAAAAAAAGAAAAAAAATGTATAAAGTTTGGGAAGGAAGAAATTATCTATCTAAAATTATCTATAGTCACATATTACACCATCATTTATTTAGAAAATTACAAAAAAGCAACAAAATATCTCCAGAAACCAGTAATAAAAACAAGGTCACAGGACACAGGATACAGAAAGCTCAACTTTCCTATATATAAGCAATAAAAGCTAAAAAGGAAGTAAAATTTGAAGTTAAAAACACAACATTTATATTTACTTACAATTACTTATATTTAACTGTTAAAAAAAGTGTGTGTGTGTGTGTGTGTGTGTGTGTGGTGTGTGTGTGTATATATATATATAGCACCTAGTGGGGCATGGTGACACACATTTGTATTCCCAGCACCCGGGGGCTTAGGCAGGATGACTGCTATGAGTTCGAGGCCACCCCCAAAATAAAAGGGAAGATTCTGTCTCAAAAAAAAAAAAAAAAAGTGTGTCATCTACATAAGGAAAAATGTGAAAGAAATAAATGAGGTAGGCCACATTCATGGATAAAAACAATATGTCAAGACGTCAGTTCTTCAATGCAATTCCAATCAAAACCCCAGTAAGTTATTTTTAAATGATTTTAAAATGCATATAGAAAAGCTAAGTTAAGACACAGAATAGCAAACAGAACACTGAAAGGAAAAAACTAAACTGGAGAACTAAAAATATCCAAAATCAAGATTTACAGAACTTGAACCAGGTGTGATAACACACGCCTGTAATCCCAGCACTCCGAGAGGCTAAAGCAGAAAGACTCTAAATTCAAGTCTAGCCTGGGCAATTTAGCAACTCAGTGAAGTTCTATCTCAAAATAAAAAATGACTGGGATATAAACTCAGTGCAAAAGCTCTAGGGAACCCCAGTACTGCCAGAAAGAAAGACAAAACAACAGAAAAGGAAAAAGAACAGAATTAATTAAGAATTTTGGCCAGGGAGACAGCTCAGTGGCGTAAGTGCCTGCTCAGCAAGCACAAGGCCCTTAGTTCAATCCCTGGTAACCCCCTCTCCAAAAAAAAAAAAAAAAGAATAGATCAAGGCACCAAAACGGAGAGTTCAAAATTAGACACACATAAATATAGTTAGCTGATCTTTATTTACAGTGCTAAAACTGAACATTCATATGCAAAAAAGGCACTCCATACAGCTATCTTTTGCGTTAACTCAAAATGGATCCTACTCCTACTAAATATACAATGCAAAACTATTAAACTCCCAAAAGGTAATATAAAAAGAACACCTAAATGATTTTGAGTGTGGCAATAACTTCCTAGACATAACACCAAAGGTATGATCCATGAACAAGCTTCGTTAGAAAGTTCTTCTCTGCAAAGAAAATGAAATGACAAGCTGTATTTCAGAAGGAAATATTTGCAAAAGACAAATCTGATAAAAGACTACTATATAAAATACAGGACACTTTTTAAAAATGTATTTAGTATAGGATCTACAGGGTCTCACTACACAGATCAGACTTGTAGTGATCCTCCTGTTTTTCAGCTCCCAAGCACTGGGATTACAGGTGCGCGCCACCACGCCCAGTCTCACTCACTGTCTCAGTGCACCCCAGGGGCAGGGCCGGCACAGCAGGCCAGGGATCAAACACCCAGACCCTGTGTCTGCCTAAGCAGGCACTTTAGTCCGCTGAGCTACCTGGCCTATGATAGCCTTCAGAACAACGCTTTTAAACACATCAGTAAGAAAATAGTTTTTAAAAATGGGACAAAGACCTTAACACACACCTCATCAAAGAAGATATGCAAATGACAAACAAGCATAGAATATGACTGAAAAATACAGAGAATGTTTAAAGAGTTTAAAATTCACTACAGGAAAGAGACATTACCATTAATCCTTTCCTTGCTTCAAACACACTTATCCCACCCCTCATGCCACTTCCTAAAGCAGTTCTAGCAAGGCGTGGTGGTGCACACTTGTAACCCCAGCACTCGGGAGCCTGAGGCAGGAAGATTACTAAGTCTGAGGCCAGTCTAGGCCACACAGTGAGTGCAAGATCAGTCTAAACTACACAGCTAGACTTCGTCTTAAAAGCAAATGGGGGGGGGTCACAGTTCTAGAATTATTCTCTGTGTTAATTGCACTGTCACAGCTGCCTTAATAAACTAAATAAATTCGAAGTGTTTTTTTCATGGTCATTTTGACTTTGAGAAAGAGCTAGAAGTCCCACAGTGCCAAACTCAGTGAATAAGGTGGATACAGAAACACTTTGTTTTTATAAGCCTGGCTTTTCAATGGGTGGTTCTCAGTGGCAGCATTCATTAGACTTTTTGTTTGCTGCGTTTGCTTGAGATGGGGTTTCACTATGTAGCCCAGGATAGGTTCAAACTGGCGGCAATTTTCCCGCCGAAGCTTCCTGATTGCTGTGATTACCGGTGTATGCCACCACACCCAATTTCACTGGCTGTTTTTATCACACCTTATGAGGGACAATGACCCCCAGAACTGCTTCAAAGTGTGCCAAGAATGATGGGATCAAGTGTATTCAAATCGTGGGGAAGTGTTCCAAAGGAGATTAATAGCAATGTCTTCTACTGCATTTTTTATATTTATGTATGTATGTATGTATGTATGTATGTATTTATTTTGGTGGAACCAGGGGTTGAACTCAGGCCCCTGCGCTTGCCAGGGAAGCACTTATTCCACTGAGCCATCTCCCCGGCCCCTCTACTGCATTTTTAAACTTTAAATATTCACCATATATTTTAATCAAACTGCAAAAGAAACAAAAAAAGGTTCCACGTGACTGGTCATTAGAGGACTACAAATTAACAACCATGGGCTGGGTACATGCCTGTAAAGGAAGTGGGTGGGAGTGGGTGGTCAACACCTGAAGTATGAAGATAGCTTAGAGTTTGAGACCAGACTACACAGTGAAATCAAAGCCAGCCTAGACTACATGGTGAGACCCTATCTCAATAAATTAGTGAATAAATCCATAATATACCACTATATACTCAACAGAGTGGTCAAAATCCAAAATGCTCACATTAAATGCTGGTGAGAATATAAGACAACAGGAATTTTAACTCATTGCTGATGGGAAGCAACATGACAAAGCCACTTTGAGGTAAGAGTGTGATAGTTTCTTTTTTGAGACAGGATCGTTTTAATGGCTTGCTTGAGACTTGAACTCATGATTCTCCTGCCTCAGCCTCCTGAGTACTGGATTATGGGCTTACATCACCACACCTGTTTTTGAAGGGATTTTAAATCCGTATTACTGAGTACTATAATCTGAATATAGATAATGCTCTCAAAAGGTTCCAGTGTTAAACGCCTACTCACTAATGTGGTCCTACTGAGAGGTACTATGAAGTGGAGCCTTATGAGAAGCACTTCAGTTACTGGGAGCAGATCCTTGAAGGGGAGTAGGAGGCATCCATCTCTGAGTTCTAGCTGATGAGGTAGTAAGTAGTTTGCTCTACACACCCAGTCTGATAGCTATCCTCTGCAAAAGCACAAAGAAACAGGGCCACTTGATCTGGAACATCCAGAAACACAAGCCAAAATGAACCATGTTTCTTCCATTTCTAACTTGTTGGGGATGTTTTGTTTTGTTTTGTTTTGTTTTGCAGAACCAGGATTGAACTCAGGCCCTTGCGCTTGCCAGGGAAGCGCTTATTCCACTGAGCCATCTCCCCGGCCCTGAACCATGTTTCTTCACAAATTAATTGCTTTACATATTTCATTATAGTACCATGAAGCTGATTACACACCAAAAGCAGGCAACTTGAAAAAGCTACGTGCCATATGACATTCTAGAAAAGAAAAACTTTTGTCAACAGTGAAAAGACCTGACACAGGCTGGGCTGGGAGTGGGGGCCTGTGGGAGGTGGTGCGACCTGGGCCAGTTGTGGGATGGAGGCGGAGGACAGGCCTGCAGCAGCAGGAAGCAGTGGGGCTAGGAACAGCTGCCGGGACCAAGCCTAGCTGATCCAGAGCGGGAAGCGAAGGCAGGCGCAGCAAGCAGAAACCATGTTGGTGTTTGGGGAGCTGTTCAGGGCTGGTGGGGATAAGGCCAGCAAGGGCGGTCCAACCCCCCAGGAGACCATCCAGTGTCTGCAGGACACGGAAGAGGTGTTAAACAAAAACAAGAGTTCCCGGAGAAGAAAACTGAATAAGAATTGACAGCTGCCAAGTAGCTTGGCACCAAAAACAAGCACATGGCCCTCCAGGCACTGAAGTGCAAGAAGCGGTACAAGCAGCAGCTGGTGCAGATTGATGGCACACTGTCCATCATTTAGTTCCAGTGGAAGGCCCTGGAGAACACCAACACTGAGGTGCTCAAAAACATGGGCTATACTGCTAAGGCCATGCATGAAGGCTGCACACGACAACATGGACATCAATAAAGCTGATGAGTTAATGCAGAATACTGCTGACCAGTAAGAACTTACAGAGGAGATTTCCACAGCTATTTCCAAACTTGTAGGGTTTGGAGAAGAGTTTGATGAGGATGAGCTCATGGCAGAATTGGAAGCACTAGAACAGGAGGTGCTTGGCAGGAATTTGCTAGAGATCAGTGGTCCCGAAACAGTTCCTCTACCAAATTTTCTCTCAATAGCCCTACCATCCAAACCCACCAAGAAAAAGGAAGAGGAAGACAAAGACAAACACATGAAGGAGTTGAAGAACTGGGCTGGAACCATGTGATTGGCCCAGAGTAGCTAGACCCAGACTCTGATGACCTGCGTAGCAGTGGGCTGGCAGGCAGGTGCGTGTATGCAGGCAGGAGAGCAGGGTAGTGCAGGCCAGTGCCGCTGCACTTGAATCTAACTGCATTGCTGCTCACCTCGCATAGCATGGCCTGAGCCCGGTGGTGCGGGGGGAGGTGCCTGCTGCTTATAATGTCGAATTTCTGTAAAATAAATTGCATTTGCAAATCCAACACTGAACTTCTGGACTATGCTAACGTCACTGCTGAGTCCTCAATGGAAAGGGTTGACCATTTGCAACTGAAATGATCTGAAAATGTAGCTTCTGTCCTCAGTCAGTTGACTTGTCGCACATCTCTGTAAGACTTGTACCGTACTGGCAGAATGTCATTTTTTTAAAAGCCACAGGCTTTTCGTGTCTTTAGCTGTAATAATGCTGGTTTTGGTTTCCTGAGAGCTGTGTTTCTGTCCCCTGTGGACTGGCCCCTGTGTTTCCACTCCCTCTTCATTCCCACCTCCCCAGTCTTCTGGAGTTTGTGGCCCTTGATTTAAAATTAATGTGTTCTCTTGAGAGCAAGTGAAACTGTTGATAAACCCACTGGAAACATGTGCATACATTTATACTCAGATGAAATTATGGTTTGCACTGTCTATTAAATATCTCAATTAATTTTCAAAAACAAAAACATTAGTGGTTTTTAGATTTAGCATGGAGGAAGATAATTACAAAGAGCACAGATGTTGATTGTTTGAGAATTGTTTTTTTGTTTTTTTGTTGTTTTTTTTTTTGTCATTCATGTACCTTTAGGTACATTCCAACTCTCCATATAATTCATTTCTACTTTGCTGTGAACTGGGGAATATACAATTATCTGTAAAGTATGAAGGAATTTATAATTTAGGTACAGAGATATGAACATTTTAGAATTATTCATATCTTGTTTAATGTAAAATTAATCCTTTCTCTCTTCTATTCCAAATAACAATATGTCCCTTGAATAAGAAATTGTAAGGATACTTTGATCTCACTGCATGTAGTAAAGCTATATACACCCTATACACAAGTACATGTGCAGGAGGGTAAAATTTCTTTATTTTTTGACATCTCACAATGTTGCCCAGATTAGCCTTGAAACCATAGTTAACTACCTGCCTCAGCCTCCTAAGTGCTGGTATTACACACCACTGACTGCAGCCATACCCAATAGGAGGGTAAAATTTCTTCATGCATGGAATCTAATGTAAATGAAATGGTGACTCAAAACTAGAAAGAGCTTTTGTTTTGCTCATCAGTGTCATCATCTACACTTTCTAGAACAGAACCAGTTGATAAAAAAATTTTCTGAGTGGTGTGTTTACCAGTAATAAGACAAAACACAGGATGAGGATGAGAACTACCTGCTGGGTAAGAACTGGCTAGTTACTCATTCCATACTCACTGGAACTTCATTTCCTGACACGATAAAAAGTTTTTGTTGTTGCTTGGGAACTGTAGTAGTACTGAATCTAGGTCCTTGATCTGAGCTATATACCTGGCCCTTTTTTATTTTGAGAAGGGCATCTTGCTAAATTACTAAATTCCCAAATTAGCTCAATCTTAAAATCAGATCCTCCTGCCTCATCCTTCTAAAATGCTGGGATTATAGACATGTGCCATCATTCCCAACTAAGAGAACAGAATATTTAAGTAGGAAAAATACTGCTCTGTATATTATAGTCTAGTA
>NW_004524683.1:1472387-1486157 GCF_000260255.1 Octodon degus | reverse complement strand
GAAAAGTGCTCTAAAAATTAAAGACTAAATATACACTAATAAACATCATCCAACACAGATTCAGCCAAAAACTCTTTACTAGCAAAAAATTATTAAAATTTTTATTCCCCTTCCATTGTTTTTTTTTTTTTTTTTTCTTTTAAAGACAGAAGGAAATGCTATTCAAACTATTCATTATCCATCAGAACTTGGTAAAACTTACTAGGACCATGCTGATACCTACCACATAACTTGTTATTTTATAATATTCCTCTTTGCCATGACTATCAAAATTAAGGTAAAATCAGAATATGTGATTTTCCAAACAATTTCAATGCTTCTCTTTTACCTCAAAATGGTTACCCTTCTAAGAATCAGAACTGGATCAGCTCTAATGCCAACAAATCCACTCTGTGTCAAGAATCAGGAGGAATAAATAGATAATGATTAACTATTTTATACCTATATAAAGAGTATAAATTGGCCACAGAAAGTGACTGGGTCACCCACTGAGTAAATATGAGTATAATCTGTTTCTTTCAACGTACACTCTTATGCTAAATACAAGAAACATGACTTTAGAAGACATAATGAAAAATTCCACCGGGTTTCTTCTTAAGCAAAGTTTACAGGCTGAGCAAAGTATACACAGGAATAAATCAAGCTTCATTATCAAGCAGGAAGAGGGAAAATATTCTAGAGAAAAGAAATATACATAATTGTAACTAAGAGACTAATATATGTTCACAGCTGGCTATAAGAACTTCATAATCATTTGCAACATAAGGTTGAAATTCAAAACTGTTGCAAAAGATATTGAACTTATATTCTTTTACTAGTCTATATGATTCCATAATACATTTTTCAAAATGATTAATTAATTATAGCATTAGTAGAAAGAGAAAAAACACAATACATCTTTGACAAAAAACATTCTTAGACACAGCGGACTGAAGATGAATGCCAGAGGACTTGGATCTCAGCTAAAGGATAGTATTCCAGTTACTGAACTTTCAGCAAGTGGGCCTTTTGAACGACATGATCTTCTTCGAAAAGGTTTTCCATGTGTGAAAAATGAACTGTTACCAAGTCATGCTCTTGAATTATCAGAAAAAAATTTCCAGCTCAACCAAGATAAAATGAATTTTTCCACACTGAGAAACATCCAAGGTCTGTTTGCTCCTCTTAAATTACAAACGGAATTCAAAGCAGTACAGCAGGTTCAGCGTCTTCCATTTCTTTCTAGCTCTAACCTTTCAATGGATATTTTGAGGGGTAATGATGAGACTATCGGATTTGAAGATATTCTCAATGATCCATCCCAAAGCGAGCTCATGGGGGAACCACACTTGATGGTGGAATATAAGCTTGGTTTACTGTGATATATGTGTGTGCTGTTCATGAACAAGAGAGGGCATCGTATTGTAGTTGTCTTTTGCTATAATTTGATGTATATGACATTAAAAGTGGTGGCATCTGAGATTCTTTGCCTAATAGTATCAGTGATGATTTGAAATTATTTGAATCTTTGGTTTATGGCTTTGTGGAAATTGAAAACACTAATGGGAGATGATTTAAAGCTTCTAATTTGTGTAAAACAGTGGGCTTTCCTATCTTTCAAAGTGTTTCTAGTGAGTATTAGAATTGTCCACAGGTTCAAGTTCAACCTACCATGTAGGTTTTGCATCAGCTTAATTTCAAATGAATATTACCAGCATTTGAGCCTATACACTTCATGGTAGCATCATTCAAAATAAACATGTATAAGGAACATCTCAGTTCCTGAATGTTTCTGTTTGTAAGCCATTTGATTTGCGAACAAAGGTGTTCAGTAAATTTTGCTTCTGTTCACAAACTGAATCAGGTATCCCCAAAATCATTAAACAAATTAAGTTTATAAACTGAGGTGTAATTGATTTTAGTGGCAGCATTTAAATTGAGTATAGTAAATGTTTGTTGTGTATTGGTATAGCTGATTGGAGTAGTAGTTGCTGTTAACGATGCTATTATATACAACTATAGCTCTACTTTGGTTCTTTGATGTTGAAAAGTTTTGATTTTGGTCTTTAAAGTGAAAAAAAAATCAGCAGATACAGATTTAATGGTTGTACTTCATAGACTTCATATGTACTTAATTTAATCCCAGATAATACTGTTAAACTCAGTTTTCCTTATTCTTTGTGTGTCACAAGATAAATATTTTTAAAAATTACCAAATATTCACATGCATACTATGTATCTATAAACAAATTCCATAATTATTTAAATGAATGCTTACCATGATTACCTTGTATTCTTTAGGAAACTGATACATAAAAATTTAAGATTTTTTAGAACATTAATGAATAGGTCATCTTTTCACTTTTTCTAGAGTATATTTTGATTTTAATTTTTGCAGCAGGTTTTTATTAAGTAAGCTATTGATTGGCAACATTTGACAACGGTCAGAGACATTTTGAGTGTCACAGCTTTAGAGGTGGGCTGCTGCTGTCATCTAGTGGGTAGAAGCAAGGAATACAGCCGAATATCCAACTGTGTACAGACATTGATGTATTATCACGTAACAATAAAATGAAAACACAAAAAAAAAAAAAAAAAAAAACATTCTTAATGAGTCCCCTTCTTTAAATCCACTGATTTCACAAAAATGCCTTTACATATTTTTTTTAAACACCTACCTCTTGTAGAACTGGGATAACAGGTGGCTTTCTCTGCTGCAGGAAGTACAGCACCATAAGAATATATGCATACGAAGATAAACTTCCCCTGGAAGCATCTCCAATATCACAACGCTTAAAAATGAATAAAATTAATTAATGAAATGGTTGAAAATAAAACATTAGAGTACCGACTGTTTTAAGTCCATTTTGTTCATGCACTGAAATGACAACATTTAAAAGGCCAATGAACTTTAATAGAGGGTTAGGGAAACAGTCATTCTCATAAATCACAAGAGAATATAATTTATTACAAAGTCCTATGAAGAATATTCTAGTAATATCAAAATTACAGAGCATAATTCATTTCACCTACCAATTATGTTCTAAGAGTTGTTTTTTGTTTTTGTTTTTGTTTTTTTGTGGAACTGTGGATAGAACTCAGGCTCTTGTGCCAAGCACTTATTCTACTGAGCTATCTCCCCAGCCAAAAAATGTCTGGAAAGACTAAGTTTTGACTGCACTATGGTTGTAGTAGTAAAACAAAAGAAATAATTTAGGTTCTTCAGTAAAGCACAAATTTAAAAAAAAAGCAGGGAAATGTCCATTCAAAAGAATGGCATACATCCACCATTTAAAAAAAAAAAAAAAAGACCACATACTTAGTACAGTGTAGCACATGTTTATAATCCCAACACTCAGATGGCTGAGGCAGGAGGAGTGTCATGAGTCCCAGGCCAGCCTGGACTACAAAGTGAGTTCAAGGCCAACCTGAACTGCATACTGAAAATCTCAGAAAAAACTAAATAAATAAATAAATAAGCTGGTGATACAGCTCAGTGGCACAGTGTCTGCCCAGCAAACACAAGGTCTGTAGTTAGATTCCTGGTACCAAAAAAATAAATAAAATATGCTTTCCTATTCAAAAATATGAGCTTTACAAAATAACCTGACCAAGTAACTTCCCTACTAAAACTCTTTCCCACAGACACATTCATGAAAATCTACTTCCCTAAAGTGGGCATTACATCAAGCTAGCAACAGAGATCCCGCATATAATTTAACATTCAACAAAAGAACGAAACAGCGATGTTATATATAACAAATGTTTTAATAGAAGTATACAGTTTTATTTGTACTGTTTTGTTTTTTCTTGAACAGAAACAGTTTATCTTTAAGCCCAAAGATCAGATTTTCTAACCCAGGAGGTTTTTAATTAGGATATATGTCAACTACCAACCACGCCTAGGTTTGAAAATCACTGTCCTGAGAAATTGTACTAAGACTCTCAGCTTACTGAGAAACTGCACAGTGTACATAGAAGTAGAACACACAGGAAAATAGCTAACATCTTATCTTTATAGACACAAATTCAACCCATCTCACACAGGAAAATAGCTAACATCTTATCTTCATAGACACAAATTCAACCCATCTAATAATCTGTTTTCAAAAGCTCAGGTTTTGCCGGGGAGATACACAAGGTTCTGAGTTCAATCCCCAGGAAGTATAAAAGCTCAGGTACTACTGGGAAGATAAACACGATCACTTAAGCCCAGGAGCTCAGAGCCAGCACCACAGTGAGACTCTGTCTTTTAAATAAATAAGTTGAATTGAGAAAATATTTATCATAGGTCTAACATCAATATTTCACTCTAACAAAGCAGACAGTTAACTTTTTATAAATACCTTAGCAAACACTTTCATAGTATATCCCAAGTACTGTACTCTAGGATCAATAGCTGCGTAAGTAGCTAACATTCTTGTATTATGTTGGGCCTGAAAAACAATTATATATTTGAAAGCATTTCATATTTCTTAATTTTACAAATCAACTAAAAACATATACATGCTAAATAAAATATATATAAATTTAAATTCTAAAATATTTATTAATGAAGGCAATAACAAGTTAACTGACAAAATACTTTTTCCTTATATTGTACTTCTGTATTTGAAATTCTTAAACATGTATGTAACCAATAATCTGTAAACTTTTAAAATGCAAGTATAATGCCAGGCATAGTGGCTCATGCCTGTAATCTTAGAACTTGGGAGGCTGAGGCAGGAGGATCACCGTGAGTTCAAGGTCACCCTGGGCTATATAGTGAATTCAAGACCCTGTCTCAATAAACAAAAAAACAGAAAAGGGGGAAAAAAAAACCCTAGCATAACTATACCTGGCCCATACAGAGAAACTTACCAATGTATTATATAAACTGATATCACCTTCTAAGCCACTTCGCCTGTGTTCAAATTTTACAATAGGCACTTTGGCAGTAGTTATAGGCAAAATGTTTCTTAAACCTGATTTAAAAACAAAAAGCAAGAAAAAGTAGGTTACATAATTTTCATAATGCTAAAAAGTATTTTGTTTTATAGTTAAGATTTAAAAATTTATACCTGGATGTCGCTTAAGAATTTTCGCCAAGTTTTCAATTATTTCCTTACAATTTAACTTCTAAAAAAAAAAAAAAATAGTAAATTAAAATCAGACTCAATATGGTTTGTGTAAATTCTACTTTACCATAGGCATTGCATACTGATAGTGAAAACTTCCAGCCATAATGTGCTATGTAGACTTGTTACTCAAAGTTCATAGACCCATGGCATCAGCACGATTTGGAAACTTAACAAATGCAAAATCTCAGGTCTTTCCTCAGTACTGGATCACAATATGCATTTTTAACAAGACTACAACGCAATTCAAATGTACATTCAAGTAGTATAAGGTGGATTGTAATATGTAAATAAACTAGCGAGGGGTTTGATAAGGACAAAACACTAAATGGTTAAAAACACAAGCTCTAACTTCAGTCAAACTTGGAACAAAAATTTGAACTAAATAGTAAGCAGCGAATATGATTGATTCTTAACCTCTTTCAGCATCACACTAATATTCTATAAAATCAAACTTACCATGAGTTCCCGCTCTACAGAATTACTAGTAGGATTATACAAAACATGTTGATAAAGTATTCAGCAACAACCCTGGCATAAAATGAGTATTTGAAATGGATAAGCTATTTATTATTATGTTGAGAAGGGAAAAAGATAATCCTCCTATTTACCAGGCAACTATTTCCTTAAGGAAATCTTATTGCTACAATTCTTAAAAAAAAAAAAAAAAAAAAACAACAGAAATCAAACTCAGGACCTTGCATTTGCTAGGCAGGTGCTTGTGCCACTGAGCTATAACCCTGGCCCTATCTCTACAATTTCTCTTCACAATTTAAATGTTCATTTTTTAAAAATCAGAAATAGCAGAAATGATGCAACAGTGCTAATCAAAACACAAGGGAAATAAACAAATAAAGGGGGCAGGGAGATGGCTCAGTAGAATAAGCGCTTCCCTGGCAAGCGCAAGGGTCACAGAGGATAAAGATATAGCTTAACATTAGTCTTGACAGTTATCATAACATCATCTTCCCATGCCCCCAGCATGCTCCTTTTAGCTACCAGAAAATAGTAGCCATTGCATATTAACTTGGGAATTTCAAGGAAATCATTAGTTATGAATTTATGCACCATAAAATTAACAAATGGTTTAATTTTTCTCTTACATGTCAGAGATACAATTATAATGAACTTCTAAAGTTTCAATAATGACATATGGAATAAAACATTCATTTTCATTGTTTTAACTTTATATATAAGATTATATATCATATACAAGGCTTTAATAATCAGAAGTATGATTATAAAATTTTACATAGAAGAATAACTCTAGCTTTAACATGGGTAAAAACTATTTTCTAGTCCCTCAATTCTTGCTCTTCAAAATGACAGGTAGTCTCTTTCCAAGTAGATGGTTTTCAGCAGATGTTAAAGACAACAAACAAAATATATGCAACTTTAAAAACTATGTTAACATTAGAATCAATTTCTTACAGTCCAAAATAAATTTACAAGGCATCCTTATTATCTTTAGATCTAAGAATTTAAAAACTACTTTTTGAAAACTACTTCAGAAACACAGTACTCTGTTCTGCTGAAATCTTTTGTAATGTAACCAAGGCTATATTGACACATCTACAGATGCCAGAAGCTGGGTCCCCTCTTACAAGTGGTCCCAAATTTTAAAACATAAATACCAACCAACAGCTATCCTGGTAAAGAACATCTAAGGACCACACTCCTTTTCTACTTGCTCTTATGATGGTCTGAGACACCTCTTCCCTGCTCCATTAGTCTACTGCTTCACTGGAACTGGGATAATCTCATCATCACTAATGAGGCCTGGTACATAAAGAAAGTACCCAATTTTCACTGCTGAGAATGCATTGGGGGAAGGTTGGCTCCTGGCAGAATTCAAGGTAGAATTCAGAAACCTTTCAATTTCAGAAAGTAGTGGTAAAATTCTACAGCACTATTACTACTATATCGCCATGTTATGGGTCTTAAAAAAGTGAGAGTGAAACGTAACAGAAAAAGCAAAACTCTTGAGTCAGACAGCCCTGTGTATAAGTCCCAGCTCCAATTCTTACTAGTTGTATGAACTTGGGACAAGACAGTTCATCACTAAAAACTTCAACATCCTCATCTGTAAAATGGAGGACGGACCTAACACCTACCTCAAAGGTGGGTATAGGAATAAATAATGTATGTATAACTATATACTGGGAACTCAATAAATATTAGTTCAGCCCTCCCATCTCCATGAATTTCTAAAACTTTTATGCTTTTTGTTTGTTTGGATAGTTGCTTTTGAGACAGGGTCTACATAGTTCAAGCTAGCTTTGAACTCACTATGTGGCTCCGACTGGCCTTTAAATCACAGCAATCCTCCTGCCTGAGCCTCTCAAGTGCTGAGATTACAGGGATGTGCTACTACATCTGCCTAAACTCATGCATTTATAACATTGCTTCTATACAAAAAATGTGAGTGCCCCATAATTACAATTTACTTTTATTTTTTTTTTAAATCCAGTTTTGTTTTGTTTTTTTTTTTTACTTTTATTTATTTGTGTGTGTGTGTGGCCAGTTCAGCCCACCAGGGGGCGGGGCTGGCTGGCATGTGGTGCCGGGGGACCGAACTGCAGTCCCTGTGCTTTGCTAAGCTTGTTCTAAGTAGGTGCCCCAGACCACTGAGCCATCTCACCAGCCCCACAATTTACTTTTAGAACACCACCTACTTACAAATTAGATGACTTCTTGCATTTTGTATCTGTAGTAATAAAAGACATCACCAAATAGAAGAGATACAAGAAGAGCTTTTCACTGGTTTAATGAAAACTTCCAAATTAGGGTATTTTTTTCCAAAAAATTCATATAAAATACTTGTGGTTTTGTGCGAGACCACAAGAGAATTGCCTAATTGGCTTTCTCTGTGAGCACTACTGAAAAGTTAATACAGGTGAGATTAGGCTGTTTACCTGGGTGTGTACTAATGGATAATGGAAAGATGAATCTTTTATTACTTTAACTGCTTATACCCATGTTTGAGTGAATAAAAGAAAGATGAACAAACGCTTAGGGCTCTCTGCCTACTAGAGGCAACAATCCTCTGGCTGTCTGCACATTAAACTGACTCTATCTGTCCCATCCTGGTTTGCCCCTGGGTGAGGGTGCTAAACAGGACTAGTAACCTACAAGAGGCACCTGGGTGGGGGAAAGACCAGAGTGAACTGATGCCTCAAGGGCAACACCTAGGACAGGACCCTGGAACTGGCATACAGCTGGTTTGCTACATGACCTGATTTTTGTATTATAAAACCACTGAAACAGGGCCACAGAGATAGCTCAGTGGTCTAGGTGGCTGACTAGGCAAGCATAAGGACCTGGGTTCGATCTCTGATACTGCACACCACACCAGCCCTGCCCCAGACATGCCAAGCTGGCCACTAAGACTGGGCACGGTGGCACATACCTGTAATCCCAGAGCTGGGGTGGCTCAAAACAGAAGGATCACTATGAGTCCAAGCTGCATAGTGAAACCCTGTATCAAATACATTCTAAATTGATACCATTATTGCTTTTACATTTCAAACAGTAATCTTTCTAATGTATTTATACAAAGAATTTTTCATCAGTATTACATAGGAAAAAAATATAGATTCATCATTAGAAAAAATAAACTTCCACATTCCTTCCAAATACTAACTTACCTCTGCATTTTCATGGCCTTCCAGGGTCATACAAATATCCAGATCACTATCACGAAATCCAAATCCATTTTTTGAAGAGCCAAATAAGCACAACCTTGCTTTTTCTAAGCAAAGAAAAAAAGTAAAAGCTTAAAATTAGTAGGGAAAGAGTATCATGATGTCTCTCACATCCTCAAACAAGGTAGTCTTGTCCATTTCTATATCTTAAATAACCTACCCCTGCAAGATATGCTGAGAAATTCCAGAAAATCCACCTGAAGTCCCACATGTTAATTTCAACATGTCTAAACTAAAATATACATTTCACCACAAACCTGCCATTATTCTTGTAATTCATATTCCTCAGCAAATAGTGTCATTGTTTATCCAGTTGCTCATGTCTGAAATATAGGTGAGATTCTTAATAATTCTTTATTAATCTTTACATCCAATCACTGAGACCTTTAACTTCTTCCAACAACTATAAATCCATCTATTTTCATTTATTCTCAATATCACTGCCCATAGTAACAACCAACATTTGAGAATTTAACACTTAAAAATAAACTAGTCCCCTGTAATACCAGTAACTTGGGATGCTGAGACAAGATCACTGCAAGTTCAAGGCCAGCCTCACTACATATTAAATTCAAGCCCATCTTGAACTATATAGTGAGACCCTGTCTCAAAACAAAAAAAAAAATAAATAAATAAATAAATAAAAATAAAGTCCCCCAAAAAGGAAAACTAGTCCTCTCTCATCATAATTCACATAGGTTTAAAACTATCACCTTAGTATACAAGATAAATACGTTTTTCTCTAAAGTTGACTAATCCACCAGATATAATACTCTTGACACTTAGAGGAGTTTTGTTTGGTTTTTTTTTTTTTTTTGAGACAGGGTCTCAGTAGGTAGTTCAGGCTGGTCTTGAACTCATTTTGTAGCCCAGATGGCCTCAAATTCCTGGCAATTATCTTGCCTCAGCCTCCTGATTGCTGGAATTACTGATGAGTGCCACTACACTTGGCTAATATTTATAGAGTTCAATAACTGCTAATACTTAACGCAAATTGTAGCATAATAGGATCAGATTGTTCTGCTTTTTAATTCTTAAGTACACTAAACATTTAGAAACAAAAAAAAATTTTTTTTTCATGTATTTTGTATAGGGTCTCACTACACAGTTCAGACTCATAGTGATCTTGTTTTCAGCCTCCCCAGCGCTGGGATTACAGGCATGCACCACCATGCCCAGACTCTAGAAACCAAAATTATTTGAAGTTCTTCTTCCATCTAGTTCTGATTCCCTACTTAAAATTTCAATGACTGTGATAATCAGCAAACAAAAATGACTGTGAGCTGACAGGACTTAGATATGGCCAATAATTTATACATTAACAAATATTACTTAAGGGGCTGGAGAGATGGCTCAGTGGTCTAAAGCACCTACTTGAAACAAGCTTGGCAAAGCACAGGGACCGCGGTTCGATCCCCAGCACCACATGCCAGCCAGCCCCGCCCCCTGGTGGGCTGAGCTGGCCACACACACACACACAATAAATAAATGTAATAAATAAAAATAAATAAATATTAAAAAAAAAATATTACTTAAAAACAGAATTTTACAAGCAGGGATGATGGCACATGCCTGTAATCCCAGCACTTGGAAGGCTGAAGCAGGACAATACATAGCAAATTCAAGACCAATCTGAACTATATAGTGAGACCCTGTCTCAAAAAAGAATCTTACAGGGCAAGGGAAATAGCTTGGCAGTCTTAAGCACCTGCCTGGCAAGCGCAAGGACTTGGGCTTGATCCCCAGCACCACATGCCATGCTGGCCCCACACCATCCTGGCCCCTGAAACTGAGCGTGGTGGCTCACGCCTATAATCCTAGAGCTGGGGAGGCTGAGACAGGAGGATCACTATGAGTCCACGCTGCGTAGTGAGACCCAGTACCAAATAAATAAATAAATAAATAAATAAATCTTTTTTAAAAAATACCTTATAGCATATGACAGTGTTTACAAGTATAAATGTATTATTAGTTATAAATTAACTATTTTTTCTAACATATGGCAACAAAAAATTTTTGCTTTAGTATTTACTTGCAATATTGGGCAAGTAAATACTAGTTGCCCAAAAAGTTTCAGGGGCCAGGATGGTGTGGGGCCACTGGTATGTGATGACACCTTAAAAGAGACTTATAATAATCTACCACTTCTCCTATCTCTCATACGTTAACAGCACTCATCTTGCTGATGTACTTCTTATTTATTTTCTCCCCTTCTGAAATATATGTTTCATGAAAGCAGGCTCCATGTCTTCTTTTAGTGAGGTATCCTTACAAACTAGAGCAATACCTAATGTATGCTATTCAATAAACATTTCTAAAATAAATGAATGGAATTAAGAGTACATGATTATAAGAATAAATGCAATCAAATTTTAATGTATGACATACCATCATATTCTTTTTGAATAAACTTTTCCAAGCCAATTAAAATTTGCTCCCTGTTGTACTGTTCAGAGAAAGGTGGTGATAATTCATCTAAATTTTTTAAAAGAAAAAGACAATTTTTAAAAATCTTCAAACAAATTTTCAATTTTTTACCCTATAATTTAATTGTAACTTTTCTATTATTTGTTTACATTTATGACTTTCAAAACCATAAATATTACTGAAAATGGGGTAGGACAGCAAAAACATACTTTTAAAGAGCTATATACATTTTCCATAATGATTTTCCCAATGAGACATCTACATTTACTTTTCAAACTATTTTATTCTTTTTTTCAGACACCACTCTCATATCCATAATATTTTTTGCTTTGGCTAACAGAAGTCACACTGTTTAGGCAGCAGATCCATTCAAATTTAACAGATCTTTTAAATGTTCAGTCAAGATTCATTATGTTCCAGATAAAACCATTCTGCTTAACATAACTTGAGAAAGACCTCTTTTTGATTCAATTTCATTTGTTCTCAAACTGCTTACCACCAACTAACATAAGATTTTATACTGTACTTTCAGGTTTATTTATTAGTTATTTCATTTATATTCATTTTACTTCTCCAATAAGACCAGACAGTCCTTACAAAAGTCTTTTTTACATCACTTCCTCTAGACTCACCTGCAAAAGTTACCACGGTAATGGGAATAATACACAACTTACTAAGAATTTGCAAATATAGTATTAAGGTCATTGAAAAGATGAGATACAGCTGACTTTTTTTTAAGGAAGTAAAGCTATTCTATAGAATACTATAATGATGAACACATGACATGCTGTGGTTTAAGTAATTATGCATATGCCATGTGTTAAAGATTTGCTGCTCAAACTCACAGCAATTCTCCTGCTTCAGCTTCTTAAATCTGGCTGCAATACTTAAGCTGTAGGACCCAGTAGGGATCTGCCAGTCAATGAGGCTACACCCTTGAAGGGAACACTGGGATACTACCACTTTCCTGTTCCTTTCTTGCTCATAGCTGTTTTGAGGTAAATGATTTTGCTATGCCACATACTTCCACCATGGTGTGTCACCGACCCAAAGAAACCTCTAAAACTGTGTGTAAAAATAAACCTTTTCTCTTTATACCTGACTTCTCTCAGGTATAATAGAACACTAACTATTGTGTAATACATCTGCTTCTATATAGAACTTTACAAATCAGTCTTAAATGTATGCAAATTCTACAAAATCATGTAGGTCAGAAATCTCTTAAATTATAAACATAGGAAACAATTTCACTCAAGAACCTGGGGGAAAGGTGCTGACTTAAGTAATCGAGTGAAATCTATAAGATTAAGAACAAAGCACTTAATTCTAATACATGAAATTGCTTCTTCTAGCTTAACAGTTCTGATGCTGCTATATAAGTGTACTAAAATTTGATCAATCATCTTCTGGATCTGTGTTCACATTTGAATCTGAAAAAAAATGCAAGATGACCATTGGGCTGTAATTGCTAAAATGGACAGGAAGAAAAAAAAGTAAAGGAAGCAGAAAAGTTACTTAACTTAAGAAAATTGTGCAATAATGGAACCTAATAACATCAAATTAACAGTTTTGGGGGAGGTTTACAAAAAGCTAAAGACTTTAGATTAAGGCTTTAAAATTTATATAAATTATTTATGTTATGGTATTTTGACCTGAAAGTGAACTAGCTATATATTATCTGGAAATGTGTTGCTATATTCAGATAACTATATGATTATATTTTGTTACTTTTTCCTATATTCACTATTAAGTTTTCAGATTTCTTAGTTTTGAATATGACAAATGCATTATTGAGATTCTTTATTCTTTACTATTAAAATATTTTGGATGCAAATTAAAAAAATAAAATAGGGCCAGAGAAATAGCTCAGTAGAGTAAGCGCCTGCCTGGCAAGTACAGGGTCCTGAGTTCAATCCCTGGTACTGCAATAAATAAATAAATAAATAAATAAATAAAATTGATCAATCCAATAAACAGTTGATAGATGGTAAAATTATGTTTCTCTTTGTTGGAGTTTTTAGATTAAAAAGGGGGGGGCTAGAATGAGCCTCATAATATAGTAATGGATCAAGGCCAAAGCTAGCATAATTCAAGTAGCAAGATGCAGATTATATCCTAAAGTATAAAATACATGATTCCACAATGAGACAAATGACTGAACAAATAAAAATAAATGAATTGCAGCTTAATAAAGCTAATCTTTCTACTCGAAAGTACTTACCCAAGAAAATAGACACATATGTGCATCCCCAAACTCATACATAAATATACATGACAAATTTTTAATAACAAAATTTAGAAACAAGCCATACATTCATCAATAATTCACTATAAAAAGAAATTAAACACTGATATACTTAACATGGATAATTTTATAAAAGGATCAATCTCAAAATAACTATGCTGGGGCTGGTGAGATGGCTCAGTGGTCTAAAGCACCTACTTGGAACAAGCTTAGCAAAGCACAGGGACCACGGTTCAATCCTCCAGCACCACATGCCAGCCAGCCCCGCCCCCTGGTGGGCTGAGCTGGCCACACACAC
>NW_004524683.1:1471035-1472240 GCF_000260255.1 Octodon degus | reverse complement strand
AAAAAAAAAAAAAAAAGTATTGTTCAAAATAACTATACTGAAAAAAATTAAGACATCCTTCACTCCAGCCCCCAAGAGTATATTCTGTATAATTCCATTTATGCAAAAATGTAGAAAATGCAAATTACTCTATGTTGACAGAAGCAGGCAAGTGACCGTCTAGCATAAGACAGGGACGGGGAAGAGCAGGAGTGAGGGATTACTATGGGACACTATATATTATGACATTAAAATTTTTTTTTTTTACCTGAACATAGTATTATAAATGTCTGCTAGTAAAAATGTATCCCAGGCATTCTACAAATGTTTGCCGAATAAACAAACAGTACTTTCCCCAATTTATGGCTGCATCTTTCTACATTGTTTTTCTTATACCACACCAACTCAAAGCTAATCATTCTCCCAAATTAAGTGCTCTACACTTTCATGCATGATCTTCTGTATCTAAAAATGCAGTTCAAAGTCTATCTGAAAATAACACATCATTAATCCCAAATCCTGACGTTAAAATTTTGTACTGCATTTTGTTTTCACTACTATGGCATGCTACACTCCACTTTCACTTATGACAATTTACATACAAATGTGCTTTATAATCTCAGCTAGGGTAGCATTGTCCAAAAGCACTGAAGGACAGAAGCAGTCTCTAGTGTGTCCAATACAGTATAGTCAGCTGTCAGTACTGAGTATTTGAGCTATGTCTAATATAACTACGGCTTTTATTTTTTAATTTTAATGAGACTGGCTATAACTGAATAGCCACACTAGAACTACCACATGAAAGTTCAAATGCACAACATAGGTTGTCTTAAAAATAGTATGTGTGAATTCAATTGTATTCCCACTGACATGTATCATAATATTCTGAACAAAATAGGTGTTTAGTATTTGTGATTGACCTCTATTCAAAAACAAGGGCTGGGGGCCGGGGAGATGGTTCAGTGGAATAAGCGCTTCCCTGGCAAGCGCAAGGGCCTGAGTTCAATCCCTGGTTCTGCCAAAAAAAAAAAAAAAAACAAACAAACAAACGAAGAAATATTCTGACTTTTGGGCTGGTGAGATGGCTCAGTGGTCTAAAGCACCTACTTGAAACAAGCTTGGCAAAGCACAAGGACTGCGGTTCAATCCCCCAGCACCACATGCCAGCCAGCCCGCCCCCCTGGTGGGCTGAGCTGGCCACACACACACACACACACATACACACA
>NW_004524683.1:1456053-1470715 GCF_000260255.1 Octodon degus | reverse complement strand
AAAAAAAAAAAAGGGCTAGGGATTTAGTTTTATGTTTGCCTAGCAAGCTGGAAGCTCTGGGTTCAGTCCTCAGCACCAAAAAAAAAAAAACAAAACAAAAAAACAATAAATAAGTAAGTAAGCCTCATCTATTCAAAACTTCTATTAAAACAAAGTACGAAAAAAATAAAAAGTAAAAAAATTAAAATTAAAAAAACAAATTAGTATGCAAATCATTTTGAAATTAGGAAATATTAAATATCTAACAACACAGTCCCAGTGGTTTACACTAAAATACTTACCAAAACATCTTTTACATACTAAATCAAGTATTTCCCGAAATCGGCTTGTCATTGGTGGTAGAGGTTTTAGATCAATTTTCCTGAAATCCTCGGGGCAATCATTCTTTGAATGACCATCCTTTTTGCAGATGCTGCATACTATTGTTGGCGGCTATACAAAGGTTTCAAAAAAAAAAAAAAAAAAAAAAGTCTAGTCATCCAATACATTTTTGACCCGTCTCATCACTTAGAAAGCAGATCTAAAAGCATCTTTTATGTAGCTCAGTTCTTATAATCCATGCTTTCCAGAGGTTAAAAAAAAAAAAAAAAAAAAGTTAATGAAATAAAATAGACATTAAAACACTTACTTTTTGCAGTATCAGGAATTTTCTACAAAATGTAGAGTTAAAGTTCAACTATTCTACTCTTCTTTGGTGTGGTGTGGTTTGCTTTGGTTTGGTTTTTTGAGACAGGTTCTTGCTTTGTAATGCAGGCCAGCCTTGAATTCACTATGTACCCAGTCTTGAATGCATGGCATTCTAACTCTAACTCAAGCCTCCTTTCCAGAGTGCTGGGATATGGACATGTACCTCACACCCAGCTATATACCTTTAGAAATACTAATCTTATTTCAATAGGTCTTTAAAACAAACAGTTGGTAATTTTAAAGCTTGTCAATAATTACTGCTGAAACAACAGATCTGAAAGGCTGTCCAGTTTTTTTTTTTGTTTTTTTTTTTTAATATCCTACTGATTTGACACATGACACATTCATTTAGTTTTATTATTCTGGATGCTAATAATAGTATTTCAGTTATGAGCACTGCAACTGAAACAACATAACTTAGCTAAATATGCACATATTTAAGTGCTGGGGATCAAACCCATAGGCTATATCCCCAGTTCTTTTTCTATTTTGAGACAAGGTCTCATTACATTGCCTAGGCAGTATTCACACTTGCACTCTTCCTGCTTCAGACTCTCTCAGTGCTGGAATTAACAACACCAACCTGCCCAGCTAAATCTTATTAACAAAGCAGTTACTGCTTATTCTGTGCTCATTAGAGTATTTTGTACAATGCAATGTGTTAAAATTTAAATTATTCCACTTTATAAGTAGGAAAATTAGTATTCTTATCTATAAGAGATCACGAGACAACTCAGCAGACTAAGCACCTGCTTAGGCAACTGCAGAGACCAGGGTTCAATCCCTGGTACCACATGCTGCACCGACTCCACCCTTGGGTACACAGACTATAATTCCAGTGCTGGGGAGGCTGAAAACAGGAGAGTCACTATAAGTCAGATCTATGTACTGAGATCTTGTATAAAATACATTTTGAGAGAGAGAAAGAGACAGAGACCGAGACCGAGACCGAGACCGAGACCGAGACCGAGACCGAGACAGAGACAGAGACAGAGACAGACAGGGACAGAGACAGAGACAGAGAGACAGAGAAAGAGAGCGCACGTGCGCGACCAATAATACAAGCACCATGGCAAAAATCTGATTGTTTTCTATCTTGTTTCTAATCTTAGTTTCCCTCAACTACTTTTAGAATATTTATACTCCCTCTTTCACTCCTCTAAAAAAATCCTTAAAACAGGATACTATTAAAATTTAAAAGTTTGTTATTCTTTAAGAAAAAATACATATACACATATACATACAAGATTTAAAATATATGCAGCCTTTGCTAAATTGTTTTTTTTTTCTCTTTTTGATATATGCATATGCAGTCCAGGGTGGCCTTGAACTCACTATATAGTCCAGGCTGACCTCAAACTTGCAGCAATACTCCTGCCTCAGCCTCCCAAGTACTGGGATTATAGGTATGCATGGCCACACCCAGCCTAAACTGATTTTCATAAAACACTGAATAAATCCTTTTAGGTATGAGAAAGTGAAGGAAACCAACTAATAAACTTTTGGTATATACTAAACACAACTGTAAGAAAAATTCAATAAGTAAAAGACAAATATACATAAAAATATTATTCTAAATCAACAGCCACCACAATTGAAACTATTTTTGTTTTCTTAAAACTATAAAGAAATGGTCAAGCTAACCAAAATATCTTACATATAGTTTATAAATTGTATCCTACCTTGCCAGAGGTCAAAATAAACTTATCAAATACATAATATAATTCCTGGGACGGTAGGTTATCATCATCATTAAGGTCAGAAGCTTCTGTAGCTTTACAGTAGCAAGAGGTAGCAGGTGTGTCGATGCACATAATCTGGTGTGAATTCTCTATTTCTAAATTTGACCTGCAGTCTGTTCCAGCAGACTCATCTAGATCAGCAGACCCAATGCAATTACACTGGCTGAACTCTTTCTTAAAACAAGTTTCTGAAGGCACTAAGCCATCTCTCTTCTTCACTGATTTTGGCTCTAATTCAGTGTCTTCATTGGCAACAGAAAGAGATGAAGATTCCCGTCTGTGGTCAGCCAAACCTAGTTCATTTACCAACAAATGGCCATTGTCAATAATAATACATCTCTGTGATGTACATTCCACATCATCATGTTTATCAGATTGACCTCTTTCTGTATTTATTTTTTCTGTGCTTTCCCCAAGTAGAACAGAACAGCTGGTCACGACATTGTCAGACTTCACTGGTTTCTTATTGTTTATTTTCCCCTTCTCTTTTTTCTTGAAGTGCACTGTAGTCTTATTTCCACCCTTCCTCTGAGGACAGGCAAAATAACGATAAGCTGCCCTGAATCTCTCCACAACGTATTCATAAACAAGTTGGCTGTTTAGGCTCCGTGCAACATTCCTCTTGATTGAAAATGGATCTAGTAAAAAAAGAAAACAGTCAATAGCAACTCTCTACTGACAAACTGTATTTCTAAGTTCACACAAACATATCTTAACTACTTAGATTGCCAGCAAAGAACATTTTCCCAAAGTTTTTCTAACCTAGGTTCCCAATGATAGTTCCTGAAAACTGAGTAAGGAAAAAATAATAACAGTATCTTTTCTTTTGTTTCTTCTATAAAATAGTAAAGCAAAAGGAAAAGGAACACAGTTATAAAATAACTATTAAGAGAATAGCTGAGAGGATTAGGTCCCTAAACATTGTCCCAATGTTGAAATTACCGGAGAAAAAGCTATTACACCTCCTTTACAAATTGTCATTGAATGAAAACTTCAAATTCCAGGACCTAACATTTTTTATCTCTTGTCATACTATAATTGATATTCTTGGGCTAACAAGTAGAACCTTGTCTGTCAACATCAATTGTTTTCCTTTTATCTTTTCTTTTGGGATATTATATCACTCATTTGCCCAGACTGTCCTCTAGTCCTGTAGCCTAGGAGATACAATTTGTAACATTATTTTATGATTGGTGCGCGCGCACACACACACACACACACACACACAAAATATGTCTCCATATGATATACATCATCTCACCTTCAATGGCTATTCGCCTTTTTGGCCAGTTTTTGTTCTCTCTTGTTAAAATATCTTGTATTCGTACACATATGACATACTCCTCCAAAGCAAAATCCAGTGTGTAAAATTTTAGCAGCTCTAGCCATAACTGTCCCAGGGGTACCTGATTTGGTGTTTCCAATGTTAAAGGAGACTGGAAAAAAAAAATCTTTTCATTTATACTTCATAAAACTATAGTGTCAATGAATTTTAAGTTAGAAAAGGACTTAGGGATTACATGTTCAAAAACTGAGACATTAAGGAATAATTTGCTAAAAAGTTGTCTGTTTGACTCCCAGTTTATTGCCAGGAATTTTGTGTTCTATTAAAACAGTAATTCTCAACTTTGACTGCACATTAGAATCACTGGTGAACATTAAAGTACACTAATACCTCAATTTTATACCACTCCCACAAACATGATTTTACTGACCTGGAATGGACTAGATACTAGGGCTTTTAAAGCTTCTTAAGGTGAGTCACATGTAAAATCAAAGTTGCAAATCACTGGAAAACAGACACTACATCTCCTTATTGTAACGATTACTTTTGAAAAATCTAAACTTTTTTTGTTTTTTTGAACACAGCATCTCACCATGTAGTCTAGGCTGGCCTTAAACTTACTATGTAGGATGGCCTGGAACTTGTGGCAATATTCCTGCATCAACTTTCTAAGAGCTTGGATAACAGGAGTGCACTACCACATCTAGCCTCACTTTCAAATAATTCCTTTATTCAATAAACATTTTTTAAGTACCTACATCTCTGGGAATTACGATAAAATAATGAGAGCTCACACTTATAATGCTTACTATGTACTATTCACTTTCTTTTCTTTTTTTTTGCAGAACCAGAGACTGAACTCAGGCCTTTGTGCTTGCCAGGCAAGCGCTTATTTTACTGAGCTATCTCCCCAACCCCTTATTCACTTTTCTATGAAGTAGATACTGTAAGGCAAGAATCTGACTCAAGAGCCCCTCTAGTTAGTAAGTCCATATTGTGACTCACTATACTATACTGCCACTCAATAAGGTGAGGTGGACAAGAAATAATTTAACCATTATAGTTAAGGTGACATGCTAAGGATACATGATAGGACTCTAAATCAAAGGAGTCATAAAGGAAGAGTCAATATCTGAATTCCAAAGGAATTAGCTAAATGAAGATGCCTACAAGTGACCACTATACAGCATAAATGCATGAAATGGTTATTCATACATTTAATTCTTTTTTTTAATTATTTATTTATTTGTTTATTTATTTTTGTGTGTGGCTAGCTCAGTCCACCAGGGGGCGGGGCTGGCTGGCATGTGGTGCTGGGGGATTGAACTGTGGTCCCTGTGCTTTGCTTGGCTTAGCTTGTTCTAAGTAGGTGCTTTAGACCACTGAGCCCACTCACCAGCCCTCATACATTTAATTCTATAGCTATTCACTGACTGCCTACTATGTACTAGGCAGTGTACTAGCAATTGGGATAGATCTCTGGCAAAAATCAAAGAACCTTGCCTTCATGAAGCTTACTTTCTAGGAAAAAAGAGAAACATAGTAAATAACAGTAGTTTAGAAGAACTAAGTGTTGTGGAGGAAAAATTATGGCACTATAGCCACAGAAGTTTACAGTGTTAAACTGAGAGGTTAAGAAAAAGATTTGTTGAGAAAACATGATCTGAAAAAAATGGAAAGGTGTTCTTAGAACAGGAAAATAATAAACACAGACAAAGTAGATGTTGCCTAACCTAAAATGAAAACTGTTATAGAAGAAGAAGAAGAAAATAGAGCTAGACTAGTAAGGACTACCTGCCTTTCATTCTAAATGAAATGAGAAGCAACCAGTTTATCATGCTGATAATAGACTATTGGGCTGGGAAGATAGCTCAGTGGTCTAAGTGCCTGCTTGGCAGGCTCACCGGGGTTTGATCCCTGGTACCACATGCCATGCCAGCCCTGGAATCCTGGGCATGCCATGCTGGCCACCAAAACCAGGCATGATAGTGCACACCTGTAATCCCAGCACTGAGGAGGCTGAGACAAGAGGATCACTAAGAGTCTGAGCTGTATAGCAAGACCCTGTACCAAATAAATAAATAAATGATTAAAATAAATAAATATATAATAGACTGTAAGAAGCAAGGACAAATGAAGGAAAATTTACTAGGAGATAATGGCAGTAATCTAGGTCAGAAATGACAGTGGCTAAGACTAGCATGGTAGCAGTGGACATAGTGAGAGGTGATCAGCATTACTGACAAGACTAGAAATGAGGTATAAAATCCAAACAGGAGTTAGGGAAAGTTTGAGGTATTGAACTTAACAAGTGAAAAAGACAGCTATCAATCATCAACTGAGATGGGACTGTGTAGTAAACAGTATAAGGGGAACCTAGAACTCAGCAAGGACATTGCAGTTCAACCTATCTCACTAGGATCTAGTAAGATATACAATTAGAGAATTCAAGAGAGGTCTGCATGGAGATTTAAGTTGAAAAGTCATTATCATACAGATGGTACTGAAAATCCAAAGATTACCACAGAAGTGTGTAGACACATAAAGAATGAATGAATGAATGAATGAATGAATGAATGAATGAAAAGAGAAAAGAAAAGCTATGTAGCTTTTGATGGGGGTGGGGAGCCTGAGAACCTATGGGGATGCTACCCTGAAAGTGAAGAAATGTTTCCAAGAAGGAAGTCATCAACTGACAAATGTTTCTGGTAACAAAAAAAAAAAAAAAAAATGATAAAAAGAGGAATTATCATTAGGTTTAGCAAACTGGAGGTTACTAACATTGATGTTACAAGGTTTGGTAGACAAATAGTGAGTTAGGGGGACACAGAAAAATTAGAAAGTGAATTATAGTCTATTCTTTCAAGAAGCTTTACTGCAAATGGGTAAAAAGAAATAGCTGGGAGAAGGAATGATGCCAAAATCATTCTGTTTTTTGTAGTACTAGGGATTGGACCCAGGACATAAGCATTGCACTACATTCTCAGGCATCTATGTTTTTAAGACATGGTCTTGCTAAGTTATCTAGGCTTGGCTCAAATTTCTGTCTTACTGTCTCTGGCTGAGATTTTTCTTTAAAATGGAAGAAATGAAAGTAGGTTTGATTCAATGAAGAATGAAAAATTTGTAATTTAGGAAAGAAAGAACCCACTGCAGTAATATTCTGGAGCAGAGAAGTAAAGAAAAGGACTAGATCAAAACATGAGAAGTTAGGGCCAGAGAGATAGCTCAGTAGAATAAGTGGCTGCCTGTCATGCGCAAGGGCCTGAGTTCAATCCCTGGTTCCACCAAAAAATGAATAAAAATAAATAAAACATGAGAAGCTCCTTTATGAAGACAAGTAGCAAGGTAGAGTGTGAGTGCAAATGACAGCAGATGATGTTTTCTTTTGACTGCTTTGTTTTCTCAATGAAGTAACAACCAAGAACATTACGTAAGAGTACTTGTGGTTTAAAGAGACAGTAGACAGTAATATAAGGAGAAAAGGGGGGGATGGAGTAAAAACATACACCTAGAAAAACACAAATAATTCAGTTTAGCTATAGCAATGGTTTCAGAAATTTTAGTATCTCTATAATAATGCCATAGATTCTGGAGGACACAACCACTGTACAATCACCTTTGGTTTGCTAACACTCAAGATAATGCCTGGCATACAGCAGATCCTTAATAAATGAACACTGAATGACTAAGCAAGCCACCCCCTCAAAAAGCAAAGGATTTTCAGTTCTTCACAAAAATTGGCAAGATAATCCCCATATACTAAAGTTTTGGTCACAGCCTAAAGAAAATTTTCTTTGTTTAAACAAGATACAAAGAATTACCTTGACATGATTCAAATACAAGTCTTCCAAAGTGAAACAAAAATCAGAGAATCTCAGTACTGAAAAACTAAACCAGATCAACCCCTCACTTTACAGATGAGGAAAATGAGGCCAAGAGGCTTATTCAAAGTCAGTGAATCTACAATTAAAATAGCTTCAATTGAAAGTATCACAAATTCTACAGATAGAAAAGCCAAAAACAAAAAAATAAAAAAGCTTACTTTGCCATGTTTTTCCTTCATGGCATTACTTTGGTTGTCTGTTTCTGTCTTCTTGGTATCATCTTTTGGTTGGTCTGCCTTAGCTTTGTTTTCCTCAGCAATTGAGTTTTTCTCAGTTCCACTACTTGACTTATATTCCCACTTCACAAACTTCTCTTCTACTATGCCCTTCAGCTGAAAGTCATCCATTCTTTTTGGGTCAAAGCCTTCAATCTATATAAAAAGGCATTCCAAATTGGTAGTGGGAAAATTATTAAAAAAAAAAAAAATGGACAAACAGACAAACCAGAATTCCAGCTTAAAATATTTGACCAGAGCACTCTGCAAAAGCAAACCACAAATATATACATGCACATATATATCACAAACACATGCTTACCCAACTTCCAAGTAAGCAAGGAAGAATAGGGGGTTTTCTTTGTTGTAGAAAAAACATCACCATTAAAACAAAACAGTAAGAAGGGATTCCACCATCGGTTTGGGAGTCAATATAGCACAACTGCAAAATCAAGGAGGAAAAAGTACTAGCATTTAGCTTTCCTCAATTTTCACATAGAAAGTAGCTGCTTTTTTTCTAACTTAATCAATGTAAAAATTCAAACAATGAAAAACGTAAGGAATAACCTGTAATCTGATTAGCCTGAAATAGTAACTGTTAACACATCAGTGACTAACTTTTCATTTATCACTTTATGTACATAAATACACATACATATTTCAGTTGAATAAAATGTTTTACATACAGTACTTTTACTGTGGACATCTTTTTAAAATGTCTTTTAACTTTTCTTTTTTTTTTTAATTTTTTATTTATTTATTTGAGAGACAGAGAGAGAGAGAGAGAGAGAGAGAGAGTGTGGTGTGTGTGTGTGGCCAGCTCAGCCCACCAGGGGGCGGGGCTGGCTGGCATGTGGTGCTGGGGGATAGAACCGCGGTCCCTGATGCTTTGCCAAGCTTGTTCTAAGTAGGTGCTTTAGACCACTGAGCCATCTCTCCAGCCCCTAACTTTTCCTCTTTATCTGCCTTAATATTAACCTTATATGTACTCTACCATTCTTTTTTTTTCTATACCTAATCATACACAAATTATACAACACATGCATACACGTGCACGCGCACATACACACACACATTCTATTTTTATGAACAGGGAAAATTTTTTATTTTACCCAAACAGTATACTGTATTTCTCTGTATATTACTCTTCACCCTTAACAATGCATGAAGAAAATGAAGAAAGTCCCGCTAATTCAATCAGCACAATCTGACACATTCTTTCAATTGGTTATGTTACAGTTTATAAGGATACTCACTCAACAGTTCCTCCCCTTGAAGACATTTACAATCTGTTCTCAGTCTATGCCACTTGAAATAATGCTGTAATATTTATCTTATACCACAAGTACTGGTGCTTGGGGTAGTATTGGCTGTTTTCACCAATGTATTTGCTGAATTTTAAAATACATTAATATTTTATAACTGTAGTAGTATTTTCCAAAACCACTATAAGAAATTGCACTTTCTACCACTAATGAGTATATACATATACCCCTTCCAATAAAATTTTTACTTTCACTTAATAAACTGTCAACATAAAAAAAAAAAAACAGGATAGGTGAGATGTAATAGTTAACAGTTAGTTCAAGTTGTTCCTCATAAAGTTATGTAATTTTTAATGTGTCTTTAATCATTTGGATTTATTCTTTTCAGAGTTGACTTTTAAATTTTTTCCAATTTTTCTTTTTTCACATATGACATCAATTTATAAAACTTTGTTTTACTTACAAATGATAACTTGGCATTGAGCTGTCCCTCCAGTCCTTTTTTTCTGTATTTTTTTGAACTGGGATTTCACTAAGTCACTAAGTACTTGTTGGACTAGAACTTGTTATCCTCCTGCCTCAGCCTTTTAGAATGCAGGCTTTATGGGAGAACACTCTACGTAGATCTGGCCAATAATAACCTTTTATATCTAACTCGCCCATTTTTAAAATGACATTTTTTCCCAATCTGCTATTTTTCTTCTGACACTATTTTAATAGTCAGACACTATACCACTTCCAATACAGTACCACTATTTGTGGTATAGTTCCTAGATATTCTATCATAGTAAAAAGTTCTCCTTAGTCCACAATTTACAAACACAATACTTCTAAATTTTCTTCTAAGATTTTAAGTTTCATTTAAATCTTAACTTATTTTTAATGTCTAAGGGGCCAACATTATTTTCTTCCATAATGATATGATTACAACCATTATTAAATAAACCACAATTTTTTCACTGATATAATAAATTCTTTTCTTTCACATATCAAAACTTCCTATGCAATATGATTTTCTTTTTTTTTTTGTACTTCAAGAAAGGGTCTTCAGGGTCTCACTACTAGATTGGACTCACAGTGAGCCGAATGTTTGCAGCCTCCCAAGAGCTGGGATTACAGGAACACATCACCAAGCCCAGTCTCATTTAACATCTCGCTCCCCGGAGGGTGGGGCCAGCATGGCAGGCCCAGGGAATCCAACCCTCCCACCCTGCCCCTGCACCTGCTTGCAGGTGCTTTAATCTGCTGAGCTATTTGGCTGGCCCCTACAATAGGATTTTCTTTAAGGCATTCTATTCTGTCTCACAAACTTGTTTATTACCACCATGCCAATGCTATACTCTTTACCAAAGAAGTTTTATAACGATAAAGTGGCCTCCTTTCACTATATATTTTTTTTAATTCTTTTGGCTAATTTTTCTTTTGCTCCGAATGCCTTCAGGGCATGTTTGGCTGGCTTAAGTTATGGGGATCAACCACAGCAACCTGAGCCTGACTACTTTGTTGAAGCAGCCTCTTTTGGCTAATCTTGAATATTTACCCTTACACATAACTTTAAGACTATTTTACTATACATTTTTAAAACTAAAAAATAATTTCAAATGGAATAAATGTACATATGAATTAAGAAAATTTTACAATTTAGGTCTTCTATACAATATCATGATTTTTTTTTTACTTTTTCTGTTTTTATTTATTCTTATGGTACCGGGAATTGAACTCAGGACCTTGCGCTTGCCAGGCAAAAGCACTTATTCCACTGAGCTATCTCCCCAGCCCCCCATGAGTATTTTTGCATTTCCCAAAAACTTAGTTTTATTAATTACTCACTTTCCTTCAACTCTCACATTTAATTTATCTGCAAGCTGTAACTGTAAAACTCTGTCCTCATCTTTGCTTCATATACACACTAGCATAAATCATTATCTGTTAATGAACAAAAGAGGCATTTTTTTGAACTCCATTTCTATTCTTTACCCTACACAGATGTTTAAAAACATTAAGTCACATTAAATTATATATTGTTTCTAAAGCCTTTCTTGTGTTTTCTTATTGCCATTAACTACATCCAGAGTTTTCACTACTGTTTAATGTCACTCTTCCATTCATATGCTCACATTCTCTCTCTAAACCCCATCATATTTCATGGTCTTTGGGACTGAACCCAGGGTCTTCTCACTGGGATACATCTCCAACCCCTTTTAAATTTTGTTTTGTTTTGTTTTCCTTGATACAGGGTCATACTATGAAGTTCAGACTCATAGTGATCCTTCTGCTTCTGCCTCCTTAGTGCTTGATACCCAGGCCAACAAACACCACATGTGGTACTGGGGATCCAACTCAGGACCTTGGGCTTGCCAGGCAGGCATTTATGCCACCAAACTACTTCCTCAGTCCCCTTTTTAAAATTTTGACACCTGATCTCACTGTTTTTTTTTTAATTTGCATTTATTTTATGCTTAATTTATTCCCATGCGATGTTTTTTTTTTAATTTTTTTTTAAACATTTAGAGTGTGTGTGTGTGTGTGTGTGTGTGTGTGTGTGTGTGTGTGGCCAGCTCAGCCCACCAGGGGGCAATGCTGGCTGGCATGTGGTGCTGGGGGATCAAACCGTGGTCCCTGTGCTTTGCCAAGCTTGTTCCAAGTAGGTGCTTTAGACCACTGAGCCATCTCACCAGCCCTGATCTCACTGTTTTATGGTCTCATGTGAATCAAGAGGTAATTTTGTTTCTTAACGGTATCATCTTTCCCATATTATTTTATTTCCTTTTCTTAATGCACTACCTAAAATATCCAAAACAATGTAAGACATCAATGCTTGTGCTTGGCATGGTAGTGCACTCCTATAATCCTATGTTATGGTTTGTGTCTAAGTGTCCCCCCCAAAGCCTCATGCAGTCTTGGGGCAGCTTCTTGAGTTTGTGATTGATTACTGTGGGTGTGGTTGCTGCACCTGCCCTGGGGCAGGTAATTTGCATTACAATGTAAGGTGGGAAGAGAAGCTAGCTGCTTGCACTGCTGCTGCTACCCCTCCCTTGTGCTCTTGCTCTTTGCCACCACCATGAAGGTTTGCCCTCTGCTGTGTGCCGCCCTGCCTTGGAGCCAGCTGAGTGTGGACTGAAACTTCCAGTGACTGTGAGCTAAATAAGCCTTTCCTTTCTTCATTTTGAGTGGCGGGAGTTTGTCCCCGCAATGAAAGAAGAGTAACTAAGACATCCTAACACTTGGGAGGCTGAGGTGGGAGGACTGTTACAAGTTCAAGGCCAGCCTGAACTGCACAGCAAGACCCTGACTCAAAAAGACACACACACAGAAATTTTAAAATTAAAAAAAATAGAATGATGCCCATTTTTTTGTAAATAGTACTTATTGTAAACTTTTTTAGTTAATGTAAGAGTTGAGGTTGGTTGGTTTGTCAAGAGCATGCATCAGTACCTACAATGGTTTTGTGTTGCATTCACTTGTTAACATGCCAAGTAAGATTTAACAAACTTTTGATAGTAAACCATCCTACAATTTCTAAAATAAACTCTGCATTATCATGGCACATCAACCTCTCATAAACTGCTGTATTCTTCCAGCTTCTCTTTATTTAGGTTTCTGTATCTATGTAAGATCAGTCTTAGCTGGATTGATAAATTATTTTCTTTTTTAGGTAATAAAGATATAGCACAATAGCTAGAGCTGTATATTAATCACTTGGTACATTGAAGATTGCGACTCATGGAAGGAAAAAAAAAAAAGGTTAAAAAAAACCTCCATCACCAGCCTGGGCTACAAAATGAGCTCAACGCCAGGCTGAACTACATAGTGAGACTGCCTCAAAAAGACACACACACACTTATGTCAAAAAGAAACTGAACTATTCCACTACAATAAATTCTCATTTACCCAAAATAATATAACAAGAAGTAAACTGCCTAATGATTAAGTGAATCCAAAACTCTTTTACAACTATTAAAAAAAAAAAAACTGTCAGGCAGGGATATAGCTCAAGGGCATAAGCACCTGCCTGGCAAGCTCTAGGACCTGAGTTTGATCCCTGTGCCAAAAAAAAAAAAAAAAAAAAAAAAAAAACTATCTATGTATTCTATTAAGGCACCAGAAATCTCACAGAGCTCAAGGCCAGCCTGAAGGGCATAGCAAGTCCCAGTCTCAAAAATATCTTATTGGAATACCATTTATCGTCTTCTAACAGTTTAGTTACTTTACTGAATTTAAAAAATGCCTGTGAAGGGGCTGGGGAGATGGCTCACTGGAATAATCGCTTCCCTGCAAGCCCAAGGGCCTGAGTTCAATTCCTGGTTTAAAAAAAAAAAAAAAAAAAAAAAAAAAAAAGAAGAAAGAAAGAAAAGAAGATAAAAACAAGATGAAGGGGAAAAAACATATAAAATGTGAGTGGAGACGTAGAAAGTAAAAATAATAATCCACTCTGGATACCTTGAAGAACACTGTAGATTTAAAAAACAAAAAGCCCCTAATGTAAAGATGCCCCAACCTGAAGCTCTTTTACTATTCCTTTAGCTTATTGTTGCAGTCCCAAGGTTGGGGCAACCCTCTAATCAATCCAGACAAAAAATTCCAAAAGCTTTAGCAGCTTTTGTTTTGAGCTTACCACTGTATCTGTGACTCTAAAACACAGATTAAAATATAATCAATCATCTTTGTGAAAAACTGAAAATTACTCATGAATAGCCTAACAAGTGACCATAAATCTTTCTGGTCATTCAGAATGATAGCGGCATTATCACTACTTATCCCTAACCCCACACCAAAGAAATAAACATAAAGATCTATTTAGATGTATTTAGAAATACATCTTTTTTTTTAAGCTACTATTGTTTTTCATTTAATACAGATTTTTTTTTTTTTTTTTTTTTTTTTTTTTTTTTTTGTATTTAGTACAGGGTCTACAAGGTCTATGGGGTCTTACTAAGTAGATCAGACTTTAATGATCCTACTGTTTACAGCCTCCCAAGTGCTGGGATTACAGGTGAGCACCACCACGCCCAGTCTCAATTGTCATCTCAGCAAGCCCCAAGGGCAGGCCCAGCACAAATTCTATTTTCATAATATTGAACTCCTATACTATGCTAGGCATTGTGGTAGGTTTAGAGTATGAGACAGTAACTCACCCTCCCATAGTTTGGTTTACTGACCCCACTCACAAAGGTTAAGGCTCTCCCTTTTGAAGAAGCTGGATTGATTATTCAACCAATATTTGTTGGGTACCTATTAAGTGCTGATAAAGTAAAGTAAGAGGCACTGGTGACCAACAGTGACTAACACATTAAAATCTCTGCCTCTGAAGAGTACATAATTTCATGGAAGAAAACAGACTGCAAACAAATATATGTATGCAAGTAGTAGTGCTATCCAAAAAAAATATAGTAATAATAAAAAAGGTTAAGGGCAAGAAGAGTAATAGAGATTAAAAACAAGATGAAGCGCATGGGCCGGGGGTTCGATCCATGGTGGCATGCCTTAATCCCAGCTCTTGAGAGGCTGTAAATAGGAGGATCACTACAAGTCTGATCTAGTAGTGAGACTCTGAACACCCTGTAGACCTTTCCCTAAAATA